>NC_141696.1:1277871982-1278451982 GCF_964263255.1 Lissotriton vulgaris
ATACAATTTACAATTACAATGTACATGATTTTTTTATTCTCAGCTGGATCCTTCTAATAAGAGTCCTCACTTTTAGAGCATCCCAGTTACCACACTGCATCCAGAGAACTATTCATCAATGCTCCCCGGGGCCAGTGGGTGGCACTGTGTGGCTTCACAGTGAGTCCATACTGACCCAGGAGTGATAGAGCAGAACCACATAAAACCGCCAGCTGTGTGCGATAACATCAGTTCATTTATTTCCCCGCCCTTCAACATGGATCCAACGCTCCCAACTTGTTTTTTTTTCGCAACTTCAAAATGTTTCGTAGTGTTCTAGGAAACTATGTCCCTACCTAATGCGACAGGATGCAAACCATACTGAGACTGCAGATAGCAGATGCAGGTCACTGGCCTGCACGTTGTGTGTCTGCAGTTCTTGGGCTCCGAGCTGAACTCCAAAGTCATGCAACAAGTGTGCCCTCATACATCCCAAGGTGATTCTGGGCCAAGAGGCAAAACTAGATTGACGAGCACAAGGAGAGGTCTTGGCCGAGATATACGTCCAACTCCATCTCCAAGATACAGTCTTATCTCTGTCTCAGGGACGCACCTGTGAAAAATACTCTGCTCTGTCGAAGTCTTCCAGTAAGTCCAAACTGAAATCTAGACACAAGCACAAGTTGACCACACACGACAACCATATCCTGCCACTTGAATTCTAACAAGAAGGTGCAAGTGTCTAATGAAAAAACTCACCCTGCTGATGTCTCGTGAGTCCAAACTGATCCCGCAGAAGCCCTGGCGAACCTCAAATACACTAGGCTGTCATTGACTCCACAGTAAACAGTCACCTTAATATAGTCCATGCTGTACATCTTTGTTGCGATTCTTTCGGCCCCTTGGAGTTGCGGGGTCTCCAATTGGGCTTCCACCAGCATGTCTGCCCCAGCTGCGTCTGCCCCCATGTTCCATGCCATTACATCTTTGGGATTCACCATCAATGAGCCAAAGTCCCACATAAGCACCACTCAAAGACTTACATTTATTGGGGCACTTCTGCGATATGGTGGCATTTGGCTCCTGTCATCTGGTTCAATGAGTCTGGGACATTCCTGGTTCTCAGAGGGGACGGCTCAGTCTTTCCTGGTCTCATGGCCTCATGTATCCTTCTCAACCCAAATTCCAGGTGGCATATGCAGGCTGTAGTGGAACCTCAGATCCCAGTAGTCCCAGCTTCAGTGATGTCTTTATTACTCTATCAATTTATAGCAGACAAATGCCAGCCTGACTCACGGCATGCCGCCCTCCCTTCCTCACCCTACATTCACTGTGGTGACTGACACTTCACTGCTGGTTAGGGGAGACTATTTGGGAGAGTTAGAGATCAGAGGCCTCTGGTCTATGTCAGAGAGATGGCTTGGCTCCATATCAATCTTCTTAAGCTTTGGGCAATTCCTCTGGTCTTGGACACCTTACTGTCATCATCAGAGAGAGCCTGGTGCAGGTCCTCCGGCACAACACATTTAGCATGTTGTACTGCAACAAGCAGGATGGGGTTGGATCATGGATCCTGTGTCAGTAGGTGCTATGTCGCTGAATGTGGCTCGACCAAGAAACTATCTTCCTAGTCACCTACCACCTGGCAAGTTCTCTGAATCCCACAGCAGATGAACTGAGCAAGTCATCTTATGGACCACGGGTGACTGCTTCATCCTGAGGTGGCACAGGGTGTTATTGAGCAGTGGGTACCCCCTGGCTAGATCTATTCATCATAGTTGAGAAGAGACAGTTTGAACAATTCCGGACGCTGGAGTTTCCTACTAGGCACTTGTTGTAAGACGCATTTCGCTGGAATGGAGAGAAAGACTCCTGTGTGTAATTCCACCTTTCCCTCTGCTGCCTCGAGTTCTTCAGAAGATGTAGACATACAGGTTCCAAGTCATTCTGATGACCCTAGAATGGGTCAGGCGAATGCAGTGCCCAGAGCATTCGAGCCTGGGCTTTTTTCCTCCAATTTAGACTTGCTATTCAGGAGGACCTCTTCTGGTAACAACAGGGCAGGGTCCTGCCTCCAAGCCTCCACAACTTGCTTGTCCATGCTTGGGGATTAAACAGCAGAAGCTAAATGCATTTGACTTGCTGACCAAGGAGTTGGAAGTCATGCTTGCTGCCAGATGCCCTTCCATGAATTTGATCATGGTTGGTGCTGCCTGTTGTGGTGCCTGAAACACTAATCCCTTGCATTCTCGACTTTCTGGTGTTATTTTGTTTGTTGTTTAGTTATTCACGCAAAGCTTTCTGGTGGCCACAGTGAAAGGTTATTTGTTAACCCTTTCGTCTTTTCTGTGGTTACCTAACCAGCCATCTTTGTTTAAGTCACCCATTGTGATGCATTTTATAAAATGCTTGACTCACATGTTCCTTCCCAAACCATTTGTTATCCCCCCATGAAATCTGAAATTAGCATTGGTTTCTCCTGTACACCAACTTTGAGCCAACGCACAGCTGTTCTTCGAGGCTCTTAACACTAAAGACGAACATAAGTTACTTACCTGTAAACTGTGGTTCTCCAGTATTGGTGTCTTTCATAGATTCACATGCTTGAATATTCCCCGTCGTCGAAGTAGGAGTCCCACGGTACATAAAATAGCAGTAATATATGCATATATCAGTAAAATTATTATAATTATAAAAAATACATATACATATATATAAATACAGTAAACTCAAAAGTACCATAGAACTGCATAGGCCCATAGAAAGCCTAAGGGAGAAAACTCAACTTGGTAACATATCAGTGTCATTATGTTTTGGTCCAAATTCCAGCCAATCAGGCTGCAGTTCCCTCTAGAACATTCTCCTCAGAAGCCCAAGACCTCAGATTTTTCGTAGCACAGAGTAACCAAAGTGCCTGAGGAGAAGAGAGCCTCTGAGGGGAGGATGGGAGGGTCGCATGTGAATCTATGAAAGACACCAATACTGGGGAACCACAGTTTACAGGTAAGTAACTTATGTTCTTCTCCAGTATTAGGGGTGTCTTTCATAGATTCACATGCTTGAATAAGAGTAGAAAGCAGTAAACATCATATAAGTCATAAAGGTAACAGTAATCTCAAGCATATAATAGACATATCATATTAAAGAGAGATAACCTTTAGGACAGGAGGCGGGTAGCAACAGAGGCTCACCTTTAATGGAAAAGATTTCGCAGCACCGCTTGTCCTACTGCTGCATCTGCGACATCTGTTGACTGCAGACATTAGTGCTTCGTAAAAGTATGGCTGCTCGACCGCGTAGCAGCTCTGCAGATGTGTCGCAGAGGTACCCCCGCAAAAAGGGCAGTAGAAGCTGACACAGCTCTAGTTGAATGAGCACGTACTGGAGCTGGAAGAGGCTTGCCAGCACGCTGATGACAGAAGGCAATAGTGGAAGAAATCCACCTAGTAATAGTTTGTTTGGTAACAGGTTGTCCTTTAGAAGCCGGGCCATAGGCCACGAACAGTTGATCAGATTTCCTGAAGGATGCAGTGCGCTGAATATAAAACTTGAGGCAACGTTTTATATCCAGGGAATGTAATGAACGTTCCGCAGGAGTTTGTGGATCCGGAAAGAAAGTCTTTAAAATGACCGGTTCATTGAGATGAAAATCACTGGAAACTTTCAGAATAAATGTAGGATTAGTACGTAGTGTAACAGCCTCCTTTGAGAACTGGAGAAAAGGAGGTTGAATTGTGAATGCCTGAATGTCACTGACACGCCTAGATGACGTCAAGGCGAGCAATAGGGCAACTTTCCACGTGAGGAATTTTAAGCTTGCTGAATGGATGGGTTCAAAAGGAGGTAGGAGGAGCCGAGACAAAACCAGGTTTAAGCGCCAAGTAGGTGGAGGACGTCGAATGGGTGGAAACATTCGGAAGAGACCTTTGAAAAACTGTTTAATAATTCTAGACGAATATAGTGAGAAAGAGCCATCATGACGGAAGCGGGATAGAGCCGCTAGAAAGACCTTCAGAGTGGAGTGGGAACGTCCTGATTTCGCAAGGGATAAGAAGAAAGGCAGAATCTGGTCTGGTTTAGCGGTCATTGGATCCAAGGCTTTGGTATGGCACCAGACACAGAAACGCTTCCACTTCAACTGATAGGTTTTAATGGTGGAAGGAGCACAGGCGTGCGCTAATACCTTTCGACAGTCTGCGTCGATGGTCAAACGCGCAAATTCATGGTGCTCAGGTTCCAGGCATGAAGTTGGAGGTATGCTGGATCCGGATGGCAAATCCGCCCCTGCTGCATCGTGAGGAGGTGAGGCAACGGATGAAGCGGAATTGGCTCGCTCTGGGAGAACAAGAGAACGTCAGGGAACCATGGGCGTCTCGGCCATTTGCGTGCGATCAAGATGACTTGACAGGGTTGAAGCCTCATCCTGTGCAACAAGCGTGGAATCAGAGGAAGCGGAGGAAAAGCGTAGCTGAATGCGTTCAACCAGCTGATCGAAAATGCATTCCCGCTCGACTCTCTGTGGGGATGAAGACTTGCAAAGCGTTGGCATTTCTTGTTGGTGATAGTCGCAAAAAGATCTATCTGCGGATGGCCCCACTGGCGGAAAATGAACTCCAGAGTTGGTTGATTGAGTTCCCACTCGTGGTTGTCGGAGAAAGACCTGCTGAGTGTGTCCGCCAGAACATTGAAAACACCCGGCACATGTATGGCAGTGAGATGAATCTGGTGATGAATTGCCCAATTCCATATCTCCTGTGCTTGTTGTGAAAGCAAAAGGGACCTGGTGCCACCCTGCTTGTTCAGATAATGCATGCTGGTGGTGTTGTCTGTTGTGACCAGCAGAGATTGACCTTGAACGATCCGTTGAAAAGACTTCAGAGCCAGGAAGATCGCCAGAAGCTCCAGGCGATTTATATGCCAAGTGCGTGGGACCGCAGTCCATTTTCCTTGTACTGACAGGCCTTCGAGATGTGCTCCCCAGCCCTCCAGGGATGCATTGGTTGTAAGCGTCAGAGTTGGGGTAGTGTCTTGAAAAAGACCGACCTTTTGAAATGTTTGGAGGGTGAGCCCACCACTCCACAGCCTTTTGGATGCGGGGTGTAAGAAAGATCTTGTCGTTCAACGATCCTGAAATCTGTTTCAACTGCTTGTCTAACTCCTCTTGGATGACCCTCATATGAAGTCTGCAGTGGGGAATCAACTGTATGGCATAAGAAGCCATGCCGAGGAATGATTTCAACATCCGGACTGAAACGTACAGTTTTGACTGGATTGATCGTACCATCTGGAGCATACGGTCTTGTCGTTCCTGGGAGACAAAAACCATTGCCAGATAAGAATCTAGAGAGGCTCCTAGAAAATCTCACCGTTGAGATGGGCGAAAGTGTGACTTCTGGCAATTGATGGAAAGGCCCCAGTCTTGAAACAGGGAGAGGCAAGACTGTGTATGCTGGATTGCCAGTTGAAGATTCTGAGCCTTTATGAGACAATCGTCCAGGTATGGATAAAATTGTATGCCTCGTAGGCGTAGAAAGGCAGCTACTGGGGCCGCGTTGACCTAGCGGCACTACCTCGATGGCCCCTTTTTGGATCATTAATTTTACCTGGGCCAAAAGTTCTTTGAGGTGGGGGGAGGGGGTGGCCCCGAAGGTGGATGAGTGGGAGGGAATTTTGTGAACTCCAGGGTATGGCCTTTGGAGATAACGCCCAGGACCCATTAGTCGGAGGTGATTTCGGACCATTTGCAAAAGTATTTTGAGATGCGACCTCCAAGATGCACAGTCGGCAGACAAAAGGAACTGAGACTGTCACTGTTTCTTGTTGTTTGCGCCACCTCTATAAATTGTTTTCCGTTGGTATGGTCTGGAGGAAGACTGACGATTCTGGTTTTGGTAAGAACCTCTCTGCCGGTTATCGCCGTAGGTATTGTATGAGCGATACTGGCCTGATCCACGAAAAGTAGAGGAGCCACCGCCTCTACCTCGTGCCCCCCGAAAGGGCCACATTTTGTATTGGAGAGTAGCCATGTACTTTGCGGTGTCAGTGTCCTTTTTGATCGCCTCAAGAGCATTGTCTACATGCTTGCCAAATAAAGACTCTCCATCGTAAGGCAAGTCGAGGACTTTTGGTTGTACTTCTGGGCGAAATGTTGTAGATTTCAGCCAGCCTTGACGCCTCAAGACTGCAGCCCCAGCTAATTGGCGAAAGCCTGTGGATGAAATGTCAAGCGCACATTCGAAAATTTCAGACGAAATTACCTCTCCCTCTTGGATAATTGCCTGCGCTTCTGCACGGATGGCCTCAGGCATTTGAGGAATCAGTGCGGCAATCTCGGACCACATTTGGCGGTCGTAACGGCCCAGAATTGCCAAGGTGTTTGCCGCTCTGACAGTAGTGGCCGCCATGGTAGTAAACTTTTTTCCTATAGAGTCCAACTTGCGGCCTTCCTGATCAGGAGGAGACGTAAGTGGTGTAGCTGGATTACGATATCTTTTCTGTGCTGCTTGAGTAATAACAGACTCTGCTTTTGGCTGTGACACTAAACAGGCTGGAGCGGACGCTGGAGCCTTATATTTTTTTGTCTAATCTGGGCAAGACTGCAGGTACTGAGTTAGGATGTTCCATGAGTTTAAGACCCTCTGACCAAACAAAGTCAATAATTGGAATTGTGTGGGATTGTCTTTGTGAAACATCCTTAAAATCATACAGGAAGCATTCACTTTCATGTTGCTGTTTCTCGACAGTGAGATGAAAGCGTTTCGCTGCACGAACCATTAAATTATGGAAGTTTGCAATGTCCACTGGAGGCGATGCAAGAGGTGAGGTGGGCGGAGTGGAAGGTATTTGAGCCCTGTAATTGTCCCACTCATTCATATCGACATCATCGTTGTGAGGAGCAGGATCCTCATTGTCAGTGTCAGGTTGAGTTCTTTCCGGTGACGCGGGTGGAACCGGAACAGGTGCTTGTAGGGGTTGAGGTTGAGGCTGGGGAGGAGGTTGTGATGCTGGGGAGGCAGGTGTAGATGGAGGGAACCTGCGGTTAAAGTCATCAAGCATGTGCTGTACATTTTTGACTAAAGATAAAGGTATTTGTGTAACAGGTTCTGAAGTTACTGTCTCTGCTTCGTCAACAGGAAATAAATCATTCCCACTTTCGACGTATTCCTCTTAGTCACCCTCATCACTGTACTCCTGGCACTTAATGTGCAAGTCAGATGGACTAGATGCCTGTCCAAACAGTTGTTCCACCTCCGATTCATGGCCAGATTCTTCTCCACCTGATTGAAACAATTTTTCAGGAAGACGTGCTCCACTCCTTATTGGACTTATTTGAATGAGAGGCACAGTCCTCAAGGTAGAAGCAGTAATCACTGTAAAAGTGGTAGCTGAGGCTGGAGGAGGATGAGATGCCGACGACCCTGTTGATGTAACAGCAGTAGTCGTATGGCCAACCTGAGGCGCAGAAATTGAAGATTTTTTCGTCGTCGACGAAGTTTTCTTGTCCGTCGACGGAGCCGTCGACGAAGTCGTTGACGGTATTGAAGGTTTGGTCATCGACGATGAAGTAACCGTCGACGAGCTAGCGCAGAAATTGAAGATTTTTTCGTCGTCGACGAAGTCGTTGACGGTATTGAAGGTTTGGTCATCGACGATGAAGTAACCGTCGACGAGCTAGCCGTAGACGGAGTCATCGTCGCTGATGCGATGGCAGTCGACGAGGTTGTCGTCGACGTTAATCGGCCCGTCGACGAGCTTCTTTTAGATGATTTGGTCTTCGTCGTCGGTATTTGCTTCGACGGAACCGTCGACTGAGTTCGCGTCGACGATGGGAGCGTCGACGATGATTTCTTCGTTGACGGCATCGACTTGACACTCGACGACGAGATCTTAACAATCGACGTAATGGGTCTCGTCTCCTGGGCTGTCGTCGACGAGGTGATCGTCGCCGACGCAGCAGTGGAAGACATAGAAAATGTCGTCGACATAGAGGTTACAGACTTCGTCATCGCTGAAGACGTCGACGGGCGCGTCGACGAGCCAATGCCGGATTTCTGAGAGGAAGGCAAGGCTTTGGGCGCAGACGTCAGAGAACCAGGTCCAGTAGACGTGCCCTGAAGCAAATCCTTTGGGGAAACAGAACAGAAAAGGAGATGGAACCTCAGTTTCAGACCCACGCTTCTGAGAGGATCTAGAAATGCCTGAAGAAAAACTTTCCACATCAGAAACCACAGACTCTGAAGTCTTCAACTTCTGTAGCCACAGAAGGAGACGGGCCTCTCTATCCCTCAGAGTCTTAGGGGGAAAAGTGCGACAGTACTTACAGTTCTTAACCTCGTGGTCTGGGTAGAGACAGTAAATGCATTTGCTGTGAGGATCCTCATGGAAAAGGCGCAGTTTACCACAGGAAGGGCAAGCTTTAAACAAAGATTTCCTATTTGAAGACATTTTGAAGAAATAACAGGTAAGGTTGAAGAAAAACTGAGCAGAGCTCAGGGAGACTCCCTTCAGACGACGTGCGGTAGAAAATCTGAAGTCTTGGGCTTCTGAGGAGAAGGTTCTAGAGTGAACTGCAGCCTGATTGGCTGGAATTTGGACCAAAACATAATGACACTGATATGCTACCAAGTTGAGTTTTCTCCCTTAGGCTTTCTATGGGCCTATGCAGTTCTATGGTACTTTTGCGTTTACTGTATTTATATATATGTATATGTATTTTTTATAATTATAATACTTTTACTTATATATGCATATATTACTGCTATTTTATGTACCGTGGGACTCCCACTTCGACGACGGGGAATATTCAAGCATGTGAATCTATGAAAGACACCCCAAATACTGGAGAACTACTTGTTCATTGTTATTACATCAGCCTACTGTGTGAGTGTACTGCAGGTGGTTTTGGTCTATCTGCCCTACACCACCTTCTTCCCAGCCAAATTGGTTCTGAGGACTACGACAGGCTTCCTATCAAAGGTCATAATGTCCTTCCATGTTAGCCAATCGATTAAAGTGCCAGCATTTTTTGCACTGACTCGCTCCTTAAAGGAGGAGGAAATGCTTCATCAACTTAACACGAAGAGGACGCTGAGTTTTTACATTGATTACACAAAAGACCTTTGCATGAATGATCAGCTCTTTGTGGATTGTTTGGGGTCAGAGAAAGAGAAGGTGGCCCAGAAGAGGATCCTGTCGAGGTGGATAGCCTTCTGTATTAAGAACTGCTGCACACTGGTCGAGAGCAGCCACCTGATGCTCTGAAGACTCATTCAATCAGAGTCAAGTGTACTGCAATGGCTATTGGAAGAGGGGTACCAGTTCTAGACATCTGCCAGACCATGGCGTGGCCATTCGTGGATGAATTCACTAAATACTACTGCTTTGACAGATGGGTCTGGCAGGAATGTAACTTTTCCTGCTTAGTTCGGCAAGATTTTTTTTATCAGAGTCCGCGCCGCATATCTTCCATCTTTGGGAGATACTGCTATGGTATCTATTTTAAAAAGTGAGGAATCTGCAATTGCAAGTATCTACAGAAGAATGTTACTTACCTTTGGAAACTATGGGGGTCATTAGGATCGCGGACGGACTTGAGTCCGTCCGCGACCCCAGAGCATGAGGGAACGTCCGCATGGGCTGCGGCGTTCCCTCTGTGCAGATTAGGATGTGACCGCCAGGGTGGCGGTCACATCCTCTATTTTTAACATTGCTGCGGGTGGAGCTTCAAGCTGCACCCGCAGCAATGTTAAAAATGCATGCACAGCATTTGCGTGCACAAAGCGGCAGGCACCGCGCGGTGCCTGCTGCATTGTGCACGCAAATGCAGGGGGGTACCATAGGTACCCCCCATGTGCACCCCCCACCCCCCACTACACCTAGGGGGCCCGCAATGGGCCCCTGCAGTGCAGTTACACATGCTTTTCCACGGCGGAAAAGCCGCCGCGGAAAAGCATGTTTCCATGCACATCCTAATCTGGCTGAAGGTGTCTAAGAGACACCTTCACCATTTTAGTGCTTTTCCGCCGCGGTTGTAAGCCAGCCGCGGCGGAAAAGCTGCGGACCTAAACCATGACCCACCAGCCATCCTAATGTGGCGGTGGGTCCTGGTGGGTCCGCAGAGGATTTTCCGCATCCTCCGGGCCGGCGGTGGCTTCCGCCGGCCCGGAGGATGCGGAAAATCCTCCATCCTAATGACCCCCTATATCTGGTGGATATTCCATATAGCCACAAATGCCTCATGTCCTCCCACCTCCCCTTTCTGTGGAGTGGCCTCTCTACCATCTAAAAAGGTCCCAAGTCAAGAATTAGGTCACTGCGTCAGGCAGTTTGTTCTGCGATCATTGTCTGAGGATGTGGAAGGAGAAAGATGCGAGAAACTTGCATACATGCACTGGGGTGAAATTTACATGGAGCTCCACTCCTTCACTGTGTAGGCATTATGGAGTCATAGAACCTCATGGTGCCACCTCCTGGTGCGCGGGAGCAGTGCTGAAGAGCTCTCCGGCTCCATTCTGCTCTCTGATGATATTCTAAAGGTGAGGAATTTGTGGTTAGATAGAAAATTTACCGGAAAGAGCGTTACTGAAGGAAATTAACTCGCTGATTTCCAACAGTTTGTTATGCGTGTTGCCTCCAAAAACTTGCTGATCTCTAATCTTCCTAAACAACCCAGAGCACTGATCTGTCTTGTAGCCATCCAGTTACTGGTGTAATACAGCATCTTAATTAATGTGAATAACAACCAAAACGTTAGAGAAGTATTGACTTCTATTACCTGGCCAGGTAGAGTAAGTGTCTGTTTCTTTTGTGCTGACTCTACCGGGAGTGAAACCGACTCAGAGCTGCCTCTGCTGTGTAATAGCGTTCAACAGAAGGCCTCTGCAGAGGGCTGTGCTGTCTGTTCGTGCCTGCACCCTGAGTTACAGTGCAAAACCTGTGGCAATTGGGGCGAAGGGCTGATGAGAGGAAGGGCTATAATGCTATTAGAGTATGAAAGTCCTTCAGGACCTAATATTATGGTTAAAAGCGTTTCACAGAGATGAACCCCTACAATACTTAAGCATCGGGTCTTGGTGGTTAGCTGTCTTCCTCCTCTTTCTCGCCGGTGCATGCAGCATCTGCTACATGAGCAGGCGTCTGCAGTACGAAACTCGAAGCATTTAATGTGGATATTATCGCAGGGAGATAAGTTTCAGGTGCAATAACTACTAAGAAGTCATTCCGTAGTGTCCGCAATGATTTACTGTACCGAGCCTGCCCCCACACGAACTCCCCTTCATCCCCGCCAGACACGCGGCAGCTTTTGGGTAAACTCCTAAATGTACCTTCTTTTGCCTTTATTAAAAGTCAGTAGTGGCCCGCATCCCCCCTAGGTACCTGCCATAAAAACACTCCTTTTTCGCGAAGGAAGGGACAGAGTGCACCAGTAAAACTCTTTTGTTTGCATTTTCCACCTAAACTGGAATGTCTGGGGTTTTTAAGATAAAACCCGGCTTTGACCCAGAGAGGCCTGGCATTGATAGAGCTATGTACCTAGCGCCTTCTGAAATGCGGTAGGTGAAGGACCTCTGCCTACCGCACAGCGCGCGGGCCTGCAATCCTACCCCGACTCCCACTCCCCGCGCGCGGGGCCGGCGGGATAAGTGGAAGGTCTAATGGGAGCCATTTTTCAACAGTGGCAGTTTTTTCATCGGCCTGGAATGCGCCTCTTTATCACCTCGCGCGCACTCCGTTTAAGTTGCAGCATGACATGGGAGTTTATTTAAGCCTGGGAATGTGGAATAAAAGGGATCGGTGTCTTTTTAAGCTGCGGGGAGATATCGGCTTTCACCTGATTTTATTTGTAAGTAAATCAAGCACATCTCTGTCTGAGTCGCTATTGTTCTTGGTCGGCGTGATTTCTGTCTGATGTCCCTTGACAACGGTTTACCACACACGGGCCGCCATTGTTGATTGTTTGATCAAAGTGCCACGGTGTTTTCACAGGAGATGACTGATGTGCGCCAGAGACATATATCATTTCCAAGACACTCGCTGAATGCGGTCGATGCTCGGGGCCTTTTCAGGCTTTTGCTCGAAATCAATCTGTTGCTGATGTCTTGACAGTGTTGAGCGTCTGACGCGCACTGCAGCCCGCCGCACGTGGTTTGTTCTTTCGCGGGGCGGTTCAGCTCATGGCATCCCCTGACGTGCCAGCCATCGCAATGTCAAGTGAAACGGAGCTTGGCTTCTACGGATGGTATGAGGGGCACGCAGCTCTGAGGTCATGGCTTACTATTTTAAGCAGGTCAATGCCTGGACAATAAACAGGCCACCTCTGAGAGCGCCCACGCAAGCGAGGGATGGCCCATCTTTAATCAAATGCATTACAAGCCAAACCCGTCCCTCTCACTTTTAAACTTTAGTTATTTCTCTACCCTCCCGCCCCCCACAATCTTCCGTCATAAAATGCAAAAATGTTTGGAGCAAAAGATATTAACATTTTTGAACCTCATCATTTGCAACATTGCTCCTCTGAAGAATGTCCTCGTCTTTTTCATGAATTGGTAATGTGGATGTACAAGTGCAGATTGCAAGTGATCTTCCCATGAGCATGTCTTGTCCGGTGATGTGTGGATGTAAAAGTGCAGTTTTAAGGTAATCATCCCAATGAGCATGTTTTGTCTGGTGTCGTGTGGATGTAGAAGTGCAGTTTGCAGGTGATCAACCCAATGTCATGTTTTGCCTGTTGTCATGTGAATGTACAAGTGCAGATTACAGGTGATCATCCCAATGACATGTTTTGTCCGGTGTCGTGTGGACGTACAGGTGCTGCAGGGGATGGTCCCAATCAACATGTCTTGTCCAGTGGATGTACAAGTGCAGATTGTGGGAGATGAAATGAAATGAAATGAAACATATATTTATAAAGCGCGATTGCTGCCCTGGGGCGTCCAAGCGCTGATTAAAAGGTGTGGTTGCTTGACAGAGGTATTTCGCTGGGAAATTAGTGGTGGGCATTGAAAAGGAAAGTCTTCAGTTGCTTCCGGAAAGAGGACAGATTAGGATTAGACCGGAGTTGGAGGGCGAGTGAGTTCCACAGCTTGGCGGCGTTGTAAGAAAACATCCTGCCGCCAGCTCTTGCCTTTTTTATTCTAGGGACTAAGGCCAAGAAGGCCTGGTTTGAGCGAAGGTTTCTACTGGGATGGTACTGTGTTATTAGTTCATGGCTGATTGCCGGTCCTGTGTCCCAGAAGGCCTGATGGCATATGCACATTGCCTTAAAGGCAATTCTTGGTCGTACCGGTAGCCAATGCAGACTGCTCAGCCCAGATTTGGCTGACAGTCTACGAGGCAGATGGAGCAATGTGCGAGCAGCACAGTTTTGGACTATCTGCAGCTTACGCAATGTGTATTCAGGGGCACCGAGGTACAGGACATTGCTAAAGTCCAATCGGGACTGAATCAGGCCCTGAACGGCCGCTTGTTTGGCCTCCATAGGTAGGAGTGGGAGGACTTTTTTCAACATCCTAAGGAGACCAAAACAGGTTGCCGAAAGTTTTGTGGCCTGGGTGCTAAAAGATAGAGCTTTGTCCAGCCAGACCCCCAGGCTCTTTATGTTGTCCTTGGGGGCTGGAGGGGAGCCTAGGCATGTGGGCCAGAGGGAGTTAAAAAGTGTGGGAGTTGTGGGGCCCAGTAGCATCAGCTCCATCTTATCCCCATTAAGTTTAAGGGAAGATGTCGTCATCCATCCTTTTACTTCCTCCAGGCAATTCATTAGCCCGGCTGGTGCTGATAGGCCATCCTCCTGCGCCAAGGAGACCACTAGCTGAGTGTCATCCGCGTAAGAGATGATTTTTTTTTTTTGGAAACCTTTATTGAAAATCATTCAGTTACATATGCGAGCCTACAACCACACGGGCCGGCTGTCGGCAAGGCAGACAGTAGCATGGTATTTGTACAATTACACAGCACTTCAGCCGGCAACCCGGGGGTCCGGCGGCAGATAGCAGAACATATCATGAAAATATACGTGAAAACGCAGGATAAATTGAGGTTTTACTTTTTTAATATATAAACAGCCATGAAAAAAAAAACATAAAAGAGAGGCGAAATAGGAAATTTCTGTGAGGTGTCCCTCCCAGGAGGGGGAGAGCCGCATCTGAAAAGTTGTACGCAGATCAATGAATGAAGGAGTAAAAAGGGAGGGGGGGGAGAGAGAGCAATCAATCATGTTAGCAACGAAACTCAACACGGTAGAAAGAATGTCAGGCTATGGGGATTGCTGCAACTCTAAGGTATCTACAAAAGGAGGAGTACAGATCTCGCCGCGATAGAGGTTCCACTGGTTCCATATTCTGCCCCACTTCTTGGGCCTTCCACGTGCACCATACACAGTTTTTTCACGAAACATGCACCAATCCATGTTCTCTGTCCAGGTGGAGACTCTCGGCGCCCTCTGGGACCCCCATAGCTGCGCGATGTCCCTATTTGCCACCGTATTGCCCAGAGTGACCCATTGTGTCTGCGCCACGTTGTAATCATTAGGCTCCCATACATTCAACAAACACCATCGGGCCACAGGCAACATCGCAACTCCTGTAACTTCATTCATGACCACATGCACTCGGTTCCAAAACGTTACAACTACGGGGCACTCCCATAGAATATGGAGAAAGGTACCCATCATACCGCACCCACGCTTACACAGCCCATCTACCGAAAAACCCATTCGCAACAGTCGGGGGCCTGTCATGTAGATACGGTGTAAAATCTTTAATTGCACCAGTCGAAGACGGCCGGAATCGCGACCTCCCTGGGAGAGGATAACGCAGCCTGCCAATCCTCATCATCCAACTCCAATCCATCGCCGGTTCAGGCCTCCCGCAGTTGTAAAAGGAGATCCGACCGATCATTGATGAGTTTTTTATAGATCAGGGAAATGGTGCTGTCCGGGACGTGCCCATCGAGCACTGTATCTTCGAGAGGGGAAGATTCCGGGATTAAGGTTCCGGTCGGAAAAACCAAACCAATAGCGTGTCGGATCTGCATGTATCGGAAATACTCCCTATCGTTTAGCGCGTAGTCGGTTTTCAGTTCATCAAAGGTCTTGATCCTGTCCTTGACCCAGAGATCCCCCACTTTACTGATACCAATAAGGTCCCACTTCTCGAAGCCCATGGTAGTCCATAGACTTCCTAATTTATCGGTGACATAAAGCGGGGTCGCTCGGGTCAATTTGTCCGACCAACCCATAGCTACATTTGCACTATGCCAAATCCGCACCGCAACTCCGGTGGGCCCCGTTAGTGTCCTACCAGTCAATTTGGAGTATAGTCCCATGTTGTAATTCCCTCCCGGAAGTTGCCACTTATCCATCTCGAATGCAGAGTTGGACGTAGGGCCGTACATGGCATGATTAATTGCACTCAGTTGGGAAGCCCAGTAATAGCGCTTGATGTCCGGCAATGCGATGCCCCCATCATACCATGGCAGTGTTAGCTTTGCTAAAGCAATGCGGGGGCGCCCGCTCCATAGTAACCGCCTCTGAAGGCGTTCTATCTCGCGGAAATAACTGGTGGGCACGAGGTCAAGTGTGTTTTGAAGGGCGTATAGAAATCTGGGTAGGGACATCATCTTGAATAGGGCAGCCCTTCCGACCAGAGACAACGGTAATCCACACCAGGCCGCCACGTCGGATTTTAGTCATTCTGGTACCAGACCGCTGGGTCAAGCGAGACATATATGCCCAAGTATTTAAAGCCGGAGTGAGATATTTGTATCGGGCAGTTGCGCGGCACAGAAGGGACCTCGCCCGTAAGTGAATAGACACAGGATTTGGCCCAATTGATCACCAGGCCGAAATTCTTACCAAAGGAGCTAAGGACATCGAACAGCACTCCCAAAGACTTCCGAGGGGAAGTAAGATATAGGAGGATATCGTCCGTATATAGAGATATGCGGTCCTCAAAGTCGGGGGTCCATCTAATGCCCTTAAGCGATGGTTCCCACCGCAGCCATGCAGCTAGGGGTTCTACGGCAAGCGCAAACAGTAGCGGAGACAGAGGGCAGCCCTGTCGCGTGCCTCTCCCGAGGGGAAAGGACTCGGATACCCTACCATTGACCACCACCTGGGCAAGCGGGTTCTCAGAGAGGAGTTTGACCCAACCGATGAATCCCGGGCCAAAACCGAACTTCGCAAGGGCCGCCCATAGGTACGGCCATTCCACAGTGTCGAAGGCCATAGTGGCATCCAAGGATACCAAAATGGCCGGCTCACGCAACGTTCCCACCCTCGCGAGAACGCCATGGAGACGACGTAAATTCAACGCAGTGTTACGAGTAGGGATGAATCCGGACTGATCCGGGTGGATCAGGTCTCCGATCACTTTAATTAATCGATTTGCTAAGAGTTTTACCAGGATCTTGGGTTCAGCATTCAAGAGTGATATAGGTCTGTAAGACGCACACAAATCTCGGGGTTTCCCATCCTTATGGATCACAACAATGGAGGCGAGCCTCTGGTCTCGGGGAAGTGACCCAGTCTTGCGCGATTCCAAAAACATCGCGCAAAGATATGGCGCCATTTTGTCGGGGCACAGCTTGTATAATTCGATGGGGATGCCATTAGGGCCAATGGCTTTTCCCGAGCGAATGGAGCGAATAGCGAGCGCTATTTCATCGTTGGAAAAATCCGCCTCCATAAGCTCTCTATCAGAATCAGACAAGCTAGGCAATGCGATATCCCTGAGCAATAAATGCGAATCCTCCTCAGGCCTATCTGAGACTGGTGCATACACCTTTTGAAAATGACATGCAAAGCCCTACACTATCTCAAGCGGATCAACCACTCGCACACCATCCGCTCTTTCAACAACTGGCACAACCCGACTCAATCTTTCCTTTTTGTCCAGCCATGCGATCAACTTCCCTGCTTTATCACCCACATCGTACAGCCGTCCCTGTTGCTCCCGACTCATGGCTTTAGCCGCGCCTGTCACTAAGGCTCTGTAGTTGAACTGTCTGAGTTGCAGGACATGTAGCTTTTCCTGCGTGACCCCAGACTCCAGCTCTGCCTCCAGGGCGGTGATTTCAGACTCCAGCCGCACAACCTCCTCATTCTTACGTCTCTTAGCACAGGCAATCAAGGACAGTGTCTGGCCTCGAATCACAGTTTTAAAAGCCTCCCACAACGATATAGATGAGGACACTGACCCCACATTTTCAACAAAGTAGTGATCTATAGTCTTGACAACACCCGCCCGGGTCTCAGGGTTTCGGAGATGCTAGGGATTGATCGGGACGACCCGACCCCCGGCTCCCAGCTGGATATCAATGAGAAGCCATAGTGGGGAGTGGTCCGAAATGCCTCTGGCCAAGTGTCTAACCTCTCTCACCGATGTGGCCTGTGCCGCTGGCATGAGGATGTAATCAAGCCTCACGAGGCTCCCATGTGCACCTGAGTGGAAGGTATATTGGGCCTGCCCAGGATGCATCATTCTCCAACAGTCAACAAGACCCAACGTCTCCAGGAAGCTGCCAAGCCAGGATTGCGCTCTTGAGATCTCTGGGGGGGTTTCGATCCTCTCTACCACATACAACAGAGTTGGAGTCTCCACCCACCGCTAATATCCCTTCGGGGAGCTCCAACACCCTCTTTCCCAAGTCAGCGAATGTCGTGGTTTGTAGAACAGGTGGAACATACACAGAGAGCATAGAAATCGTTTTCCCCTCCCATCTACCAGTAATAGCGGCATACCGTCCCCTATCATCCAGGATAGTATAGTCAACCTCCAAGGGGAAGGAGTTCCTAACAAGGATACCAGTCCCTCTCTAACCGGATATAAACCCCGAGTGTGCGATCAGCCAATAACCCCGCCTACTCATAGCGTGGCATGTGTTTTCCACTAGGTGCGTTTCGTGTAATAGCACCACATCGGGGGGAAAGGCGTCTCAAGTACTGCAGTACTATCCCCCGCTTTATCCTGTCACCCAAGCCATTGACGTTCCAACTTAAAACTCTCAGCCCTCTACCCCCCATCCCCGGAATGCTGACGGAATCTCCGAAACCGCGAGGAGGACACAAAAGTCAAAATGCACAACGATATGTCGCCTTTGTAACAAAACAAAATGAAAAAAGAAGAGCCCCCACATCCCCAGAAACCCAGAACCCACATCTCCCCACCCTGCAACCCTGCGTTAATCCAAAAAAAACACCCCAACTGCCTGTCGCCCTACCCCAGAACTAATCTACAAGAAGAAAGAGGAACACCCCGGGAGGAGGAAGAGTCCCAATCACTCCGCCGCCTCTGGGTGTATAATCATTGTAATTACATTAAACCCAATGTTCGACTAACCACTGCTGCAAAGTCCATGAACCACACACGCCGATTCCGCTTTTTCCTCCTGTTCCATCAGGCCACCTTCCGCACCTCCAGGGCGTTCCGTGCGGTCTCGATGCGTAGATAAAGTGTCTAGCCAGTCACTGACTACCGCAGGCCGATCAAAAAAGAGCACACGTTCGTTATGTTCAACCCGTAGCCGGGCAGGGAAGAGCATGGCGTACTTCAAGCCCAAGTCTCTGAGTCTCCGCTTCACCCCGGTAAATCCCATTCTCTGCTTTTGTACCGATTGGGTGAAGTCCGGGTAGAAACTGATGGGCGTGTTCTCGAATTTTGGAGGCCCGTTAGTCCTCGATGCCTGCAAGATGGCATCTCTGTCCCTGAAATTAAAGATCCTGGCAATTATGGGCCGTGGTGGAGCGCCCGGTTTGTGTCTTCCGCCAGGAACTCTGTGGGCACGCTCCACTACAAAAAAGTTGCTGAGGTCCTTGGGGGCGAGATGATTTAGTATCAGATCTTCCACAAGGATTCCGTGGTTTGTTCAGCAGACTCTTCCGGAACTCTGATAATGCGTACGTTATTGCGCCTCGCACGACTTTCGAAGTCATCAAGTCGGCGGGCGAACTGATCGTTCGAAGTTATCAAATTCCGGACCTCAGTCTGGAGATCAGACACGTCGGTTGTGAGACTGGCAGTCTTAATGTCCAACGACTTGACCCGTTCATTAGTTTTAGCCAGATCCGTCCTAATCAAATTGACATCAATAGCCACTGTGTCGATCTTGGAGGCCAGAGTCTCATATTGCCGGCCCATGGAAGTTTTCATGCTCGTAATGGCGCCTATGATGTCTCGCAGTGTCAACTCTTCCGTTTCAGGGGGGCCACCTCCAAGGTCCTCCGGTGTTTTACCAATACCGCTGGGGGAACCTTTGGGGCGAGTGTATCGATCCATGTTGTTGGATTGGGTGGCGCCTCCTCGGACGTGATCTTGCCCGTCCGTCTCTCGCTTTCAGACTTGCCCGCCATGTTGAGCTGTGCGCCCCAAAGGGGCTTTTGGGACCTGGTGTGAATGGCTCCTCACGGACAAAACTGTGAAAAATCAAAAGACAGGGCTCCTGTAGGAGCGGTCGATCTAGTTGGACCATAGGCCGACGAGAACAAAGGGTAGTCTTCTTTCAATGGACAAGAGCAGTGAAAACGAAAGTGTACCAGGGGTACCAGTTGCCTTCCACTAGCCGATGTTGTTCAACTGCCCCTGGATGTTTCGGAGGCTCGAGTCCCGGGATGTCTCTCGATGTAGGCCGTCAGGCTTCAGAACGGAGTAACTCTGGTTCTCGGCATCCAATTCGAGTTTTGGAAACAGCAGTTTGATCAGCAGGGTTGTGTCCACAATAACCCGTTGTTCATATCAGGATCCGTGACAGGATATATGTAGAAGGCGGCGAGGGTCTTGGGAGCCCTTTGCTCACGCGACCATCTTGGATGCGTGCTAAGCTCCTCCTCCGTAAGAGATGATTTTAATACCAAACGGTCAGACAACCTCAGCCAGTGGTCTCATATAGATGTTAAATAGCGCAGAGCTTAGAGAGGAGCCCTGCGGGACCCCGCAGCTCAGTGGCCTGCTCGCGGAGACCATGTCTCCGTCAAAGATCTGGAAGGACCTGTTGCTAAGAAATGATTCGAGCCACAGCCATGCTCTGCCTGATATTCTGACATTCGAGAGACGGCTCAGCAAGGTGTCATGTTTGACCGTGTCGAATGCCGCGCTCAGATCGAGGAGGATCACTGCCACTGATCCCCCTCGGTCTAAGATCTTTCTGGTTTCCTCGGTGACCGCTAGCAAAGAGGTCTCCGTCCTGTGTCTAGGTCGGAAGCCCGTCTGGGTGGCATCTAACAGCTGATTACTCTCGAGAAAGTCCATCAGATGGATGTTGATGTGCTTTTCGAGAATTTTGTTCACCCAGGGGAGTAGGGAGATCGGGCGATAGCTACTAAAGTCACCGGGGTCCAGGTTCGGTTTTTTAAGCAGAGCACAAACCATGGCCCGCTTCCAGGAAGGTGGGACGGTGTCAAGGGTGATGGAGGCATTAAGGAGGTTCATGATGGTGGGCAGAACAACCTGGGTGCCAACATCATTACCTCTGGTGGTGCTGGGTCGCATGGTGACCCAGATTTTACTTGGCGAGCTAGGGAGTCTAGGGACTCGAGATCTAGCAATGGGAAGTGATCCAAGATTGCCAGGGGCTGCGATTGAACATCCCCCAGGTTTGCCTGTCCCTGAACCCTGGGATCTGGTGCTACGGTGGGAAAGGAGGAGTAGATTTGGTTGACTTTATAATGGAAAAATTCTGCCAGGTCGTTGCAATGGGCTATGGTTTTATCCAGATACGTAGCAGGAGGGGGAAGTTTGGTGAGGCTTTTCACTATTTGGAAGATTTCCTTCGGTTTAGACTTGGCTCGCATGATTTTTCCAGAGAAGTAGATTGACTGGTCGGTTTTTACCGTGTCCTTGTAGGCTTTAATTGCCTCTCTATATTGGGTCTTCTCATCCAGTGAATAGTCCAAGCGCCACCGTCTTTCTAGTTTCCTACAGTGACGTTTCTCATCCCTGAGGGCCTCTGAGAACCAGGGGGCAGTTTTTTGTAACCGTTTCGATGTGACTTTACAGAGGGGGAGGGTGGCCTTGAGGGATTTTACAATCCACTCTTCATATTCTTGATTGGCCACACACGGGTCCCCGTTATAGGAGGGACAGGAGGTCACAAGTGTATTGGACCAGGAGTCGACTGGTAGTCTGGCCCAATTTCTGGAGTTCCTTACAGTGAGTCTGGGAGGGGGTGACTTGCGTGTGGTCCAGGTAAGGGGAACAAGTGAGTGGTCAGTCCAAGGAAGGCAAATTGGTCGCCCGCTATGAGCTCTGTACAATTACTAAAGACTGGGTCCAGGAGGTGACCTTTAATGTGGGTGGGTGCCTCGACCCGTTGATCTAACTGTAGGGCCGCTAAATCATCCACCAATTCCATGGCGGTGTGATCGAGGGTGGCATCAAAATGAAAATTGAGGTCACCTAACAGGGTATAATTTGAGGCGGTTGTAACCCGTTCGGCTAGAATGGCTGGGAGGGACTTATGGAACTGTTTAGAGGGGCCCAGGGGGCGGTATACAATGGTACCTGAGAAACAGTCGTTGGGGGAGAATTCAATGCTGAATGCTAAGCTCTCACACTCTGGGATTGATTCAGCGATTGCTCGGCAGCAGTACTGCTCTTTATATATAATTACATAGGAGATGTGGTATTGCACTCATGTATTTGGAAGTTTTTGTATGTGTTATACTGTTTTTATGACTGTCGTTGGTGCAAAAGGTCGGTACCCTACTGAGCAGTTTAGGGTATGCATAAACAATACTGACATGTGCGTTCTGCGTTCACAGGACCCACTCCTTCCTTGCACTCCTTTTGATTTTCGTACAAATTTTACTCCATGCGTGTAAATATCAGTTTGTAAATTTTATTCATTTCAAACTTAATTATTGTAGCGAGTCTTTCATCCATATAGCTTATATTTCATTCATTGACTTTAACATGCTTGTAATTATTCCCAATGCATTTCAAGCATTACGCTCTTCATCAGGGGATTATACATCTGAAATCATAATACATATATTTAAGTACTGAGGTCTATTTTTACCCAACACTCTAAAACTGAATTTAGTACATGTATGCATTATCTCGATATACACATTGTTTGTGACTCGTGTACTCATGCGCTTTTTACACCTTATAACCCGTGGTTGCATATTCATTTGAATCACATTATTCTGAAATGTCTCACTTGATGTTTTAACCTTGTAAACCCGCTTATTCTTATTGACCGGAAAGACCGTGCGTTAATTGCACTTTGTACCCATAACCACAATGTTTCATAAATCTCACTAACCTTAGAGCTTTCTCATAGCGTTTCAACACTGCAAAATCAAAAAACGGTAGAACGTAAGTTTCTCAATATTTTAAATATGTGCGATACGCACTGACATGTATTATATTCTGAACTCGTGTTCTTACCCGGTGTGTGGTTATGAAACATTGTGGTTATGGGTACAAAGTGCACATTAACGCACGGTCTTTCCGGTCAATAAGAATAAGCGGCTTAACTTAGGCGCGACTCCGGCGCGCCCGCTGCGCTCGTCCGCTACGCGTCCATGTTAGGGGGGCCATTTTATGGCGTCGAGGGCGGGAGGGGCCGAGCGCTGGACTGCTCGCCCTAATCCTCACCCAAGATGGTGGCTTGTATTCAGGGTCCCGGCAGCACCTAATCGGCTGCAGAAGGGGCTATCAGAAGGTAGTGCTATCAGTTTTCAGCTCGCTACCATCCGTTAGAGGTCGTGCAAATATTAAAGTACAGGGGATCCCAATGAGCATGTTTTGTCTGGTGTCGTGTGGATGTACAAGTGCAGGTTGCAGGTGATCATCTCATGAGCATGTCTTGTCGGTGTTGTGTGGATGTAGAAGTGCAGTTTGCAGGTGAACACCCCAATGACATGTTTTGTCCGGTGTCGTGTGGATGTACAAGTGCAGATTGCAGGTCATCAGCCTATGAGCATGTCTTGTCCGGTGTTGAGTGGATGTACAAGTGCAGATTGCAGGTGATCACCCCAATGACCTGCTTTGTCCGGTGTCAAGTGGATGTACAAGTGCAGATTGCAGGAGATCATCCCAATGAGCATGTATTGTCCGGTGTTGTGTGGATGTACAAGTGCAGATTGCAGGTGATCACCCCAATGACCTGTTTTGTCCGGTGTCAAGTGGATGTACAAGTGCAGATTGCAGGAGATTATCCCAATCAGCATGTTTTGTCCAGTGTCTTGTGGATGTACCTCTGCAGATTGCAGGTGATCTCCCCAATGGAATGTTTTGTCCGGTGTCGTGTGGATGTACAAGTGCAGATTGCGGGAGATCATCCAAAGGAGCATGTATTGTCCTTTGATGTGTGGATGTACAAGTGCAGATTGCAGGGGATCATCCCAATGATGAGCATGTCTTGGCGGTGTAGTGTGGATGTACAAGTGCAGATTGCAGGTGATCATCCCATGAGCATGTTGTCTCCGGTGTCACGTGGATGTACAAATGCAGCTTGCAGGACATCATCCCAATGAGTTTGTCTTGTCCGGTGTTGTTGAGCGCTACCTGCTTCCAATGCTGCTCCAAGGTTCTCGAGTGATGGGAGAAACAGTATAGAGAAGAGGGACTCTAAGATGAACCTCTCTTAATGACCTGGCTCTTTCGTAAAGTGCCACTTAAAGGGCTACCATGCTACGGAGTGGGGATACGAACTGCTTTTCAGAGCTGCTGTCAAAGCTGTAAGTTGCCGGATACCCCCAAATATTTGAGGCTCTCGATACATGAGAAAGCTAATTTCCTTGCACAGCTGTGTAACCTCATCAGTTCCTTTTGGTTCAAAAACAGTGTGGACTTGAAAATGATGTAATTCTTGTACAGTAGTACTGTACCGCTGGGATAAACCTGCCCTGACTAGCTCTTTTTTCTCGATCTTTTCATTTGTCTTCTTTAATCGCCACTTTTCTTCCCACTCAGACAGCACATGCAACAATGATCTTGTCTTTGACCATGCTTCTTAAGGTATAAGTGGATTGCAGTAGCAGACCCGTCCATATACTGTGTCTTGACTGGGGCATAACCATTTGGTCGGCACCTGTTATCACAACTTGCTTTTCGCTTACATAGAGCAAGAGTGGTCAATTTCCCCATAATACATTAGGTTTTATGCTTCACTGGAAAAACTATAAGTTCAGTCCGGAAGCATAGCGACTGCACCAGGATTGGTATTCAAGAACATTAAAATGGTGAACAAATGGTGGCTGGAGTATTGCTATAAGAAACAGACTAGAGCATAATTACCACTGACCCGTGTCATGCTGTGTGTGTGTGTGTTAACTCCAGGTGGATGCCAGCCAAGTGGGTTGAAGCAATTAGTTCATCCAATATAGCTGCCTGCTTTTTGACCAATCAAAATTGGTCTCTGTGTTTAGCCTATAATGGTTTGCAGAACGGCAACCATTCAACATGATTGGGGCTTCCCCAGTACCTCCTATCTGCATCCTCTCTCCCTACACACAGGTGATTCAGGTCAGTCAATTGTAGAGTTGAGGCCTATTTCACTTGTGGATCCTTGACTTCGAAAATCTCCCAACATACTCCTACCTGTGGTTGATTCTACTTACTGACCACCTGCTACTGTTTTCAGACTTGGACATAAAGGTGTTCTCTCACCCAGATCAAATACGTGCTGGCAAGAAATAAAAGAGATCCCCTACTTCTACTGCATCAACCTCTACATCCCCACTATCCAGGAGTCACAGTAGAAAGTGTTAGAAGGATAATCTCTGTGTCAGTGGTCGCAAGCCCCCTGTTACTGTTGTGCCACTGCAGACTTCGTGTGTTTTTTTAGACCGTTTTTAAAAATTATTTTCCATGTTCCACCAACAATTCAGTGGTCGACCTCATCCTCTTCCATTAGATATGCAACTAACTTAGGGCTTCTAATTGCTTAGGCTTCTTCAGCAAAGGGTGACTCTAGAGAAGGTGATCACCTGTTTGGGTCTGGTTCGCCAATGATGGGCCTAGGGAAGAACCTTGTCCCTCAGGTAAGTCATTACCTGTGTAACACATACATCCAAGCACTCCACAAGTTCCCATTGACACTTAGAACAAGCAGACAACAGACCCCATCCATCCACAATAAATTCCACCAACTCCATATACAGTTCAGTTCAGTTCAAAGTGCTTTATTTCGATAAAAACATATCTTAAAAGCATAAATACACATATTATTCCATAAAATGGAAACATTTGATAAAACATCCTTATCGCCCAATGCAAAGTTTCAATAGCTATAAAATACATAAAAACCGCCCTATAAACTTCGCGAAATATCATTTAGGTGGGACATAAGGATACAATTCATTAACACAGATTTTTTAAAAACTAGATTAAATAGAGGGAGGAGCCAAGATGGCGGACGGGACGGACGTGTGAGCTCCCGGCTCCGCAAGCCGTCTGCCTTTACAAGACTATCCTGACACTTGTTTGCTCCTACGCCGCGCTGAAACGGAGACGCTAATGCGCTGCTGTGGATGGCGTTTTTTTCAAGGTCTCCGCCGGCTGATTTGGTGCGATACCCGTGGCGTATGCTGACCTCCGCTGCGGTCCCTGAAGCCCTCGCCGATCCCCGTCGCTGAGCATTGCTGGACGTTACCGGTGAGGCGGCTGGGGAGGTGACACAGACTGCGGGTGGCACGTTTGATCACAGGGCTGCTGAGACTGACCCCTTCCTCTACGCTGGTCCCCCTTTGACGGAGAGGTTCTCCCCTGTGTGGCCGGCATTTCATGCGGCGCTTTTCTACGCTACGCTGCTTTATGACTGTATGGACTCCATCTTGTGGCGCCTCCTAGCTCCCGGGCTGAGTGCGGGCTGCTCTGCGATCCTCACTATATGCTGCCCTGCATGTCCTTGAGCGAGGGACCACACCGAGGATTTCGCTGCGTACTATGACCTGCCCGATAATGCAGGAGGATTGGACCTACGCTGATGTCCTGGCTGCCCTTGACGATCTGCGGGCTGCATGTCAGAGAAACGTCCGTGAGCTGACATGGAAGATCGATGCGGCTGCGCTTGCAGCAAAGCGACCGGGTCCTGCCGACCCCCTGGTACTTCTAACCACCCCAGAGTGTGATACATTGTTATCGAGGGGGACGGCGAGGGAGCTGCGTGTCCCTGGTAACATTGTTGTGCGTTTCTCTGCCGAAGAGACTGTGGATACAAAGTCTCCCTCCACCCCAGCTATTGTGACTCTGCCTGTGCACTCGTTCCCGGGGGCCCGCTTCCCGGCCCCTCAGTTGCTGGCCCCTTCGAACACTTCTGCCCCTAGTGCTCCTTTTCCGACCGGGCAGAGTGTGTATTATCCTGTTACGAAGGGGAAGTCCGTCCCTATTGCCACTGTACTGGTTATGGACTTGAGACTCTCGTCCCTTCCTCCTCTGCTTCTTTGTTGTCCGGGGCGGCCATCTTGCTCCTTTGTCCTGATCGAGAGAGGCTTGCAGTGGTGGACATACTTGGAGGGTTTTCAGCGTTCGGGGCAGGGATGAAGGTGACCTCCTCGTTGGTACTGATTGCTTGGCTGGCGACGACCCGGATTGCACCTCATTCTTGATATGTTATTGCTATGTGGCATATCCTGCTTTCTCTTACTTTATATTGTAATTGATTTGCCCTGATGTCTATTCTTGCTGATGGGGGGGTGGTTTTAAGTTGGCCTGGGGTCCTGGGTGTTATCGATCCTGACCCTCCGGGTCCACTATGTCCCTACTTTATTGATATGCACGGTGTGGGAGCTATTTGCGGCTGGGGAGTTCGGGAGCTCTGAGGTTGGGTGGGCCCCTCCCCACTTTCTTTTCCTGGGAGTCGTAGACTAGTTTATTCTTTTCTCGCTCCCTATATTCAGAGTTATTCTTCTTCCTTCATTCTCCTCCTTCTTCCTTTCTTGTCTATATTTCGGGTTCTTTAGAGGGCGACAGGCACTTTGTCGGGGGGGGGGCAGGCCGTAGCCTCCACAATGGTGCAGGGTGGGGGGGTAATTTGGTATTCCTTAGTTCTATGGGCCTTATTTTTCTGTTCTCTGCGCTTTCTTAATCTGGTTCGATTCTGGGTCCGGGTTGGGGTTGGCAGGGAGGGGGCGGCACTGAATGGGGTGCGTAAATACTGGATGAAGACTTGCTGTTGTTTTGCACCGCCATTTTGTTCTAATTGCTTACTTCTACTGTTGTTTTAGCTATAACGCCGCTTGCCCATGTCGTGAAGCCATAGTGCGGACTCGAATCTTCTTAGTTCTTACTCTTCACTGACTTATCTTATGATGAAAACGCATAAAAAACCTTTTAAAAAATTAACCTTCAATTCTCCTCTTCCCCGGCGATGTGACTTTTCCCAATGTAACGCACGTTGATTGGAACATTTTACCTGTTGCTGCTGGGGAATGTAATGCTTGCACCTGTGCTAACAAAGTATCGTGGTCGGCCTGACGGTTGTAGGCCCGTATTTGTCCTCTTATTCATGCACAATAAAGGTTTTCAAAAATTAAAAAAAAAAAAAAAAAAACTAGATTAAATAGTAACTTTGAGTTCTGATGGACCAAGCCCAACTTAAAAACTTAGCGATGCCGCAAGCATAAAGTGTACGGGTGTCAGATTTAAAAATACGTAGTGCCACAGAATGTTGCCTTGTTCCCAGTTCTTTACAGAGAGGCTTGAGCCAACGCCTCCTTGGCAATTGATACAATGGGCATGCAAACAGAACATGGGCCATTGATTCCACCCTCGTGGTGCAGAAGGGGCAATTGGATGTGGTCTGTCGGGGAGGCGCCCAACGAGCAGTGAACTCACAGATCGGTAAAGTACCAACCCTAAATTTAAAGTACAGTGCCCGATCAAAAGGTTTCTGGATAATATCCAGAGAGGGTTCACAAAGTGCTACATCTTTGATCTCCATGAAATGTTCAGTAAGCCTGCCTAGGTTAGGGTCATAACGTTGTTTGGACGCTACCCAGTTCCAGAAGATATTCTTTAACACTACTTTAGGGGGGGGCAGATTTAGTTACCCAGGCGTCCTTGAGGCCCAAGTCACATAAAAGTGTATTAACTTACTTAAGCCAGCTAATTTTGTGCCAACCAACCATAGACATGACTTCTGATAAACCCTCTGCGTACTTAGTTAGTTCTGGGGCGCGCCATAGGCGAGCCCATAGTAAGAGTGGTCGAAGTTTATCGAGATCTGATAGTGCATGGCAACCCAGATCCATGAGCAGGGGTAGAATAGGCGTGCTCTGGGGGAGCGCCATTAGGTCCCTAAGGAACTTATTTTCTTATCTCGTCAACAAGTCCACATTACCCAATCCCCATAGCTCTGCACCATACAGGGCAGAGGTCACTCCCTTAGCTTTGTATATAACTATCACAGGGGCAATAGGCTTCGATGTTGTAGAGCGCTGTTCTCGAAGAATAGCCCCCCCTACTCTTTTGTGGCACAATAGCATCTTCTGTAGGTGGGATGCCTACTGCATATTGTCGGAGATGCGAATGCCCAAATAATCAAAAACAGTGACCCTCTCCAGTTGGACGTGGTTCAAGACAGGAACTCTAATATGTTTTTTTGGGGGGTTTATTATCAGATATTTAGTTTTATCTGTATTTATCACTAACCCTCGCAAAGTGCAAAATGCTTGGAAGCGGTCTAGGAGGGTCTGCAGGCCAACAGGGTATTTAGAGATGAGCAGAGTATCGTCGGCGAACAGGAGAGTTGGGCTTTTTTCGCACGCCAGGGATGGTGCATCAGATGGAGTTTGCAATAAGTGCTGCACCACCCCGTTCACATATAGAGATAACAGGGTGGGAGCCAAAACACATCCCTGGCGGACGCCCCTATTCACCGGGATTCTGTCAGTCTTTTGCCCCTGCTGGCCCCACCTTACTTGCGCGAAGTTGCCTTCGTGGATCCTCACTAATAGCAGGAGGAGGTTGCGGGGAAACCCCATTCCTAAGAGAACTCGCCACAGGCGCTCCCTAGGGACCAGGTCGAAGGCAGTCTTTAGATCTATAAAGGCGAAGTAAAGACTGCCCCCGCCCAGAACAACCACTTTCCAGTAGATTAGGAGCAGGCAAAATGCCTGCTCTATGGTCCCAGTTCCTGATCGGAAACCTGCCTGATAGTCGGAGAGGACTCTTCTGTCATCCATCCATTGTTGAATTCTCTGGAGGATCACCTTCCCCACGACTTTTTGTGAGGAATCCAGTAAACTTATTGGCCGGTAGTTGGCAGGGTCGTCCCTATCTCCCTTTTTGAAAATGGGGACGACCTCTGCCCCTTTCCACGACACAGGGACCTGTGCACCGTCTACCATAGCATTAATTAACATAGTGATGACCTTTGCCCATTTTGACCAGTCCAAACGGATTAAGTCTCCTGGGATACCATCAGGACTAGCCGCTTTACGGAGAACAATGCAGTCAATTGTCCTTTCTACCTCCTTTTGTGTGAAAGGATAAATATTTGGGTCCTCCTTAGTTCCTAGGTAATTTAACACATTACACTGCGAGGAGATGTTCTGGGGACATGAATAGAGTTTTGAAAAATGGTCAAACCACCTTTGAGCAGATATGTTACAAGTTAGCTGGGTTCCATCTGGCCTGTTCCTTTCTCTAATGATAGTCAGAAGCGTCCCGCATCCTTCCCCAGACTTGCCTCTTTCAATGCTTCCCAGTACCGATCTTCCGAGTACTTTTTAGCTGATACTACAGCCCGTTTATGCTCGCTCCTGGCCAGTTTGAGCTGATCTACCTGTCTTGACTTGACTGCCTCAACTAGCAAAGATTTCTTTTTGCGACTGTATTATACCAGCCTTTTTTGGTAGTCGCCCTTTGGGGTTTGCTTCTCTGTGCTGGTGGTATTTGAATAAGGAAGAGGTCTCCCAGGGAAGTGATCATGTTCTGGAAGATTTCAGAGACCCTAGGCAAGACGGATTGGTCAGATAGGTCAGCAAGTGCTGATGCTAGTATTCCCTTAATTCCCATCAACTTGCCTTCGTCTAGGGCAATTCTTGACCATCTCAGGCGCCTTCCACAATTGGATGGATGTACATCTTTAGTTGACTGAATTGGAGCCACAAGTTTAGGATCTCCAGTATTTGGCCACAGTGAGTTAACATGGAGCGATAGAGAATTATGATCGCTATCGGTAGTAGGAAGGACTGTCATGTCTTTCATTGATTGCCAGAGTTTAAAATCAAGAAAGATGTAATCTATTCTAGAGGTATGGTTCTCTCTATTACAGGTGTGGGCCCCCATTTGATCTGAAGCTGATCTACCGTTTACTGCTCTCAGATCAAATTCAACGGCCATCGAATTCAGCTGGATGGCTCTTTGCGTCCACCTCTTTATAGGCGGTAAGTTAAGAGTTGGGATGCCCCTTCTGATGTCCTCCTTGTTAATGTCCATTATGTCATCGGTAGCAAGGGGATCGAATGTACAATTCATGTTCCCCGCGACCATAACATGCACACCGCTGGGTCTCTGTCTAAGCATTTTTTCCAAGAGACTTATCACGGGTGAAGAAGTTCTCCTTTCGTGCCACAGGCATATATATTATAGATATCCAATTTAATGCCCTTTGCTTAAGGACAGGGCTAGGATATCAGGGGAGTTAGTTTGGATCTGCGTGATCTGATAATCCAAAGAAATGCTCACCCATATCAGGCTCCATGTCTCTTGGAACAAGCAAATTGCATGGGTCTCAATGAGCTCGTTCCAGTTCGGTAACTCCAATTTCTGCAAAATTCCTGCCAGGTTCCAACTCAAAATCCTCATGGGGAATGCATCCAGAGCCAATCCTGCACGATTTGAGGGGTGATCTGATAAGTGGCTATCCACCTCCCGAATTGGGTTCATAATAGTGCTTGTCTGGCTATGGTTGGCAGGGCAAGAAGAACTTCTGGCCCCATTTGATTTGCCTTCAAGAGATACATTCAAGGGAGAAGGGACCTGACAGGAACCTACCAACTCCATATACATACTACTCACTAGCACAAGCTCTCCAGCAACAGCTCCCACCATCAAACTTATGCTCATCAAAGCACAATCTGTGGTAGCCCATACTCCTGACATAACTGACACCATCACAGAATAAAACTGAAATGCACTCTGTGATGTCTCACACGTACCTAGACACTCTTCCTAAACATCCTCATCCCGTAGGCTACAGCATCCAACACAGAGATGGCATGGATGACAACACAGTGGGCCATTCAACATAGGTGAGGGCAGAAGTACTACACTCTGTTTTGAGGTGTGCACACTTTTACTTGGACCTGAAGTGGTCCTGTTCTTCAGTTCATCATTGTTCAATAAAAATCCATGAAAAAACGTTTCTTCTGAGACATCTTCCAATGCAATATCTTTTATTTAATGTTTTTTCTCATTAAACTCATATTTTCAAATATTTGCAGATTTCATTATTTACAGCATTTCACATCAACCCAATGCATTTCGGGTACAAACGGACCCTTCCTCGGGGGTCTCTATGGAAAAACAAAAAAACAATTTTGAGCCCAAAGCTGTGTTCTCAAATGTATTTGAACTAAATAATTTCATGGTGCCACACGCTACACAATTTTAACTCAACATTTTAAAGATTTCTGTAGCATACAAATATATGCAAAACAAACGTGATTACCCATCAGTGATTTATAGACTCTCGGTTGTGGATTAGTGCTTATTGCGTACAATCGGTAAGAAAATATTTATAGTCTTGCGCTAGCAGTAAATGATAACGATCCCAGCCTGACTCGATCACTCTCACAAACGAAATACATTTCAATAGTCTAAAGAAACTGTCTATCAAACATTTTCAGGTTGGCTGGTGGGTCCTGGTTTCCGTCCACAGCTTTTCCGCCGCGGTTGGCTTACAACCGCGGCGGAAAAGCTCTAATCTGGTGACGGTGTCTCTCAGACACCGTCCGCCAGATTAGGATGGGATGTGAAACATGCTTTTCCGCGGCGGCTTTTCCGCCGTGGAAAAGCATGTGTAACTTCACTGCGGGGGCCCGTTGCCGGCCCTCTAGGTGAAGAGGGTGTGGGGGGTGCACATGGGGGGTACCTATGGTACCCCCCTGCATTTGTAAGCGGAAAGCGGCAGGCACCGTGCGGTGCCTGCCTCATTCTGCATCCAAATGCAACACCTGCATTTTTAACATTGCCGCGGGTGCAACTTGAAGCCGCACCCGCCGCAATGTTAAAAATAGAGGATGTGACCGCCAGGGTGGAGGTCACATCCTAATTGCACAGGAGGGAACTCCGCATGCCATGCAGAGGTTCCCTCCTGCTCTGGGGTCGCGGACAGACGCAAGTCCGTCCGCGATCCTAATGAGGCCCACAATCTTAAACAGGACCGTCTACTTCACTAGTAACCAATGCAAGAGGATCCACACTGGATAATTTGTTTCCAGTTTTTTAAGCTCATCGTTGCGGCTACTGATGTATTTTGCAGCCACTGCAACTAATAGAACATATGCCCCGGAATGCCGGGAAATGCCCCATTTGTCAAGGCTGGACAGACTGGTTTGGACATTGTGTGAAAAAACTTAATGGAGGAAACACTTATTAAATTAATGCCAGTCAATGAAGGTTAATTTTACTGGCCTTAACAATTTGTTGAAAAAACGGCATACCTTCATGTTTCATTAGACACAATTTATTAATGCACAGAAGTGGTACTGACACACGCTGCAAGATTCTGGATAGCTCATTAGGGTTGTAGAGTGGGCTCTTGGGCTGAAGCCCCGGCAGCCAGCAGAAGATGAGTATGTTGATAGGGCCAAAGTGTGGCTGTTAGAAGCTGGTGACGCATCCTTGCACACTACCGATGGTGTTAAAGGGAAATGTCCTTTACTTTGTCTTTTTAAATCTACTCTCGGAGTTGATTTTTAATTTGCCATAGCCTTTACATTTTCCTCGAGTGTGTCCACTTTTTTAAAGTTATTTTCTTTTATGCAAAAATCCCTTAATTCTAGTCCTATCTTGCTGATAATTATTTTCTCTATTGTAAGCTCATTTATACCTTTAATATTATTCTATTTAATATTTGTCAGTAAAGGTCTGCCATCACCATCCTTTTCCTCCTTTGGAATCTTATTGATCAGGATGTTTAATCATTTAGATTTAGAAATGTGACCGGTTTGTACTTCACAATTCCCTTTCGGTAGTGCTTCTGCTTTCATGTCTCCCTCTTTCATCAGCTATGACGAGGCAGAACTTCTACCTCTAAACAACACACCATTTGATGTGACACGGCATATTAGGTCTGAAATTTGTTGCATATGTCTGTGTAAATTACTCCATTACAACATGGCCGAGAGTGGCACTTATATTTGTATTGCCATTCTAATTTCGCTACTTCTGCTTGTTAATTCCATTATACCATGTAGATGAGTAGTAAGAAATAGAATTGCTACCGAACCTCCACTTTACTGCAGACTTGACTCAGTTACTATCAGAAGTCTCGGTGATAGATGCATCTAACCCTTTTTTACCAACCTGGTAATCCGAGGATTTCCCAACAAATGTATGACACTAAAAGAGGACTGTTAACATGGTATCACAGTGCATCGAAACTAATACCAACAATCCGCACTCTTTCTACCAATAACATGGAGAATTTCAGTTAATAATAACCAGCCCTGCATTTCTTTGTGGTTCGTAGCTCACCTTTTCAGATTTCCTAACCATTCTTAGTTTAATTCCTAATAATCCGTGTTCTGAAAAGTTTTTTTAAAAACTCGACTAGAGGAAGGATATCAATATTTCATAACCCTTTGTTATCACTTTGCTTAGAGTTCCCAAAATGGTATAATGGACTGTATGTATTCCACTGGAAAGTCATGGAGAGGGAGGTATCAGCCATGCTATGAGCAGGCACGAAGCTCCCTTCCTGCCTGAACAAAAGGACCTACAGAAAAAAAAACTGTTTTTCTCTAAAGGTGGGACTTTCTAAATGAAGGTAGTTTGGCCTGCACAGAAAATCAAACCTTCAGGGAAATGTGCATTATGTATTTGTGCATATTCAAACCAACCAAAGTCAGTGGCGTCAGGTAAGGACAGCTCATAGGGGTCGGGACGGGGGTGGGACACGCCCATGCATTCATACGTAGACGCGCACCCCCTCCCCCCCCCCCAATTCACAACACTCACTCTTAAATACACATACATTCATTCATTCATACATACACGCACACACCCAACAGCCAATTAAAACACAACACTTACCTGCTGCAGCTTTCGAGGAGGCAAGCTTCGGAGTGGCCAGGAGGGTTGTCACTGCTGTCTCCCCTCATTGGCTGATCTTAGGTTACCTCGTCACAGAGTGGGATGGGGCCAGAGAGACTGCTGACCCCCAACCCACTATGTGCTGAGGTGTTAGTGATAGAAACTTGGCCCTTGGCACTCCATGTCTTAAAAATGTCTGAGGCTATCAGTGATGCTCCCCCTCATCGCCTTGAGGACCTTTGCTGAGCTTAGGAGGTCACGCCGATAGTAGCTATGATATCCTCATCCCAGCAAAGTTCATCTCAGGCAGCCAGGCGCCTGAAAATGTTGCGCACCTCTAGCTCCTGGCTACCTGACCTGGAAACAAAGAGTGTCTGTCAAGCTGACCTTTGCTCAGCTTGACAGACACTCTTTATGTCTTTAAGGTGTTTGGGCATGGCCCTTCCATCCTTATAAATGGGACGCTGCTGACCAACGTGCAAACCAGTTAAAGAAATAAAAAACTTAATGGTCTAGCCCAGTTTTAGTTAAAAAGATAACATTGTAATTTTCAGAAATGGGTAGTGATTTGGGAGGGCGTATCTCTACCAACTTATTAAATCCATTTTGGTCAGGTCAAAACACAGTTCCGACAAAATCTCTGTTCAACCCCTGGTAGTTATGGCATGAGCATCAGGCAATCTCCAGAAAGACCTGTGTTAAGGTCAAGCAGTACCCATAAGTCAAAAGTCAAGAAAATAACACAATAACATTCCCAAACCAAATAGAACATGTGTAGAAAAAATAAATGAGTTAAGACTTCATGATCTTCAAAATAGGTTAAGGGAAACTGGAGATATTTGTTTTTAATTAAGGTCAAAGGCGCTTAGAAAAAGTTACCACCATGTAAAAGCAACAGTTCGTGGTGGGACGGAATCTAGGTGCAATTGCAGCCCGACAATGATGGAGCGGAAGTCTGATACACTAGCTGATCATCCCGTTCAAAGGTTTAACCTTCAGATTTTGGGCCTGATTTCGAGTTTGGTGGCTGGGTGTTCCATACCACTTATTAAAATATGGTAGGATATAATTAAACTTTAATAAGGCGGACAGGACATCTTTCACACTTGTGACATTGTAACCCATTCGCCAAACTCTAAATCAGGCTGTTCGTCTCCAACTGCTAGAAAATCTTTGCCAAATCAGTGCTGCAGCTTCTAGCTCCCCATGGCAGGCTTCAGGCCCTCTAGGTCTCCTGCTGGGCCTACTCCTCTTTAGCCATTTGGGTCTCTTGGAGTCCGGAGCCCTGCTTTTTGTGTCTCTGAACTAGGTAAACAGGGGGCCAATCTGTTTACCCTTAGAGAGCAGTTCCAGTTCCTGGATCAACACAGCAGATTAAGACGTCAGTAAGTCCTCCTGAGAGATCTCTTCCCACAGGAGTCAGAAGTCTGGAGTTTTTTTTCCAGAAGGGTCTTCTTCTTTATATGGAGTCATCCCAGGTCTGGGAATGTTCTGAGTATGGGATGATTTGTGTGCCAGAATTATCTTGTCTTCTAGCCAATGACTGGAGAAATCCTACCAGAAGAGACTAACTATTGTCTTACAGTCCCAGCATCTTGTTTTGCTGCACTTCCTCTTCACCATACTGTAAAATTGACCAGGAGCCTATGTTTAAATTTGGCAAAACTCAGCTGCCTTTAGGCAGGCATGTCTTACCCTCCTAAGCCTCTCGCTTCCCTATTCAGAAGAGCTCTCCTCTCACCTGACTGGGTTAAAACTCGTTCCCCCCCAATTGTGACTGGAATCAAGCTGTCTGGGAGGGTCCAGGAAATGAGTAGGTGAAGAAGTCAAAAGAGTTAGTGCTAACACTGTCTTTTGATTTTCAGCTGTTCCTCTCCACTCACTGATAGCTAATCCCTTTTACATTGTCCGCAATTAACACCTGATGGCCCTTGCTGGGCGCTGAGGCAAGGCATTGTACTCTGAGCCAGCGTTAACTCCTCCGGCCAAGAACGTGTATTCCAGCTCTTAAGGTGTGATGAGTGGCAGAACTGATTTTAAGCCAGTTCTATCCCAGGCAGCCTAAAGTACTTTTGTATGAAGTTACTTTTCTGCTTAGGTTCCAAACATCTGAGTTCACCATTAAATCAGATTTATTTTAAAAGCAAAACCTGAAATCACTTTGAATAATTTTTTCTTGCCTTTTCCTAAGCAGAGATAGGGAATTAAGAACTTAATCCAGTTTAAGTTTACTCGGAGGGATGTCTAGCAAGACCTACACTGTCATAGCATGTGGTTTTATTTTACAATGAAGGCACACTAACCCCAAAATACAGTATGCTCTATTTTTATATATTGCAAAAACAACAATTGATGGAAGGAATGTTGCACAATGGCAAAACATTCACCCCCAGTCACAGATCTGGGTTTAATTCATCGTTATTTTGCTCAACACACCACCCCAGTTCAGACATGGCCATATGCAAATCAGTCTTGACCCTGTGCCTCATGGGAACAGTCCAGCCCGAACTGCCAAGTCATGTCTTCCCTGGACCGGAATCAAGCATCCTAGGACCGGTTTCTGGCTATCAGCCTTCATCAGCCAGGATAGCTTGATTCCAGTGGCATAGAGAGCACGGGATTCACATCTGAGCATACCTGTCCCACTCGGTGTGACAAATGTAAAAACAACAATTGATGGATGGAATGTTGCACAATGGCAAAACATTCACCCCCAGTCACAGATCTGTGTTTAATCCATCGTTCTGCCGGTCACTATTAGCAGCAGTGATCCCTAAGTCCTGGAAGCATGCCAAAGTTATCCCCCTGTTAAAAATAATCAACACTGGATGCGTCTCTGCCTGAAAATGTTCGCCCTATATCTCTGCTCCCGTACTTTGCTAAAATCATGGAATCCCATGTCATCTCCATTTTGACTCAATACCTAGAAGCTAATTAGATTCTAGAACAGTCACAAAACGGCTTCTGGCCTAAACATAGTATGGAATCTGCACTACTTGCTGTTACAGAGCAGCTACGGTCTGCCTTGGATGAGGGCAGAACCTCGGCACTGATCCTGCTGGATCTCAGCACGGCCTTGACACGGTTTTCCAAAGGTTTTTGCTACATCGGTTAGAGGAGATTGGGGTTAACGGCAAGGCCCTGGCCTGGTTCGCTTCCTTTTTGACCGATCTGTCTTTCCAGGTCTCTGCTCCTCCCTACACCTCCTATGTCCATTAGCTCGGCTGTGGTGTTCTTCAAAGAACCGCCATGAACCCCACCTAGACTAATGTAATGGGCTAATACCTAGCACCAACAAAGCTGTGAGAAAAATAAGGGCTCAGAATGCGGCTGCCCGAACGCTATTTGCACTACCTAAACCTTGCCATGCCTCTGACCTCCTTCGACAGCTTCACTGGTTACCTATAGAAAAGAGAGTTTACTTTAAGACCTAATGCACCACACATAAGATCTGACTGGGTGGGCAAATTCTGAGCAAGTTGTGCTCGGTATATACTCCAGCTCGAGCCTTGTGCTCTGTGGACCTGCACCTGGCCTGTGTCCCGCGGGTGCGCAGGACCAGAGCAGGAGGGCGCTCTTTCAGGGCATTGGTACCTGCCCTCTGGAATACCATCCCTCTCGCTGCTGCATGCAAGACCATTGGACTTGTACGAAAATTATCAAGACGTGGTTTTTCTCCAATCTTTAGCCAACTGCCTCTCTTACGCCTCTATCTGATTTAGCACAGGGACGCCCCGTTGCTGGGGCATTCATACGCTCTATAAGTGCTCATAACATAACAGGCCAAGGACAGTCCTCTCAGGCAGAATTGCAGTAAATGCTAAGGAGAACTGAAACCATCTTTTATAGGCAAAAGTGGGATATTTACTTACTTTCCATTCTAGGTTTTAGTTATTGAGCAGATACTTAAACAAGGGTTATTTTTACACTCAGACACGTCATTGCTAGTCCTTTGCCTCAAAATCAATCCATACCTGCCCTTAATGTGTACCTTTCCCCCTTTAAGTAATGCGCTATATGTTGCTCTGTGAGAGTTGCTTTCTGGCTATAATAATCTCCCTAGGCATTTTTTGTGGACTCCGTTTTTGAGCTCTCCATACCCGCTAAGGCCATCTTGTGGGATTTAAACGAGCTCCTTTGCAAACCGTCATCACACAGCTACACAGACCACAGAATGACACCCATAAGCTACAGAGACTCAACGTTCAGGGCAAGACCAGGGTGTTCACAACAGAGTGACGAGGCCTTTTCACACCTCCGTCACGGGACCGAGCAAGACCCAGAAAATCTCATTTCTTTTAATCCCTCTATAGTGTTGGGAGCCTTTGAAGCTTTGGCCGAACTGAAGATGGCCCGACAGGACCAATTGCTTAATTAATAATTTCTCTGTTCGGACCAGAGGTGTAATTATCCTTTAATTCACTTGGCTGGTTAATGAATAAAACCTAAACCTCTTGTAAAGTGCTTCCTTAGGCGTATTTTAAATAAAGGTCTAGCAATGATAGAGAATGCAGTACTTTAGATTTACCTTTGTGATTTTTGCAATATGTCGGAGGCTTGTTCGGGTAAAAGCTCTCCTGTACTGGTTTATACGTTCCCAAGTGCTGGCCAAATGTGTTCTTTGCGGTGGGAATGGATGCATCTCAGTTCACCATCTGGGATGGCGTTCTTTTAGGGTACGCAGAGTGCTGAGGCTGTAGGAACTAATTCGCCTCAAGTAGCGCAGGGGGATCGAAGGGTCAGACAAGGAGGACTACTTCAGGAGAGGGTGGTGAATAGTTGGCCAGCGGTGGCACCTCTAGAGCCAATCTACTTCCCCACAGCTGGTGAGTAAGAAGATAAATGGACACCAAGTGTATGTTCTGATGCCCTCTGTCCCCAAACTTGATCTAGGAATAACCCACTGTGCATTTTATTTTATAGATGGAGATATTGTAAGATCGGGATCTCTCGGAGAATTGTTGCAGAATACAGAGTGAGGGTTTTTAAATGTGCATAGTATGGCACTTATCTTTAAAGGCATAATCTATATCTGATATGGTGAATGCCTTTTTTATTGTAACGCTGGTTCCCTGGGTCAGAATAAACCGAATTTCATTTACCCTTAATTTGGTTAAAAACTTGAAAGATAACAAATTAGGGACTGCTTTCATGTCTTATACTAAGCTACTATGTACAGCCCCTGTGTCTATGATATGGATAAAAAGTAGCATTTCTCAGCTCATTCCCATTCGACATGGCACACAATTGTGCTGTCCTCTTTCTTCCATTCCCTCTAGCAGGGGAACCTCAGTTCAAACTGATTAAACAAGATCCAGGGTGATTGGCTTCAAATGGGCAGCAGGATTGGAAAATAAGGTTTCACTATATGCAGATGACATAATCATGTACATGAGTAAACTAGAAACCTTGGGCCCATGAATAATAAACTGCTCAATGCAATCGGAAATTTTAAAGGGCAGCGAGTTAACTGGGACAAACCAATGTTTACCCATTGGCGGGAATGAGGGACATTGGTGATTCGGTGCTTTGAGTATCTTTTCCCAAGACATCCCACGGGATAAAACATCTAGGTATGTTTATTTCTGAAGGCCGTAATTGAATATGGGAGAGGAACACTGGGCCGCTATGTGAAAATCTCAAAAAGGAGACTTCCCGCTGGAATACGAATACTCAACCACTATTTGTCACGGGCAGGGTTTTATTGTTCAAATGTTCACCCTCCCGAAATTACACACTCCAAAATCTTTCACACAAGGTGTCTGCTAAACTCCTTAAAACCCTACCTCTGTAGCCAGATCCTTTCCGTGCAGGAATTGTATTCCAAAGGTCAAAAATGTCTGACTGCTAAAAGTCTCCAAATGATAGCGTCCTGGGAACATCGCACCTTCTACAGCAGGGGTCTCCAAACCGGGCCTGGAGGGCCGGATCCATGCCAGATTTTTTAAATTACTACATGTATCTCAATGGGGATATCCAAAAAATCTGGAATGGATCCGGCCCTCCAGGACCGGTTTGGAGACCCCTGTTCTACAGGATGGAACACCCTGGGAATTATGGTGTTGGGTTATAAAGCAAATAAAGGGGAATTACATCATTTCTAACGTTTCAAGAGATTTGACAACAGTGGACAAAGTTCTACCACTATTTAGAGTTCCTCATGAGCTGCTACAATGTCTGACTTATTTATTTATTTTATTTATTTTTAGAGTTTTATATAGCGCGAACTTGAACCGATTAGGTTATCAGAGCGCTTTACATAGCACCAGTTCCGTTACATGTTATCAAGCATTCTACATGGAATCAGTTACAAATACATAAAGAACACATTACCTTTTGTTCTAATGAATAGGGTATCTCTTCACACGAGGGAAGGTATACACCTGGCTCTACTCCGACAGTCACACAGGCAACTAGTCGTTAAAGCTATATCTCTAGACACAGGAAGGGGATACACTTGGATAGTTCTGGTGAATAGGGTATCTCTTCACACGAGGGAAGGTATACACCTGGCTGTACTCCGACAGTCACACAGGCAACTAGTCGTTAAAGCTATATCTCTAGACACAGGGAGGGGATACACTTGGATAGTTCTAGTGAATAGGGTATCTCTTCACACGAGGGAAGGTATACACCTGGCTATACTCCGACAGTCACCCAGGCAACTAGTCGTTAAAGCTATATCTCTAAGCACAGGGAGGGGATACACTTGGATACAATCTACAAATCACATAGGATCCTAGTCATTAGAGTTATCTTCAATCTACACAGGAGGGATATGACTGGAAATACTCTAGGGTCACATAGGAGTGGTAGAGAGTATAAAGGTCCACGGCACACACTAACGATAAGAGTCAACTAAATAAAACTCGCATAGGAATACACATAGGAAGGGATATGACTGGTTAAACTGTAATAGACGCATAGGGGTGGTATATGGTGTAGGGACTTCAGCGAAGACCAAAGCTTAGCATTGTTGCAATAGGTCAAAGATGCAATCACAGCATAGAGGAATGGTGGGTGGGATGCAAGGTATGGAGGGAGGGCTAGAGTCCAGCGAGAACTGTCCGAAGAACAGCAGCAAAGTGTCATTCAGGGTAGCACACAAGTCGAGCAGTCCAGGAGAGAAGGTGGAAGCCCAGGTGGGGGACGACGTTAGAAGCCAGTCGCAGGTGCGTCGCCATCCTGGAGAGCCTGCGGTCATCCGGCTCGGTGGGCGCGAGAGTGCGCAGGGTGGTGGGGGTGTTGGTGCGGTCACGCGTTGGCCATGGGGCGCTGCCCAGACATGTTAAGAGCAGTGGTGGTCATCCTCGCTCTGCGGTCACTGGCGGCCGCCATCCAAGGTCCAGGCGAGTTGCAGGGAGGGTGGTGCGAGGGGGAGCCTCTGCAGCACTATGTTAGCGGGAGGCTCCGCTAGGAATCAGCGAGCAGCCAGCGATCCTACCTCCCGGGTTGTTGTCGTCGGGTGGCAGATCAAACGTCCGGCAGATTTTGAAAACATCCCTGAGAACTAAACATCCCTGAGTTTAGTTCTCTAGGCAAAAGTCACAAACGCACCTCTTCCTGAAACGAAGATATCCACAGTCTAAAACACTGATAATTCATAGCTCGGATGCATTCACAGAACTCTGAAGGGATTGGGAGGCGGCTACGGGACAGATGGATGACATTGTGTCATTCGGCAGTGGTAGCACATAGAAACATAGCAATATCGTCTTGTTATAGATTTGTACAGTTTAAGTATCTTTACAGGATTTATTACGCCAGACAGAAATTGTGGCGATAAGGAAAGGAACAGTCTCCAGTACCAAGAAGACCTAGGTGTTCTCCTACATTCAACTTGGAAATGTGTACTTCAAAGACACTGGAAAGAGGAGGGGGAAACTTTGTCTGAAGTTGCGCAATACACTATCACTTTGAAAATACCTTTGTTAAATATTCTAGATGATTTTGAAATGAAGAGATATGCAGATGCTTTTTGGGTTAGGGCTGGTCATCGCTAAACGAAGCATTGCATAGACTTGAGCTGTAGCATCCAGGAAAAACAGATCAAAGAAATAAGTGGGTGGCCCAAGAAACATGATTGTTTATGAGGGGGGTGGGTAAATAGCCCTTTCCCCACTCTCAAGATGTATCTGGCCTTGCATGGCAACTGAGACAGTGCAGCAAGGAAGCGGGCTCAGAGTAGCCTGGTCGGCATGTGTTTTTCCCCTGAAACAATCCTAGAACTTCGGGTTCTAGCTGAATTAAAAAAAATGTCCTGGTGTGCTTGTAGTTGTTTCCACGCACGAGGGGGCATTGCTGTCGTCCTCCCCCTACCCCCCCCCCCCTCCCACCCAGCATGGCTGCTTAAGCGCAGCAGGGCAGAGTCATTGCAGGGACGCTCTGCCTTCAGAAGCCACGCGGTTTAGAGGCGCTAAAGCGCAAGGGTTTCAGGTGGGGATGCAGAGACGTTTCGTTAGTGCCACACTCTGTGCACTCAGCAGGCTTGGTTGTGCTACTGTCCTATTAATACTTCTACCGGCGTTGTGTGGTGTTATGGGTAACAGTGTCTTCATCCTCATCGTCTGCACTATTCTGCCACTCCTGCATGCTCCATGCTGCGCCGCCCACCAGTGAATCCTCGGTCTGTTTTGCTGTCTGTTTTCATCTCTTGGTGTGACTTTCCCTTTCCATTCCTTCTAGGTGCCAAGCACACACCTTCCAGCCACAGTTACTTTTCTAACTCGCCTTTTTCTCCTAACACAGTCCTGCTTTCTAAAAGAGTAACATGCTGCACTAAACTTACACCGCACTGAAAATATTAATGGCAATATCAAGGAGGTAAGATATGTGGGGAGAGGGCTGGGAGTGGGTTTGAACGAACTGCACGACAATTATGCTCTTTTGTGGTATTCGCACAGTCGAGTATTGAATGTAAGAATTGTGCGGGATGTACACACACAATACAGTACTGCAGCTGCACGTTTAACTCATTTGCTGGGCTTGTAGCGCCCCCAAGTGGTGCAGCTGGTGAATCAGTAGACCAGTGGCATCCTGCTTTTGTAGAGTGTAGGGTTACTGCATTCATTTATGAGAAAGAAAGAGCAAATATATATTTGAACTTTGAAAAAAAACTCGCCTATTGAAAGCGGCCAGTATTTGTAAAAGCAACTTCCTTAGTGCAGTCGCGAAGTAAAGTCGCATTCGTACTGAAGTGAAAGTAAATGTGCCTTAAGAAATATGGTTTTGTAACTGAAGAAAACTGTGCATGTTTTCACAAATTCAAAGGTGTTAATTTGTAGCTTTAAAAATGGTAGCGAAGAAGTTGCTTTTGGAGATGTCTATGTAGCACGAACGTCCGAGTTTCTAGAGCATGGCTCTTTACCAAGGGACAAGTCCCCTAAGAAACATGTTTACAGCACCTCTGCAGCATAGAACAGTGAAGAAATAACCCCCTGTACAGAAATGAAGCATTTCGACATATTTCACCTGAGGAATGTCCACTTTACTCCAGGCTGGAAAAGTGGCTAAGTATTAAGCAATGGCAAAGCCAATAGATCTGGCTATTGTACAAGTGAATGGTGTTTTTGCATTGATTGTCAAGTTTCTATATGTTGGTGCGTTTGAGACCAAATAAATGATTGGATACAAGAGGCAGTACGTGCGTGGATGGATGGATGGGCGAGTGAGTGGATTAATCATTGAGTAGGTGATTGCATTACTATGTTAAAGGGTGACTATAAGCTTTGATGGAACAAGTTACAATAACCTTTATCAGACAACAATAGTGATAGTCATAACATTGCCGACATTGCCAATACTAAAAGTGCAAAAAAGAAACCAGGGCTGGACATCACTGTGTCTGCAATAAATAAATAATGTAACCATTATGTTACTGCTGTTACTTCTTGCAGTACCCAAGAGATATAGGTATCATTTTGCAAAGAACAGCCAACACTGTGTAGAGAAGTAGGCCAATTATGGCAGTGCAGGCAGAGATGGAATAGGGCAATATCTCGAGAAAGGTGAACAACTTTCGGTTAATAATGACCTCCACAATAATCTGTAGGGCATTTTTGGAATTGAATCGTGATCCTTAGCTACATTTTTAGATTTGCTCCATCAGTTGGCAAGGCTGGCCTTAGGCATGTGCAACCTGTGCACCTGCACAGGGCCGCCAAACCTCAGGGGCCGCCACGCCAATATATATCCTTAATATAATAATCCTCTGAGGATGGATGCATATTTGCATGGCGGCCCCAGTGGCAGGGATTTGGTGGCCTCCGGCTCTTTTCCACTTCCAAACACCGTGACCCCCCCTCTTCACTGGCCTCTCCGGCCCCTATCTTCTCTGACACCCTACCTACGCTCCCTGCCCAGGGCCACCATGAGCCTAGAGCCACTCCTGCAGTTGGTAATCCTTACTGCATGTTTTCACTGTTAACGTGCCACCCAGTATACTTCCAAAGCCAGTCTGGGCTGAGACTAAAGAGCTTGGAATTGAGTTTGCTTGTAGATTTCTCTATCAGTAAAGTACACAGGGTACCCCTCTCCCATCAGGGATTGTTATGAACACCGGACTCTGGTAGACCTTTCTCTTACAACTTGCTCAACATCCACATTCCTGTGGATCCAGAAAACTTCAATCAGGAAAGCCCTCGGTGAGGTCTTGGACTCGCCGGATGAGGATTTAGTAATAGGCAGAGACTACAATATAGTACATGACCCCCAGATGGACAGATTGGCAGCATGGGCAGGTAGAATACAGGGGCACTCTTGGTTGGTGGACATGGGTCTGGTAGAGATATCATATAGAAACAATGGTCCCTGGCAAGGAGATGAATGATTGAAAATGAATATAGACTCAGTTCTATATTAATGAAGACATACCCAGCCGGGCAGTGGTCTTCAAAGTTTATATTTAAATGAAAACATACAGAACAAAATAACACCTTCAACAATTCACGTGCGTGGGGCACAAGCCTGTACCCAACCACGACCGTGCACAGACAGAAACATACACAAAGGGCTTACAAGGCAAAATCAACAGTTTGGTTCACAATGTCACTGCGCCGCAACCCTTCCCTTTATGGGTTGTCTATCTGTCTAAAAACCTCACTCACTCTCCTCACTCCAAATGGCCGATAACATTGTCCTTCTTTTATGCTTATGGCCCCTCGTCAACCAATAGCTGAGCACAATAAAACTGTTGTGCTCACATGACACGCCGAACCAGGAAATCAATCCTTGCCGACTGATCCGGTAAGCCCCATTCTTTTCCCTCGCTCGACTTTTTTCAATCATTCATCTCCTTGCCAGGGACCATTGTTGTGTCTATATGATTAAGCTCCCTCGCTGATACCATTTGGGGTCCCCTTGTTGTTTAAAATAGATACTGGTAGAGATATGGCGCATACGCAACCCCTCTGCTAGGAAGTACACCTTCTTTTCAGCAGTGCACCAGACCTATGCATGCCTGGACCTCTTTCTGATGTCCTCTCACGTGACTCAGGCCGCTGTAGCTGCAGACATAGAAGCAGTGGCTTTGTCGGATCACTATCCTCTTACGCTCACACTGAAAGTACCAAGGGACCGGGCATCCCAAAGGGGGTGGTGATTGAATCACGGACTTCTCACATGCAAAAATAATGTGGCGCATATCTGGAAATCCATGCAGGATTTCCTAGAATTGAACGATGATGACACTACACCATTTCCGCTATTATGGGACACATTAAAGGCGGTCCCCTGAGGGCAGTTCTTGGCCATAGCAGCTAGGTTAAATAAAGAAATGAAGACTAAGAGGTAGCAACTAGAAGGAAGGACGTGCCTGAACTGGCTCAGTTCAGGCACACCGCCAGCTTACGGTGGCACTGAAACAAGTAAAGGCATTGGACGTGGATAGGGTGCAACTAGCCATTCTATGTACTAAGCAGAAATGCTATGAAGGGGGGAACAAGGAAGGAAGATTATTAGCATGCAAGCTGCGAGCACAAGAGGACCAGCATCGTGTTGAGGAGATTGAAGGGCAGGAAACTACAGACCGATAACGTGATAGCGGGCAAATTCAAGCTTTTCTACTCTGAACGTTACACTGCGGAAACACTAGATGAGGGGTAGGCTCTGAATTATGTCAAGGAGGCCCCAGTAACCCAACTCCCAGAAGTAGATGCAGCAAAAATGGATGCCGACATTAGCTCTGAGGAGGTATTCCGAGCCATCCGGAACCTTTGTACGGGCAAAGCTCCTGGAGAAGATGGCTTTACCGCAGAATTTTATAAAACATTTGCGCAAGCGCTCGTTCTGCTCCTCACTCGCCTCTATAACTCATTTAGTGAATCAGGGTGTCTTACACTGTCCTTGTAAAGGGCCTCCAAGGTAGTCATCCCAAAACCAGGCAAAGACCAGTGGAGTTGTGCCTCATACAGGCGCATCTCTCTGCTAAATGTACATTTAAAAATATGTACCAGTGTATTGGCCACACGCCTAGCTGTTTACATGCAGGGTCTCATTGACCCTGATCAGTCAGGGTTTATCCCTGATAGGAACTGCAGTTATGGAACTAAGAGACTCTGCCATATTCTAGTTAAATCCCAACGTACCCAAGTGTCGGCCTTACTCCTGACAGTGGATGCTGAAAAAGCTTTCAATAGCGTACATTGATCCTATCTACAGATATTTCTGTCTAGATTTGGAATTGAGAGGTTCCAACGCTGGGTTAGCTGCAACTACGCCCCTCCAGAGGCTAGAGTCAAAGTGAACGGGATCTCCTCTAACCCCTTTAGAACATCTTGTGGAACTCGACAGGGATGCCCCCTGTCCCCATTATTGTTTGCACTCTACATGGAAACATTTGCGGAACTCATTAGTCAATGTGCTGGTATCACCGGGATATATATGGGAGACGGCAAACATAAAATATCGCTTTGCGCAGATGACTTGTTAGTAATTTTGACACAACCATTTACATCCATGCCATCCCTCCTGCAGGAAATAACAGACTTTGCTGGGGTGTTAGGCTTTAAGGTCACTCTGCAGAAAACGCAGGCTCAGCCTAACGATCTCCAGAACAGACAGGCTGCGACTAGCGGATATGTTCCCCTTCGAGTTTGCCCCGACGGAGTGACATAGTTTGGGCTCCAAATCTTCCCCACACCTGAATGTACAGCCCAAAGAAATTATGCTACCCTCCTTGTCATGGTGCGATCGGAACTCCTGAAATGGAAACTGCACACACTGTCATGGCTCGATCAAAATTACCTTACTCCCTCGAATCTTGTATGTCAGGCAGACATTGCCCTTGAAACCCCCAAATCGGTGATATCCAAACTGCAACATCTCATAAATTACTTGTATGGGGTGGGAAGAAAGCCCACATGGCTCGTAGCCATCCTTATCTCAAACAAGCAGATGGGGGACATGGTGTCCTTCACCTAGAAAAATATCAGGCGGCCCAGCTCCGCTACTTGATAGAATGGTATAGAATGGCATCGGAGAAGCACTGGTGCTACATCGACCACTTGGCTGCTGGGATACACGTGTGGAAGGTGCCATGGCTCCCAAAGAAATTTCGACCTCATGGAGTATATATCTCACCCATAACTAGGGCAACAGTGGGGGCTTGGGACAAAGTACAAGAAAAAAGACAGCTCTCTACATCAACTACCCCCCTGACCTACTTCATCGGTCACCCGGAGTTTTCCCCGGTGGCGTCCGGAGGTAGCTACCTTAAATGGCAAGATGCCAATTGTAACAGACTCGAAGATCTCTTTGAAGAAAAGGGAGTGATGGGCTTCACGGAACTTCGCTCCGGTTATGGACTGCCCCTTGATGCCCATTAGCAATATCTTGCCCTGAGACTCTGGGTTACACAACCCCACATCTGCCCACATGCCAGTTGCCCATTGACAACATTTGCAAAATGGTTTGTAACCTGTCACTCCGATAAGCGACTACTCTCCGATATGTACACCTTTCTCACTGCACCCTTACATCAGGCTAAATCACAGGCGCAGTGCAGGTGGGAGAATGAATGTGAGCGCAAGTTTTCCATTAAAGAATGGCAAGATATCATACATAGAGCAAGGGCAACCTATTGTAGTACAGCGGGGAAGGAAATGTTCCTCAAAATCGTGCATTATTGGTCCTATACCCCAGTGAGAATTGCACAATGGAGGGCAGGAGGAGACACACAATGTTGGAGACAATATGGTCAAGAAGATACTCTAATGCACCTATTGTGGGTTGCCCAAAATTCTGCAGTATTGGTCTACTGTCTTATCAGACATTGACACTATTTACGAGTCGGAGATACCCAGATTTTCAAGTTACACACTACTGGGCTTATCTAATGCTCTGACCTTCCCTCTGCGACCCTGCCGTGGGAGAGCTATCGCTCTGGCCCTGGGAGCTGCCAAGCAGACACTATCATCCCAATGTAGCCCGATGCAAATCCGACCCATTTGGACTGGCTCCATAAAATGTGGGAGCTAGTGTGCATGGAAAAAGTGACAGCAGGTGTTATGGGTACATTACATCGCTTTAATAAAACATGGGGTGCGACCATCTGATTTTTAACTGCCAAATGTATCTATCAAATTTACCTCTGTGTGCTCCGCCTAACTCAGGAGGTACAGGAGGAGGGGCGATATACTGGGATAGACTGAGTGGGGCAATGTAATAGTAAGGCAGCTGAGGGCTGGGACTTCCATCGCTTACTGTCTGGCCTTCCTTTCTTCTTTCGACTCTAGAACCTGATCCATACCCCTTCCTTCCTCTTTCTCCCTCACCTTTGGAATAAATGTTATTCTCCACCGGCCTGCGCATGTAGGTGGTTGCTGTTTTACTTTGTTTTTGTCAAAACAATGAAAAGATTTAAACCATAAAGTACACAGGGTGCCCAAACAGGTCCCTAGGGCCATGGCAGTGAAGCTACCTATTATAAATGTACCCCCGGCATCATGTCCCGATGTTGCGGTATTAACTGGAGTCCCAGAACTGACTTGCAATCAGAAAGAATCACAAGAGGAACTCAAAAATATTTAGACTGGCTCGTGAGGCATAGACACTTTCCCCTTACCAGAGCAGAGGACATCATTTTAACTTCCAGTGTTTGTTGGATTGGGAAAAGCCATAAAGACAACTGTGGGGACTGTATTGTCATCAATTTTAGAGATACACAACTGGTAATGGACTTGTTTTTTTGTGATCTATCTATGCAGCAACAGAACTCCGTTATGCCTATTCTTCCTTTAGGATATTTTTATAGATCTCCTTTAGGTATTTCCCCTCATTCTAATGTCCGCCCCTCGATCCGTTTTCTAATCCCCCCATCCAATTTATATATCCGAGCCACGCAGTTATGCTGTACCTGTACAGATTTGAGACCTTAGATGGGGTTGATTGAATCCCTGATACTGAGGAGGATACAGTGGTGCCCCTGGCTCTCACAACCCTACAAGAAGAGGGGAGAGGAGTTGGACTAACAGCTAGGGTGGTCGACCTCGGAGCTGGGGAACCAGGTTCGAGTCACGGTAGGGATGCGCAACATCCTGTGATTCTTGGCAAATCACTTAATCTCCTTGTGCCTAACAAAAATGAATGTGTCCTCCTGTAATGCAACTGGTTCTCGTGTAAAGCGCACTGATACCCAATACCTTTGGGTCAAGTTTGCGCTATATAAAACTCTTTAAAAAAACAAAAAACTCCATCAAAATTGGTTGTTGGGAGAGCCTGATGCTCCGGGTTGGGTGTGACATCAAAGCGGGGTTGAACCGATAGTAGCTTTGTCTGCAGCACAGCTGGGTTGCATCATGGGTGGAGAAGGGCCTGACGGAAGTCCTAACCTTATTCCTGAGTAACCCTGTCTTGAGAACGAGGGTCATCTGTCCGTAGCCTTGTCCGCAGCACAGTTGGGTTGCATCCTGGGTGGAGAATTGTCAGATGGAAGTCCTAACCTAACTTCTGTGTTACCTTATTTTGAGAACAAAGGTCTTCCTAGCCGGAAAAGAGAGAAAAGAGGTGGAGGGTGGCCGTAAGGGCTGATGCGAACCAGGGGGCTGCAGACTCGAGCAGTGCCCCTAGCCTCAATAATAAGGGCTGCCTGCCCTGCGCAGGTTAGGAAAAGCCAAAAGTCGACAGGGCTCTGACAGTTTTCAAAACCCTGACAAATACCATTGAAATTGCATGATGGAACTTGGGAGTCCCTAGGCACAAGTTAGATCGCAGTGAATGGGGGCATTTATAGACAACAATGACTTTGTGCTATTCCAGGAAACCTAGTCTATGGAGTAATTAAGGTGCACTGGCTACGCAGCTTCTCAGAACCTGCTGTCAATGGAGGGAGAGGTAGACCTTCAGGGGTGTTGACAATATGGGTTGCTAACTACCTAGTATGCTCCACAAGGGAGATTGAGACTGGGTCCCCTGACTTATTGTATGTCATTCTGGAATTCACCTCTGAAAGATCTCTAGCTTTGGTTAATGAATACTCTAGAACTCTCAGTAGGGGGCCATGAATCCCCAGTAGTGGAGCAGTTATCAATCTTGCTATCCTCCCTCCCTAGGTACAACTTTAAGATTATAGGAGGCGATTTTAAGTGCCAATTTGAGCTATTCGGCATTACTTTAAGTGATACTTTGGGAGAAGAAGATAGGCAGTGCCAATACCAGCGACTACTAACCCTCTCCTAAAAAAGTGGTCTCCTATAGCACTACAGATTTATACTCTTAAACTAAACCAGTCAGTTTGGGGTTGTAATAGGCGTTCACTTTGGAACAAACACGGCCACCCTATATTTAACTGGGTCGGGTCAGAGTCCATAACTCTGTTTCAGACTTTGCCATTCTAACACGCCATGATAGCAATCATAATGTCTTAGCATTAGATCTGCTATTCCAAGTAGGGAACACACATGGAAAAAAAGGGGGAACCATCTGACCCTAGACTTTGCCTGTCTACGTCACTGAGACGTACCCATTGAGATAAAATAAATGGGTCCCCAAATTCTATTTCTACCATTTATAAAATCATGGGGACCACTACGGAAGACTTGAGTGTCTGCATGGAGATACTGAATCTAGAAACCAGGCATAAGAAAATGACTGAGACTCATTCACTCTGCGTAGCCACACTGAGGGACCTCTTTTATCATGAAGTAAGATCTAGAGAGAACAAATGGATCATTCCAACTTGGTAGATTGGGCATTGTAGAAAAGCTAAATCTAGCTTGGTACTAGCAATAAAATCTAAGGATAAAACCCAGATTTCTAGTCCAAGAGCCAAGTACAAGGATGCTATCAAACAGGCCAAAATAGAATGGGATATGAACAAATGAGTCTCTTACAAGCATTAAAATCCAAATTTCTTAGCACATTTTGGAATATAGTTACTTTTGGTAACCGGGAAGGGAGAAACAATCTAGAGCCAGACATTGCGGCCGAAGTTTGGAATGGCCATTTTCGCTCTCTATGATGCCCAGGATCACCCCGAGGAGGAGGTGAACAAAAATGCAGATCTGAAAACATCAGACTCGGACTGGGATGGTACAACGGATAAAGAGACCTTTCCTATTGTCCCCCTTGAGGAAGTATGGAAAGCCATTTCCAAGATAGCCCCTAGCAAGGCCCCTGGTATTGACAAAATCCTTGGGGATTTATATCTCCCAGAACCCAAAGTTTGGGGCCCCTTCTCGCTAGTTATTGGATGGTATGCCCATCCCCGAGACATGGGCCGGTGCTGAACTAATCCCTGTGTACAGAAAGTGTCACCGCTCCAACCGGAAAATTATAGGCCCATTAGCCTTATAGATGTGATGCAGAAGGTCTTTGCAAGGGTTAACTTAGATCGGCTTCAAGAGTGGAGAGAATCCCATGACGCCCTCAGTACCTTGCAAGCAGGTTTTAGAAACAGAACTTCCACCATTAATCATGTATTCCGCCTCCTACTCCTCTACTGGAAAATGGTGGTACTTGAAGATGGTAGTTTATATCTGATGTTTGTAGATATTAAATCTGCCTATGACCTTGTTCCCAGGTCTACACTCTGGTATGTTATGTCTAATATGGGAGTCGCCACTTACCTCTGGAACATTTTTAGGAGGTTGCATGAGAAGAACGTTGCACAGGTTCGATGTGGGAAATTAGGAGAGCTCTCTGAACCATTTCCAATTACAAGGGGTGTCCGACATGGCTGTGTATTGGCTCCTACCCTTTTTTGTCCTTCAATTAATGGGCTGGTTGATACCTTGAACGGGGTAAGTGACAATGACACTTCTCAGATCTGCACAACCAAAATCCCAGCACTGATGTTCGCCGATGATGCCCTCCTTCTTTCAAAATCTCCCATAGGTATCCAAAGGATACTTGATGGCTTTAATACCTTTTGTATTGGGCGGGGCCTCGAGGTTAATGCTGCTAAGACAAATTTATGTATTTTTATTCTGCACACTTCACTAGTACCAATCCTGGGTTGAATGGAATTCCACTGGAGAGGGTCGCTATCTTTTAGTACCTGGGGGATCACTCTCAATGAGCACATGGATTGGGCCTTTCACATAGAGAAACAGAGGTTGAAATTATCACAGAACACAGGCTGACTGGCTAAGGATTACAGGTCATCTTCTTAAAAGCTTCTCAGCCCCCGTTGGAAATTTACAAAACCCAATCCCTGGGAGACATTAATTATGGGGCAGAGCTTTGGGGACATAAAATTGTTAAAGACATTGCATCTGTAGAAAACAAATTTATTTGGGACCTAGTGAATCTTCCCTCTAGTACTTCCTTGACTCCGCTCTGATTAGATCTAGTGCTATGCAAACAAATAATGGACGGAATGCTGAATAAATCATACATTCACCCCCAGTTAAGAGATCTGGGTTACATCCATCGTTCTTTTGCTCACCATGCCACCCCAGTTCAGACCCAGCCATATTCAAATCAGTCTTGACCCTGTGCCTCATGGGAACAGTCCAAACCGAACTGCCAAGCCAGGTCCTCCCTGGACCAGAAACAAGTATCCAGGGACCGATTTCTGGGTATTACCCTTCATCAGCCAGGCTAGCTTGAATCGAGTGGCACAGTGAGCAAGGGACCCATGTCTGGGCATATCCATTTCACTTAGGGTGAAAAGTGCTACTCAAACAAATGATGGACAGAATGCTGAAACAATCATACATTCACCCCCAGTCAAGAGATCTGGGTTAAATCAAGCGCACACACGGAAGGGATCACGGAGCGGTTACCAGTAAGCGCACCCTCGGGAACCCATGTATTCATGGCCCCACATAGAGACGCTCATATGGAGTAGCCTTGCCCTATTGGGTGTGCCACACAAATTCTTACACTATTGTAAATATCATCTGATATATTTCCTTCATATGTCCTTTAGCCCCGATTTTCTTAGGATCGGGTGACCGGAGGCAGCAACATAGTTGTTGGCCTACAGCCACATGAACTACAAGAAGGAAAACAATTGTTATAGAAAAACGAAGCACTGATAATCGTAATTCACTACGAGGTACGTGGGGCTATTATTACACCATTACATTGTAGGCTAAAATATGTCTTCCTGACAAGAAGTTAATAGTAGATGATGAGTAAATCTGTGTACCCTCTTTTACCTTTAGAACCCCTACGTGTCCATAATTTGAGAAATGTTTACACCCGGACAGGGATTGTCTCTGTACGTGGAGACAACAGCTTTTAGATATCCTTCAGGACGGAATTACAACCGAAATTAAGGTTGGTTTTATCAAGTACTCATCCTCACAATCACTGAAATCCCCGCTGGGAAATTGCTCAGAGCATTAATATCTCCGTTTCCCTTTTTTTATTTTCTCTCTTAGGACCTTAATTACAGGAGTTTAGGTACCCTATATTTTCTTATTAAACTCACTAAATATTATTAAACTCACTAAATAATAGGCAACATTAAGGGGGCTTTTACCTGCATCAGCCTCAAAACAGTCACCATTGTACACCCACAAAATTCACCTAATTGGTCACGGCCCAGATGTTTTCTTTAAAAAAAAAAGTCACACAATTAGCATACTGCATGACCATTAATGCATTTAATTAAAACATGACCCTATATTGATATATTATTATCCGGTCATTCAACCATGGACCCCTACAGTGGTCTATATATGGTTGTATGGGTTTCCACTGGTTCAAGTAGGCAACATGAACCGACTTACTTTTGATGCCATGTCACAGTGGGATTTTGCCAATGACTGCAATTGTCTTATACCCAATGCATTCTAAATGTATACTTATGTGTTTCTTAGCACCGAAAAAGTGGCTGTTTACTATAATGGGACGCAACGAAACGCGTGTTGGCTAAGGCTCTGAATGAAATTGCTTACAAGAGGAACAATAAACCAAGATACGAAATCAAGCAGTGGATCAAGAACATTCTTATATTGTCATTAATTTGTTCGTAAACTGCGGGCGTGTGCAGGGGACTGTTGTGCTTTCTGTCTGTGGTCTCACCACATTCTAGGGAAAGGGGTGGTTCTCCCTACCCCTTTGCACCGCACTCACACTATGTTACACCCAAATAGTATTTGCGTACTGCCTAAGAGCGCCATCACCCTATAAGACCAACCACCAGACGTGCAGCTTACACAGTTTGTTCTTTAGGCCAACAACATTCCAGGATAATACCCTCAGGGATGTTGTTGTTTCCCGGGAACCCGAAGTTGCTACATTGGGGGCATTACGTTCGGGAAATATCTCCCTCTGACACTGTGAAGGTCTCCTCTCTCCTGTTTCTGGCTGTCCGCTCTTATTGCCCGGGACATCTATTCTGGAACTTAGTCTGGCTATCTTCGAGGGCCTACTGTCCAATACTGGCTCCACTGAGGTGAGAGTGTGTTGCTTGATTTGAGACTCTGTGTAGGGCAGGGACTTATTATTTGACCCTTCTCCTCCCCCTTCTTTGTTCATACGGGCATTAGAGGGCACAACCTGTGGCTCCATTCCCCTTTCCAAGGCCAATAAGCATGCTATGCATCGCCCAGCCCGGAATCGTGTCTTGTCCTTCTCATTGGTCCTGACTACAGAGACTTTTGCTATGTCGAGAATATGATGTTAAAAGAGTCAACCCACCCCATCCTGAACGCCATTTTTGTTTATTATTGGTAATCTAAAGACCAGGGGCATCGGTGTCTGGTGTAGGTGTCTACTCTGCCAATGGGATGTATTCAGGGTGGTCGATACATTACTGTTTTGTTCCCTAATTGGTTGTACGTGCTGTAGCTTGTAGCAATGACCAAGTGGCAAGCGCTTTATCACTGTACCAGAGTCCCGTTTGAGGAAATCAAATAGCAAGAGACTATGAGCATTCTTTGGGTTCCTAAAATTAATCCCCTTGCCTATATTTGGGTATATTTCCTACACAGTTGACCCAGTCAGTCATAAGAATCTCCTCTGCCCTGTCGTAAGGGAACTAACTGCCTGTATCTCGCTAACCAATACAGGCATTTGTAGGTTGGTTAGTTCATTCTGGGTTTCTCTCTGCCTTTTTTATCTGGGGGACCCCTGCAAGAACTACAACGTATGGGCATGAGGTAGATTGATAGTGGGGAAAGTTACCATGTCCGCTCTTCCAGGCTCAATGCCTTCCCCTCCCCTGTGTCCCTGACCAAGCTAGTTGTGCAGTTGCTCAGATGAGCTCTGTTGGAATAGACCTCCCTCCTGGCATACCCCCACAGTCACTGGTACTAGTGCTGTCCTCTTGAGCACGCAAGTTAGTGATCCTCAAAGATTCAGTGGCATGGGGGAAACAGTCTGGCAGATGGCGTCAATTCCCTTTACTGTGACCCGAGAAGTTCTATTGTGAATCTTGTCATGTAACTTTTAACAAAATTCTGTTACTCGTTCCAGGCTTGCTGCCAGAGGAAACAGTTATTCCCTCAAGGTGACATTGACCTGGTCACGGATGTCTGTTAGTAGGTTTGCCACCCATATGGGATATTATTGCCCTCTCGTGCTCTATTGGTGGTTCTAGAGTCAGTCCTATAAACAAGGAGGGTTGTAAGGGGTTCCAACATTTGGCTTCCTGCGTTTGGCTGCACATCGTGTAGCTTTTTTAATCTTGTCAGTCATAGAGGGTCCTGCAATTCCACCTCCTTTCTGCAGTTGGTCTGTGGGTGCAACTCTGACTTTTGTCATTGCCACCTTACGGGATGGGGAGAGTTGGACTGGTCAAAGGGGCTAGCTGAGGGATGACAAGTGGTGGCCTTCTGAATTGGGTGTGACTCCGTCTCCAGCATCGGAGATAAAGAATCTGGGGGTATGGCTCGATCCGTCCCTCAGTTTCATCTGCCATACCAAGAAGGTGGCAGCTTCTTGTTATGGCATTATTAGAGGACTCAGGCCAATCCTTAAGTTCTTTGATGCTTCCACTAGGCAGCTGGTGGTTCAAGCATCAGTGCTATCCCGGCTGGACTATGCCAACTCACTTCTGGCCGGGATCAATCAAGCCGAACTCTCTCAGTTGCAGCGAGTTCAAAATGCGGCAGCCAGAGTAGTGATAGGTTTACCAAGGTGTTGCTCGGTCGCTAAATCTCTGCATTCCCTTCACTGGCTTCCCGTACACCAGAGGATTAAATTCAAGGTTTTATGCCTGGCGTTTAAAATTCTCAAGGGTACGTCTCCCCAAATCTTGGAGAATTTGCTGACACCATATGTTCCTTCGCGAGCCCTCAGATCCCTGGGCCAAAATCTGGCGGTGGTTCTGCGTTTCAGACTAAGTAGAGCTGGGGGCCGCTCTTTTCAAGTTCTAGCGGCAAACTGGTGGAAATCTCTCCCTCTGCATATTCGAGTTATTGATAATCTTCTTCAGTTCAGACGGGCCATCAAGACCATTTTATTTGTCTAACCTCCTTGTTGCCTTCTATGGTTTTCCTGATCCTTTATGGTGTTGTGTTGGGCTGACCTTGTCAATGCGCCAGGACGTCCCTTTGCTGGGGCAGCTGTGCGCAGTACAAATAAAAATAACATAACATAACATACACCAGACCTGTCGAGGAAAGTCGTGGATCAGGAGTTAAAGATAACCGCCTTTCTGTAACTTCGCTTTCGGTGGCCACAACTCCTATAGCTCTCTGTAGCATTCTCTCAATTGATGTTGGTGGCAGGGATGAAGCTAGGGTCTGTACGTGTGTCTTTCACTGGCAGGTCTGCTTCCCCATGATTCTTAGCTATTTTCAGTTCACCCAACGACACCCGCATTTGTAAATTTTACAAGAAATACAGGGAAAGTAAACAAAGCAAACAAAATCACACCACTGACCAGATTCTTCTCTTGCCACTGAGGTAGACACCGTATGGGGTCCCCGGGAAGCCAAGAGGAAAGTGGCAGATGAAAGTGTGGTATTGGGTTCTCCAGGCCTACATACTCCGCAAAACCCGCTATACCATAAAACAGACGTTGGCACGGAAACTGGAAAATGCAAAAGACAAGTTTATTAGGACCCCACGGGGTGGTAGTACATTCTTACAGCACCCTTCGGTAATGCAAGAAGTATCACACCGAACATCGATGTGAGACCTCTTTTATACAATTTTACAGTAATAAAAAGAGTAGGCGGAACACATTTACTCAGTTTAGGTACATATAAGGTCATTTTTGGAACACAGCCAACTCATGGGAGGGGTTACAACACCACTGGTCAGTTTTGGAGAGCATTCCTAAGCGATGACTGTCCATTAGTACAGAGGGTTTAACTGCGCATGTGCGAGCTTGACCAATACTAAAAATAGCCTGTTGCTGGGCAAGTTTAAGTGGTCAGTGGTACAGAGAAAGGACAAAAGGGCATGCTGACCACGAGGCAACGCATTCATATAAAATGGACGCCAGTGTTTTCAAAATGGCTTCCGAACACCATAGTCAAGTTAAGGGGAAATTCGTGTAGCAAAGCTTAACGCTAACCCGATCACCGTCAAATTATGACAGACGACCCTTTTAGCGTTTAGCTGAAGCTACCTCATAGTGGACATAATCAGGGTATTCATCATCAATAGCAATGGACATAATATTTGCTACTTCTCTATGAATCATTTGTTCGTTCTTGACAATAGCTCGTTTGGATGGGATACAAGCAGAAAGGCACATGGAACATAATATAGGGCCACATTGAATGCAGAGACATAGAAAGAACAGTATCCCAATTATTACGCATAGGATGGTCAGCAACTTCCAACCCCAAGTACTAAGTAACGTCCAAAACCACCCCGAAAATGTCCAAGTACCATTATCAGGATGCATTTCAGCAGCTATTTTATGTAACTTAGAAATGTCATCATAAACAGAGGGGGAATTATCTGGCACGTACACACAGCAACTACTTCCGATAATGCGGCATGCACCCCCACGATCAGCTAATACTACATCTAGAACCATTCGGTTCTGGAGCGTTACAATTCTGGTAATTTGAAGTTCCTCAGTCCAATTCCCTAAAGCAAAAACTGTCTCATTAGCAACAGCTTCGACAACACGTGTCAGTCGTCTAATTTTTCTACTATTTAAAGCAGCCCCAACAAATGAGAAAAGGCCTAAATTAAAATCGACATACTGCTGCAGAGAAGTATCAGTCTGGTCTATCTCATCGAGATGTAATGCTCTCTTCCCTCTATTCAATATAAAATCATGGTACAAAACGAAGTCATTATGGTACATCGGTGGGGCAATAAACACAGGAGGTAATACAAAGGATATATAACATGTTCGTAACCATCCTAAAGGGAGACGGTGATAACCTTTATTTCCACAGATAAAGTAAGTGTTTCGTGAAGCCACAAAGGTAATACCATTTGGAGTGTCAAAGGTGAGAGTAGTGTTACATTCACTTCTAACCTACTGGAATTGTACCTTTATTTCGTACACACAGATCAGCTTTCGTATCAATGACTGTGATTACATGCAGGCTGGACATATTTACATTTCTTTGGTTAGTATAAATTCGTGGTGAAGATACATTATCTGGTCGATATTCTTCCCATTCAAATTTAGTTCCTTCAGCTTGTGGATAATCATCTCGGTCATTAAAGCAAACCTTATTAAGTCGGAAAAGGAGTCCACCCTTTGTCGGCCATCGCAAAGTGAATAGAAGAGTATACCAAGCATTACAAGAACCATTGTGAGAGAATGGGAGTGGGATAAGCGGAGTGCCTCCTTTCTTTTGATGTCCAGGCAACATCCCACATACCCAACAGTTCGAAGTGTTCGTCATATTATGGGTGTGATGCAGAATCTGGATGAAACTATTATTCAGATAAGTCTGTCTGTGTCGTTCCTCATGATAAGGCAAAGTAAAATGAAAATGTTCAGATGGAATTGGGGTAGTTGGCAATAAATGTTCTCTTGCCGGCACCAGTAGTTCTACCACCCAAGCTATTACTGCTATCACCACAATTGTCATCACAAAGAGTACTGCGCCAAGAATTCTCTTATTTCGCATTGTAGAAGATGCCATAGTTTAAAGTTCAAAATGTCTCAAAAAAAAAAAAGAAGGCAACTAAAAAATAAAAATATGAGTGCTGAGATCCGAGGTAGCCGTTGGTTTCTTCTCCGAGATTCAAGACGGGTGTCGCTACACTTGGCAGAACTGATCCCCCCCCTTGATATTCCCGGCTTCCGTTTCACAAACCTGGAGCGGTAACTCAACCAGTCTCGCACAAAACAACTGCTTCTCTTGGACGTAGATTGTATCTCTCTCTACCAGAGACGGTGTGGTCCGGGAAGGCTCCCTCCGATTCAGTAGACGTAACAGCTGGGCTCTTCTCCTCGTCCAAGATGTCTCGATAATCAGACAGCACAGTTGGGTTCACCAGATCCGGAGAGACGCGGCGACAATGAGTGGAATGCACCCACCATTTCTTGTTCGTAACTCGCACAGCCGTACGAGTCGCTAATAGCACTTGCTCGGGTCCACGCCACCTAGGCTCCAAGCTGCTTGTTCTCTCAAAGGACCGGACCATCACATAGTCGCCAGGACGAAGATTGTGAGCCTCTCCAACGGGATTGTCGGGGAGCGCTTCTCGAACCTGTTGATGAATGGAAAGTAAATCATTTGTTAATCGTGCCAAATAATCATTCATCATTATACAAGGCACATCATGTAACAATCGAGGTTTAGGAACTCCCCATATATTCATAGGCCTTCCAAACACCACTTCATAAGGTGTGAGGCCAGTTCGGGAATGGGGCACTGATCTGATAGATAGCAATACCAGAGGCAGAGCATCCGGCCATTTCAAAGACGTGGATGCCACGATCTTTGCTAGCTTCAATTTCAGAGTAGCGTTAAACCTTTCCACAAGACCTGCTGACTGCGGATGAAATACAGCATGGAATTTTTGCTGAATTCCCAATCCCTTCATCACGTATTCCACAATTTTCCCAACAAAATGAGGACCATTATCGCTCCACAAAAATTTACAAACACCATAGCGCAGGAAGTAATCTTTGAGCAAAACCTTAGCTGTTGTCAGCGCTGTATTATCCTTCGTGGGGAAGGCCTCAATCCATTTACTAAAAGCACACACCACCACTAAGACATACTTAAGGTTATTGCAACGCTCAAGCTGGATGTAATCCATTTGTAGCACTTCGAATGGTGCAGTAGGTGGAACAAACCCTCCTTTCGGAGTATACGTCCCTTTAGCAGGATTGTGCTGCAAGCATATCAGACAGGTCTGCACTACTCTTTTGGCCGTATTGGCAATCTCAGGATGCTCCCAGACTCGCGTAAGCAATCTAGTAATTGCGAGAGCTCCAACATGTGCCAATCCATGTGTCATTTGGACCATTGCTTGCAAGTAAGCTGCAGGCAATTTCCATCTTTCCATATCTTTGCTTCCTTAACAACCCTCATCATCCAGCACTCCCTCCGTTGCCCAGGTTGCGAGTTCTACTTCAGACGCTGATATCTGAATGTCTAGTATCTCCTCTCTAGCATCATGCCATCGCTCAGCCTGCTATTTCACTACATACATTGGTGAGGCATTTCGTAACATAGCAGTTTCCCTCGCTATGCAATCTGCAAAGGCGTTTCCTTGTCCTACTTTGTCTGCCACTTTCTTATGTGCACTGCATTTGATTATCGCCACTTTCTTTGGACATAGTAACGCATTCAGGAGATCACGCACTAGTTCTCCGTGCATGATGTGCACTCCGTGTGAAGTCAAAAACCCTCTCTCTCTCTCCAGAGTAGGCCAAAATCATGCCCTACTCCAAAGGCGTACCGGCTATCAGTGTAGATGTTCACACATAAACCAGCGCTTAATTCACATGCTCTTGTTAGGGCTATCAATTCCGCCGCTTGGGCCGATTTCTGTGGTATTGGTGCTGCTTCTACCACTGTCTTAAGTGTCGTGATCGCATATGCTGCGGAAATTGTACCATCTGGCAGCCTCAAACACGACCCATTAACCCACAGTTCCCCATCCACATCTGGAAGTGGCGTATCCTGTAGGTCGACACGACCCTTTGTTTGTTCTTCAGTCAGGAAAACACAATCATGGTGTTCTTCCTCCTGTCCCTCAGCATCTGGATACGGCAATAAAGTAGCAGGGTTCAGAGTAGCACATCTCTTTAATGTGATATGCGGCGCCAACAGTGTGAGCTCATATCCTGTTAAACGTGCATACGTGAGGTACTGAGTTTTTGTTTGGTTTAACAGAGCGTCTACCGCATGGGGAACTAACACCAACAATTTGTGTGACAAAACTATTCCCTCACTCTGTCGTATGGCCACTGCTGTTGCTGCAACTGCTCGAAAACACCCAAGTAATCCTCGTGCTACGGGATCAAGTATTGCTGAGAAATACGCGCAAGGTCTCTATTTATCCCTGTGTGTCTGCACTAGGACTGACAACGCACACCCATCCTTCTCATGTACATATAATGTAAAAATCTTCGTATAATCTGGTGTACCTAACACTGGTGCGGAACAAAGGGCTTGACTCAATTGTTCAAAAGCATTCTGGCATTCATCTGTCCATTCAAGGGGCATTGGTGTAGTCTTGGACAATAGTGCTAACAAAGGCTTTATAATATGTGAAAATCCCATTATCCACTGTCTACAAAAAGACGTCAGGCCTATAAAAGCACGCACATCTCTCTGAGTGCGGGGGACTGGTGTATCTAAAATCGCTTGGATTCGATCAGATGTCAATGCACGCCCCTCCTTAGACAAAAGATGACCGAGGTAGGTCACCTTTGGTCTACAATATTGAAGCTTTTTCCTAGAAACCTTGTGATTGTTCTGAGCAAGAAAGGAGAGCAAAGCAAGACTACTCTCCTCACATAGTTCTTGCGTGTCTGCTGCAAGTAAAATGTCATCGACATACTGAATGAGAGCCACTCCAGACTGCAAATCGAAAGAATCGAGCTGTCTTTTTAAAGCCTGGCTATAAATGCTAGAACTTTCTGTATAGCCTTGAGGAACTCGACAAAATCTATACGATTTATTATTTAATGTGAAGCCAAATAGATATCTGCTATCAGGATGGATGGGAATGGAAAAGAAAACATTTTTTAGGTCAATCACGGTAAACGTGGTTGCAGTGGGCGGAATCAAAGTAAGTAAAGTGGTAATATCAGACACCACCGGGTACTGGGGCACTACTATCTTGTTAATTTCTCTCAAGTCAATAATCGATAGATTTTGTCATCAGTATCTTTATTTAAAATCGGAAGAATAGGGCTGTTACAGACATTATAAGGAACTTCCTCCACAATGCCTGCAATAATCAAGTCGTGTACAATATGAGTTAAGGCAACTTCACCTTCCCTGGAGATTTTATACTGTGGTACACGAGGTAGAGACGCTCCCTCCTTGACAGTTATTTGAATAGGGGGAATAAGCATCTGTCCCACATCCGTGTCTGAAGTAGCCCATAACGTTTGTGGGAGAGAGGCCAACGCTTCAATTTCTTGCATGGTGCACAATCTCTCTACATCTGGGTAATTGTCATTCAAAATAACCCGCACTCCTTCAGGAGCGCAGTGTATTGTTGCTCGAAAGTATTTGAGCAAATCTATTCCCATAATATTGTCTGGAGTGTTTGGTGACAATAAAAACGGACACGGGCCAAAGAATCTGTCAATGTAAAATGTAAGGGGTTGTGACAATGGGCTAAGAGAGGGTGTTCCATCGAACCCTATTGATGTAATCGTTTCGCCAGACAAGGGAGCCCTTGGAACCAAGTTTTTAGACAGAGCACTAAGAGTAGCTCCTGTATCAACCAGGAACTGATCAGTAGAACCCAAAATGCCCGCTAATCTTTGATCTACTGGTACTTCAACCGATTCCACACCCCATCCTACGCAATCCTATGCATGTACATAGTCCTGAGACTCCACATTCTCACCCTCCGATATCTGATACTGATTCCGTCGATCAAAAGTATTATCGGCCTGACCACACCCCTCGCTTCAAACATGCCGCGATCACTTGCTCCACCCCTCGCTCCTGAATAACTATTCCGTGTCCTTCCACCTTCTCGACCACGCTGATTACGTTGTTCACGAAGCACCGGACAATCTGAGGCCCAATGTCCAAACTCTTTACAATATGCACACTGATCCTCAGCAATGTCGGTACGACCAGAAAACGTACTGTACGATCCACGCCTACCTCTATCGTTCCCTCTCGGCTGTGTAGCATAAACCTGAGCCAACATCACTTTTGTCTTTAAATTCTTCGCTTTTTTATCAGTACTTTCTTTAACCTCCAATTCCTGTCGCTCATAATACTGAGCCATAGTCAATAAAGAAACAGGGGTCGCCGTGGTCCAGGAACTTTCACTAGTCTTTAACCGTTTTGCAATCTCCGGTAGGAGATTGGCTACATACTTATCAACGAACAAATGCCTACCCGTATTGTCTGTTAGTAACTGCCCACTGTAATCATGAAATGCTTCTTCAAAACGTGAGAAGTCAGAAAACGACTCATCCGCCTTCTGTTTGCAAGAGGCTAGCATAGTCCAATCAATCTTTTTAGGGGGAACAAGCGTTTTCAACTTATTTAAAATAGCCGTCGGGAGATCTAAAATTAATTGACATGGCTTACATGCAGGCCCCCTGTCTATATCAGCTTGGGATAAAGTTTTCCAATCCGCCCCCAGGATCGTTTGATCATCGAATTTACGAATTGCCCTCCACATGTCAGGGGGCAATATTTACCCAAAGAAAAGATCAATATCAACTAATGTCATAACACACGAAGAAATAGCCCCTTCCACTCCTTCATAGAAAGCTGCCGGATTCTTACGGGGGTCAGGCAAAGCATTTTTCAGTGCCATAACATCTGCTCTATTCCATGGTTTATAAACCCAATTATATGTGAAATAACCCTTTGCATCCCCAGACAATTTATTGTCGCTTGTACCTTGCCCTTTAGGAGGGACATACAAAGGTGCAGCTTCACGCATAGGCATAACATGAACCGTAGAACTCTTATCTGCTCCAAAGATAGAACACTCTTTGGATATCTCCGTCGATCCCGGCGCAGGCGCATCTGATTCTTTCCTCGCTTCCCGTAATCTTGACGCCTCATCCCGTAGCTGGACCAACCGTTGGAAAAACCGATCCGCATCTGTAATAACAAAAAGACCTTTATGCATGTTCTCACGACCAACTGATACATCCTTAGGCTCTAAATCATTTGAATTTTTCCTAAATCGTTCTTACAACTTCGTCTCCAAACTGACCCAAGAAATACAACCGTTCTCACTCGGACCACTTACTCATTTGGTCATTAATCTCTGACATAGTTATTTTGTTCAAATTGAGTTTGCGGGCAAAGCTGCGCAATTCCGCAGCCTCACTGGCATTTAACCTAACACGACTACTCCCTCGATCATCTCCGTCTGAATCCTCATCTGGGGCCGTAGGTAGAACATACGGAGGCGGGCAACGATCTAATAATGAAAAATCATCAATTTCATTAATAAGGACAGGATAAAGAGGACGTCGAATAGGAAATAGACCATTCGTTTGCAAATTACGTTCCTGTGCCTCCCTCTCTTTCTTCTCCTGCAACTCTTTCTCCTCCAGCTGTAAAGCCTTATCCCGAGTAGCCTTCCGCTGCTCTTTGTCCGCCAAGGCTAGTTCACGCTTCATTCGCTCACACACCGCTTTCTCCCACATACATACACAATCAAACATATCTTGTCTAGACCTGCGCTGAAACAAACATTGCTCCACATACTGAACCTTTCGTAAATCAAACGACCCATGTAGTGGCCATTGCAATTCAGGATCAGACTTGGTATATCTGTGCCACAATGTACTGTATAATATAGGGGGAATGCCAAATTTAACGTACATTTCACGATTAGGGGTCCCCTCTGGGGGAGCCGGCTGAGATTCATTTAGTCGATAATTGGTACCTTTTCCAAAACAGCACATCCCTCGGAGTGTGCTTAAAACAGGCATGTCAAAACATCACGGAAACGCGATATCACAAAAATGGCACTTATTATACTTCACACAAGGTGTGCCGTTGAAACGAAGACAAAGTTAGAGAAATATCTCCACATGCCCGCCTATGTGAAGTGCACTGCACATATAACTCAAGTCATATAACCAAATGTTAGCTAACTCAAAACATATTCAAAGAGCCACAGTAAGCGTCCGTAGACAATCTTACCAATCACAAGCTTACCAAATTCTCAAATATCCAGGTTCCAACTGCCAAGTTCTTTAATCGAATCAACCAAATTGGCACTGTACGACAACTCGAACGAGCAGGATCTCAGACGAGGACCGGCGCCACCTGGAAGGTCAGATCAGAAGGAAAGGAAGAAAACACCGTGGGTGCCAAGACTCGGGTCACTCAGTGGCAGCGTACGCGTCCATGGCGAGTTTCCAATCCTTCGTCACAACCTCTCCTTCGGGCATCCGAGTCGCCGATGAGTCCCTTCGTGGTCGCCAATTTGTGGTATTGGGTTCTCCAGGCCTACATACTCTGCAAAACCCGCTATACCATAAAACAGACGTTGGCACGGAAACTGGAAAATGCAAAAGACAAGTTTATTAGGACCCCATGGGGTTGTGGTACATTCCTATAGCACCCTTCGGTAATGCAAGAAGTATCACACCGAACATCGATGTGAGACCTCTTTTATACAATTTTACAGTAATAAAAAGAGTAGGCGGAACACATTTTCTCAGTTTAGGTACATATAAGGTCATTTTTGGAACACAGCCAACTCATGGGAGGGGTTACAACACCACTGGTCAGTTTTGGAGAACATTCCTAAGCGATGACTGTCCACTAGTACAGAGGGTTTAACTGCGCATGTGCGAGCTTGACCAATACTAAAAATAGCCTGTTGCTGGGCAAGTTTAAGTGGTCAGTGGTACAGAGAAAGGACAAAAGGGCATGCTGACCACGAGGCAACGCATTCATATAAAATGGACGCCAGTGTTTTCAAAATGGCTTCCGAACACCATAGTCAAGTTAAGGGGAAATTCGTGTAGCAAAGCTTAACGCTAACCCGATCACCGTCAAATTACGACAAAAGAGCCGTGGCCCAGCCAGGCCGCAGACGGGCCCGGTCTTGACCCGGTCTTCGCCCTGGCATGCACCTGCAGCAGGAATGCCCCACGTCTGATAAAACTCCGCTGGCGAAAGTGGTGACGGCTCTCCTAGCCGCGAGGACTACTGGGGCCTGTAGTCCTGCCCCAACAGTTGACAAAGTGTCCCGCCGTCGTGGGTTGAATCCCTGCTTGTATTTCGTCTGGTGTGCAACATTGTGCACATTTGTTAAGAGTTTCTAAGTAATGGATATGAGAGTTATTGAAAGTAGAAGGGCTACTACACTGAGTTGAGGAGCAAGTGAAACAAGTTTTTACTTCTATATACAGTGCTAGAATTGTGATAAATGTGAAGAACTAAAAGTTCCCCTGCAGGCTGGACTCTGGTTTTTGCTGTTTCAAATGATTCACATTTTTTTTATTTAACATGGAATCGGCAATTAAAATGTGCAAGTCACCCAAGGCATATTTAGATTGAACAAAAAATAACAGACGTTTGAGTGAAATCATGATTAAGATACAGGCAACAACTTTTAACTTCAAAGAAGGAATTATGGAGGTAAAATAGGGATGCTATTAATTAGTGTGGAAAATGTTCTACAAAACTAACAAAAGTGGAATGCTGTTTATCCCTGGCTTGCGTGAGCAGCTATTTACTTTCAAGCAACTTTAGTAGATTAATAATTTGCAGCCGTAAACCGGGCACCACCAGAAATTGAGGAAGTGTATTCAAACACACACACATAGGTGATCGTATTTAGCGCTGTAACATCTAAAAGCAAACTGTGTCCAACTAAGAACTTGCGTGGGAAATGCTCATGGTACAATATATTTGAAACAGCACAATCCGCGAATGAGGATGTTTTCATTAACATTAAAATTAATTACTTAGAAAAATATCGCTTTATGTCCGGTATTTGGAAATACATGTGATTGCTGTTTATATTTAAGATCTCATTTAAAACATATTGGATCATGTTTTCCAGTCCAAAAACCTTTAGATAAGTGAATCCGAATACAAGATTTCCATATGTGCACATCACAAAAAGCATTTTCTTCATGGCTCTTATGGAAATGTACCTTTTAAAATGTAATGTAAAATTAATCAGTTTGTATTATTTGTTTTTCATAAAACGGGCATTCCATTGATGCTAGAATGGAGGTTATGCAAGTACTTAAAGGAAAAGAGAAAAAAATAAAGAAATATGCTTCTAGTCAAATCAGCCCCTGAATCATTTGAACCCATAGTCCAAATAGCACAGACCTTTAACAGTGTCAAGCAAATTTAGGCGGGCTAGTTCCCGGTTTTGATGAAATGGACATATAACTGATGAGCAAGATTTCAGTCGATACTCAGATGTATTAGGTTATTGGTATAGCGCATCTACGGCTGGGCTCGCTTCTGTGTGAAGAAAAGATGGAAGAATAAAAGACTGAAAATATTTGTCTGGAGTGCCATTCAGATGGACTGAATATGGACTTTGTGTGATCATCACCTAAAGTTTGAGTTATAAATTATGTGAATCTATCATACTTTAGGTATTTTATTATTAGTAATTTATATAGTGACATTATTTGCCTCACAATTGATTTAATTGGCATTCATTTTGATCGTCCGTGGTTATTCTTAATCTGGCACAGATTCAGCCTTAGTGGATCCCAAAATTGGTTAGCCAGATCAGGTGGTTGGAAATATATCATTTGCAAACATGTAATCTACATAAATCAAATAGATTGGTCCTTCATTCAGCAGGGCATGTTAGTGTTCATGATAATTGCTGTGCCCTAGCTGCACGTTTCTTGGATTCTCTCTTCATTCTAAAGTTGTGTGGTTTGTAATATTAGAAGACTGGGGTTTAGAGGACTCCAAGGGCTGGTCCAGGCCTTCTGTTTCAGTGTTTGCCTTTGTTTCTCCCCTTTTGATGTAGGACATTTTGCCTCAGTGGGTGGAATGTTCCACTAACATCACAGTCCTTCTGCCTCGGGCTACACAAGTTGTTAATGCCCCTCCTTTCGTTAGATCAGCCCTCACATGCATCTAGGGCCTATCCCTCAGGATCATGGCTCTTAAAAACACTTATACTAGCCCTTGGTAGCAGCTATGAATACATGATTGTTTGTTCGGGCTACTGGCCGATCTTACAGGCGAAACAGTATTTGATGGCCGTCCAAATCTACTTTCTGTGACTGGTTAATGTGATGTAGCAATTCTCCATCAACCAATAAGAATACGAATTCTCATACAGTGTGCTATCTAGAGACTGTGTGCCATACAGATGCCATTGACATGACATTAAAATCATAACTTAATTGCCCTTCAACCTCTTCCGGTTTGGACTTTGCTTTGAGTGTTAGGCAGTTATCTCAAGTTAAGGTCCTTTGAAACGCTCATTAATGCTATGATGGTGAATAATTTGTGTAGTTGGTTTACCACTGTCAAATGTAGACTGTACTGGCGTTGTGGTCATTATTATTTCTGAGTTATAAACAGTTTCTTTCGTGTGCTTCCCTTAATAAAGATTCACTGAAAATTTGCAAACTGAAGTTCAAGAAATGGAATTCATACAGTTCTCCAAAGGTATGAATTACATGAGGAAAGAAGATTTTGCCGAGTGGTTGCTTCTTTACACTGATCAGGAAAATAACGATATCTACTGGCAGAACGTGAGAGGTCGAATATCCGCTGGCGAGGTAAAGACCTGGTTTTGCTTTTAGTCAAAGACTACGTTTGTTTCATACTCTACGTTGTTTTTTTCTGTTGTGTACATTTTGTTATAACGCTTCATTTTTAATGTGGTATTATTTGTAAATCCTTTTTTGTAAATATAGTTCTGGCACTACTAGACTATATAAAAAGTACTGTACAAGGTGACTCGAGTCCATTTTTGTACGTAGGTTTCTAGCCTAATTTAAATTTTGGTGCATGTATGTAAAACATGGAAGTATTTCACACTCTGATTTTACTTCAGCCGCAGTGTTCTAGGGCTTTGCACTGTCAGAAGATCTCAGGTTGTTATTGCCATATCTTTAAATGTCACTTTATTGACCTGTGTTGAGTATGCATGCTCTGAATCTTATGATCCACTAACCTGGGAGTATGGTGATTCGTGTAAAAAGTGCATAAATAATGAATGCTATGCCAATACACATTTAAAATGTCCCATCTTTGCACTGGCAAGTACTCCACTCATGTGTGCAATATAGGCCCATGTAAGCCTCGCTCAGGGGTTCATATAATCTGCTACAGGAGTGGGGGTCGGGTTCTTTTAATGTTAGCCATTGACTCCAAGGCATTAAATACTGGTGAGATTTTTCCTCACCACGTTGTCTCTGAACTCAGTGATGTACAGAAAGGCCTCAAGCGGCATTGGCTAGGGACCTGCATTGGGCAGCAGCTTAAGGGTAAAACTCCCCTGCCATCAGAGACGTTTTAAGGCATGGCAAAGTGGGCTCTGGCCCAGGGCCCTAGCCTTTCGTGGGGGCCCTTGATTGATTCTGCTTTTTCTCCAAACAGTCCTGCCCTGATAGCCTTCAATGATTCTTAAACATAGATTATTTTCAATACGTTTTACTTTAATTTAATACAGGGGATGTATGGGAGTCTATTACAGACATTTGGTAGAGAAATGTTGTGTTTAGGTTTTTCAGCACCATGCAACATCCATAAAAAAATTGATTTTAGAGCAGAACAGGACCTCACATATGAGAAATGGCAGTGGGTCACAGAGATTATTTGCAATGATACCATTTGTGAGCTGCTGCTGTATTACAATATTGAAAACATACATCACAATCCCTGAATAATAGATGGAAACACATTTAGAATGTGGACCAGTTTGCCTGTTTAGTGTCAGTAACCTGGCCAAAGAGGGCATGGAAAAGCTTCACTTAGACTTTAAATCAAAAGCTGTTCCGAACATGGGCCCTTAAAATACGTTTGGCCCAGGGCCCCCAAAATTCTTAAAATGTCCCTGCCTACCATAAATACCCTTTGCTGCAACAGCCTGCCTGCTCTTGCTTCCCAGTCTTCCACTGCACAGTGTATCACAATTCCAGAGAACTTTGGGATTTAGTTGGCCTAGTTCACCAAGATCAGCAACGCTTTTGGGAAAAAAATGTAGTAGGAACACTGCGCCCAGATTGCCAGTACATCTGCCTCAATTGGTTGGCCAAAAACTGTTGTTAAAAAACAGAAAAGGTATAGGATGCCTCCTTTCTCCTCTGTGGGACTTTTTGTAGATTAGTTAAGGGGCGACAGGCACACTGCTAGTTGGGGTGGCTATTAGTCTAATGCAGGGGTGCAGGGTGGTGGGTAGTTGGGGTGTGTTTTTTCTACTTTCCTTATTGTTTCCTTCTCTGTTCTGGCTGAGGTCTCATTGGTATGATGTGATAACCTTGTGGGCACCATTGCGGGTGGGGGGGAGGGGGCGAAGCGTCCTTGATGATGGGGGGTAAATCTCTTAATTTGCTGAGTTGGAACGTGAACGGGTTAGGGGACCGAATTAAGAGGGGGATTGTACTGCAACTGCTCAAACGTTGTTCGCCTGATGTTGTTTTCCTGCAGGAGACCCATCTTGTGGGAAATGCGTGTAAGGCTTTGAATAGACGGGGGTTCAAGATGGTGGCTCATTCGGGGTTCTCCACGGGATCCAGGGGGGTGGGCATCATGGTGCGCATGTCCCTCCCGTTGGAGGTGGAGTCTACACTTGTTGATGAGAGGGGCCGATATGTGGCGGTGGTGGGCAAATGGGAGGGACGCACTCTAGTTTTGGTTTCCATTTATGTTCCCCCGGGGCTGCAGGAGACTACTTTTCGAGATCTGGGTAGCGCCATTTTGGATCTCCCTGAGGGATTGCTGATCGTGGGTGGGGACTTCAACTCTGTGGTATCGGGGGACTTAGATCGCTTCCCATCCAGAGACCTACGCGCCTCCCAGTCCTGGCTCCCAGACTTCCTGAGCTCCATGGGGATGATTGATTGCTGGCGTCTATTACACCCTGCCCTGCGACAGTATACCTTTCTCTCGGGCGCCCACGGCAGCCTGTCTCGTATCGACTACGTCCTCACCCCTGCGGACCAGGCACAGTCAGTTTCCACCGCCCGACTCTTGGCCAGGGGCATTTCAGATCACTCCCCGGTTTGGGTGTCCTTCGATTTTCAGATACCCGCGACCTCGCGAGTGGCTCCTATTAATCCGTGGTATTTTCGGGACCCCAAAACTAGGGACCTCCTAGCTAAATCTATAGAGCGGTACTTCACTGAGAATACCGGCTCGGTCGATTCTGCTGTCTCCCTATGGGAGGCCTTTAAAACTGTGCTTCGAGGCGAGGCCTTCTCCCTGATCGCGGAGGCCCGCAGACGGCGGGATGAGGACGTGGTACGGCTAGAGTCCGAACTCGCTGACTTAAACTCCCAGCTAGCTCTGGGGCCGACTCCTGAGCTACTCCATGCCCTCTCCCTCAAACAATCCGAACTCCGGGCCACTGCAACCGACGCGGCGAAGGCCTTGAGCAGGGAACAGCAGGGCAGGATTTATGATTCGGGAGACAAGGCCGGTAAGCTTTTGGCTTGGCTGGACAGACGAGAGCTCGCATCTCGTGTGGTCCCGGAGATACGGGGTGACGATGGCCTGGTCCTTACGGATCCGGCCGCCATAGTTGGGTCCTTCGCGGAGTACTTTGAGGCGGTTTACACGTCTGCGACTTCCCTACCGGAATCTGCCTCGACTTCCCTTTTGGAGGGTATCGAGCTTCCCTGCCTCTCAGATATCGAGCAGGAGGACATGGATCGAGACCTGACGGTGGATGAGGTGGCGCTGGCGATTCGATCGTTGCGCTCCGGCAAAGCGCCGGGGCCCAACGGCATTCCTGTTGAACTGTACAAGCTCAAGGCCGACACGGTGGCCGCGCCCCTGCTAGACATGTTTCTTGAGGCCCGCGAGGCCGGAGAGCTCCCGCTCGACCAAAGGCTCGCCACCATAGTGGTGATACACAAGGAGGGGAAGCCACGTGATCTTTGCCGTTCGTATCGACCCATCTCACTTTTAAACGCCGAACCCAAGATTCTGGCCAAATTATTGGCCAACCGACTGGTGGGGGTGATCTCGGACTTGGTTCATCCGGACCAGTCTGGATTCATACCACACCGCAACACGGCCCTTAATCTTCGACGACTCCACGCGGTTATGGCGCGAGCACACCTACTTACTGAACCCACGGTACTCGCTTCGCTCGACGCCACTATGGCATTCGACTCGTTGGAGTGGACCTACCTATGGGCAGTGCTAACCAAAATGGGGTTTGGACCCGCTTACATCGGCTGGGTCCAGCTCCTGTATTCGGCCCCGCTGGCTAATGTGACTGTTAACGGTCGGTTGTCAGCCTCCTTCGCACTGCGCAGAGGCACCAGACAGGGATGCCCGTTGTCACCACTCCTGTTCGCCTTGGCACTTGAGCCCTTGGCGGCGTGGATCAGGACACATCCCGATGTCGCTGGGATAACATGGTCTCCGGGATTTGAAGACCGGGTGTCGCTGTACGCGGACGATATCCTCCTGTACCTCACCTCCCCCTGCCGCTCGCTCATAGTAGTGTTTGACCTGCTGGGTACCTTTGGAACCTACTCGGGCCTGGTTATCAACTGGTCCAAGTCCTCACTGTACACGCTGTGTGGAGACACTCCGCGCCTCCCCCGTGGCTGCTCAATACAGATTGCCCAACAGGGCTTTAGGTACTTGGGTATCTACGTGTCGCGGGACTCCCGAGCACGGTACTCGCATAACTTGCTTCCGCCTCTGGCGCGGTTGCGCCGAGATGTGGAGGGCTGGAAGAAACTGCCGATTTCCCTGATGGGCAGGGCGGCGCTGTTCAAAATGATGGCGTTGCCACGATTCCTCTATGCACTGCAAAACACCCAGGATCCCGTACCGGCCAAATATTTTGGGGAGGTCGAGTCCTTGCAGCGAGCTTTATTGTGGGATGGTAGACCACGGATCTCCCTGGCTAAATTGACCATACCGTGCTATGACGGCGGCATAGCCTTACCTGACATACGGCGTTATTACTGGGCGTCCCAACTCGCGGCTATCAATCATGGCCTCTACGGCCCGGCAGTCAGCCCAGGCTACGCCATGGACCGGTGGCTCATGAACGATGGGAACTATTACAGGGCGCTATATTCCAAGTCTCTGGATCGGAAGTTGACAGGTCCCACTAAGACAGCGGTGCATTTGTGGCGGGCGGTCACCAAAACTCTGGGTTGGCAGGGTAGGGTTTCCATGGCCACCCCACTGTATGATTCTGACATGTTGGGGAAGCTGTGGCACACCAAAGGCTTTGACAGATGGGACACCATTGGTATATCGAAGGTGGGGGATGTGATGGCCGGGGGAAGGATCAAGTCATTTGATGCGCTGCAGTCTGAGTTCCAACTGGGGGCGACGGAATACTTCCGATACGCACAGCTTAGGCACGCCCTCTCTTCCCGCATTCCGGCGGGGGAGACGGTGCCCGAATCGTCACCACTGGAAGACAGGGTACTGGACGGCCATATGCCGGACAGCGCCATCTCCCTAACCTACAAGAAGCTTATTAACGTGCGTGCTGACCTGCTGATGCGGTTGAGGGAGCTCTGGGTGACCGATTGCATTGAGGTGGATGATGAGGAGTGGCAGTCGGCGGTCTCTTCCCCCAGGGAGGTGGCCATATCGGCGCGACTCCGCCTTGTCCAGCTAAAGATATTACATAGAGTTTATGTCACGGGCCCCAGACTCATACACATGGGGCTCTCACTGGATGGTACATGCCGGAGAGGATGTGGGATGATTGCGACCTTCATGCACATTATCTGGGAATGTCCTGAAGTGGCTCGATTCTGGGTACGTGTGCACGAAGTGATGAAGGAAGTGACTGGTGTGGCTTTACCCGCGGAGGCCCGGCGCTGCCTACTCAACATTTGGGGCCCGAATGACTATAACGTTGCCCAGACCCGGTGGGTCACTCTGGGCAACATGATAGCCAAGAGAGATATTGCTCAGAGATGGGGTGCGCCAGCTCCTCCCACGATTGGCTTGTGGGAATCCAACATGGACTGGTGCATGCTACGCGAGAAAACAGTATATGTAGCCAGGGGTAAACCGAGAATGTGGAGGTCTGTGTGGGGTGCTTGGAACTCGTATCGAGGTGACATTTGTACGCCCCCTGTGGAGGTAGAACCTGATGTCCATCTGTCTCCGTAGTGTCCCTTACCCGTGGTTCCTTACCGGTCATCCTGCTGTACTACTCCCCACATGACCTGCTGTCGCTAATTGCATTGCAAACTGCCTAGGGTGTGCGGCCCCCGATCTCTCCCTGTGATGCAAGCCCAACGTCTGTGATACGTCCTCAGCCTAATTTCTTCCTTCTTTTTCTCCTTCTTCTCTCGTTCTTTCTCTCTTTTTTACTTTATTTCTTGCGGCTCTAGTTGTTTATTTGGTTTATTTATTCTTCTGTTTTCATATATTTGAAATTAAACCTGATTGCTTCTGTCTACCGTTTGGCACACGAATGAACCTGCTACCTCAATGCTGCCTGGCCTCCGGGATGTATGGCTGAATAGCGGTGTACTTTTTCTACAAATAAAGGTTTTTCAAAAAAAAAAAAAAAAACAGAAAAGGGGAGATAGCTTCTCCTCATAGCAAGCAGTACACTTCATAATGACAGAACGGAATTGTCGTGACCATGCATCTGCATTTATACAATCTCATGCAGTAAATTTAATTATACTGGCAGCTTATATCTCGTTGGTGTCCCACTGTTTTTCATACACTATCTCAGAATTACTAAAGTTCAGTTGTGCACTTACCATTTTGCACGTGTTTATATTGTTGTAAACCAAAGTGTGCGTCTTTGTTTTTGTTTGATCTCAATCCACTATTGGCCACTTAATCTGGTTGGACCAGAGGTCTGGCGTTGGGGATCATGGTAAGACCAGCCCACGATTCATACACCACCTTCACATACTTAAAAGCATGACTAAAACTCCTGCTACTCACCCAATGCCTCACTATCCTGACCTGCCGTCAGTGGCAGCTGGCAGGGAACAGGGGTGAAGGAAAGTAGAGAAGGGGCGAACAAGAAACAAAAAATATTTTTATAAAACACTTACCTTTTCACAGCTGCCGTCTCCCCTCCGCTTCGGTCCCTTCTCACCGCCGCCTTCTCCTCCGCTTTGGTCCCCGAAACACACAGGCCCCCCAAAGCTAATCACAATGCTGCAATTCAGCGCTGTGGTTGGTCTCAGTGCCATGGTTCGGTGCTCGGACAAGGAGCCTGTGCATGTTCCCAATCAGGTTGTGTATTACAGCCTGGAGGGTAACATGCAAAGTGCGTATGACTGGCCGGACCAAGTCTTCCAGCCAAACCGTCATGGGTACTTGGAGTGTGCCACCACTCCTCCCTTTGAAACCCCAGTCCCGCCCGCCCTAACCCAGCGCAAAAAATAAAAGGATAATAACGAGGTTATAATTGTATTTTTCCTTCTCTGAGCAGTGGGGCAATGCTCCTCCGACTTAGTGGATATTATATTACACTCCTCGTGTAACCTATGTGTTGTCCAGATATTTTCCTATGGAAAGTCGTTTGAACCCCATTAATATAATGTCAGCACTTAAAAAATCACACAAAAAATGAATTGGGTAAAAATAAATCTCAAATGTAGATTCCATGAAATTGGGCAATAGCACCAGTTATTTGCAGCAGTTTGAAATAGTAGCACTAAGATATGAAGTGCAATAGAAAGAAAGAGTTTTTGTTTGAACAATCATTTTAACTATACAGCTGGCTTCTACAACAAGTAGCTCGTCAGCTACTGGTAGCTCTCCACCTGGCTGCAAGTAGCTCTCCTGTCTGCAGCACAACCATATTAAGTTAGAAGCTTTTACTTTACTGATTTGATATGTGCTTAATAAAATTGAAAGTGTATGTTCAAGACTGAAATATGTGTATTTTCAGAACTAATAAGCTGACGTTAGAAGAAAAGTGGCTTAATTTCCAAAACACATTTAAAGCTGGTGTTTGAGGGATAAATCATGTGTCACTGGGCACATAATAATAAGCATAATAATATAACTTTGTTTCCAGGGACATTGTGTTATCTATTACCTTTGTAAAGGGATTTGAAATTGACAGAACCTTTTTACATTACTGCTGAAATCCCTGCTCAATGCACTGTGATGATCATTGCTGGTTATTCTACATATCATGGACACTAATGGAATCTTGTCTATTGTGGTCACAATTACAACACTGATAATATCAGTAGCTTGAGATGATTTTCATTGCACATGAGTAGCTCTTGTTACAGAAAAGGTTGGAAATGCCTGCGCTAGTCACTTGGTCTCGGTTTGATTATTTAATCTTTTTTGTACCACAGTAAAAAGTCTTTCGTTTCATATTTATTTATTGGGAAAAAGGAATTAACAGTACATAGAAACAGGAATATTTATGCAATATTCTTAAAATAACTTGTGTTCATACAAAGTAACAATAAATCATATATAATAATAAACAATAGGTAATAGATAAGTTATATAAAATTATAGAGCCAAGGAAGAAAATCATGTTAGTATATGTATAAGAAAATAAGTAATATAAGTTTTGCAGAGTAGAAAAAGGAAAAGGTAGAGAAAACCTAAATGAATACACAAAAAATAGATGAATAATAAAGTATGAATATATGTAAATGAATATATATAAATTAAAGAAGGATTAGAATATAAGGTTATATCGTATGATAAGAGTGGAAAGAAAAGAATGCAAGAATTGTGAAGAAGGGGAGCCCAAACTTGCTGAAAATTTTCCTCTTGATCCTGTAATCTATAAATAATAGGTTAATGAGAAGCTGTTTTAATCTTTGCTACCATCCATTCTTCCTGCGTAGGGGGACTAGATAATTTCCAATGTCGCAGGATACAGCTGTGGAGAGTGCAGTATGTAAAAGACAACATTGCAGGCGTGTAATAGTAATAAGACTTCTGAAAGCAAACCGTCTTTCCTAATTTTTGTGGACACGTTATTACAGATATGTGGGTTTCTTGCTCCAATTTATTAAGAAAAATTGTAAATACAGTCTACAGTGCTAACCCTAGTCCAAGGCATAAATGTTAAAAGGAACACACCTATGCATACCTTGATAATTGCAGGGGAACAGGTATGCACCTTTGAGGCCTGTCATTCCAGGTCATTCACATCCCACAGTAGAGAAGCAGCGTCTCTCTTGAGAATTTCTGGTTCAGGACTCAGCATCCAGGCAGAATTAAATATAAAGTCACAAACTACAGTCTTCTGTGTGTGATCTTTTATATTTTTTTCAGCAAGCCTCATTAAGCTTCAAGATCTCTCTCCTGACTTATAAAAGCAAGGGATTTTATCAGAGACCCACCCTGTCCTCCATCCAAGGAGGAACAACCTCCAGCCATTTTATTGGCTTGGATCCAATTACAATGATCTCTCTCACCTTCTGATCTGAGCCAAACAGATCAAGGTTACATCATCCCTCACATTTGTGCATGTCTTCAAGAAGAGTCAACTACTCCTTGACCAGTGAAGACCTACATGTGAGACAGCTGAGTTCAAACCTGAAAACATAACCTATGGTTAACTTCTTTGTTCCGATGTTTGAACTGTGGTTGAATCCTCTCTGTACTGGTGTTACACCATAAGATGGGCTGTATCCCAGAATCATAAGATGCTCATGTTGCAGCGGAAGTGCTCATATAATTTTCTTTATCACAAACCACACAATTTCAACTACTGGACCCATATGAATACAACTTCGATCGCCATACTCATTACCATAGATCACGGCCCTCCAATGGATCTTTTTGTTGAGCTAACAGGGACTAGAATGCTGAAGCAATTCGTGAAGCAATTCCTTATGAGGACCTTGGAATAAGGAATTGCCTAACATACACCTATTTCATTAACTTACTTAGATATTGAAACACAACCTTTGAGATGAGAAAGATAACCAAAAGAATGAGACAAAAACGATAAAGATATACTCATGTAAAGCATTTATCTAAAGCCTACGTTGAATGGACAGATCATGAAATTGCATTTAGAATTAGAAATTAATAACAAATAGTAAATACAAGTAGGCTCACAATACATTGCATGAAATAATAAACATTTTGCAGTTTGTCTGAGGAGAGAGAGTGAGAAGGAAACAAAAGACAATTGTGTTTCAGATGTATTGAATCATACAAACAAAAGCCAGTCAGAGTGATATAATTGTCAGTCTTTTTTATAGATCTGGCCAAGTCAGAACAGTAGCACTATGGGCCACAGAATAAGTCAGTTAACCCTTCAGCCGAAAGGTTAGTTTCTGCTGAACTTTACCAGCCAGCAAAGTGCAGGTATCAGAATCACAGTTCAGGAAAGTTCAGTTCAAAGTTTGGCGTTAAAGGGTAAGCAAAAGTCAGTCCGACAGCATGCCAAGCAGGGAAAATGAAAATGACAAGCCCCCTACTCCTCCTCCAATGAATTCAGTTATTATTATTCTTTAGATACCACACGTCAATATTCGGTACTACTAAAATCTTTTTTTAGACCATTTTGCATGTTATCGTTTTCAAAGCATAATTTTAACGTGTCATTCTGAAATACACGTTTACCACATAAACGTTACCGAAAGCTGCAAGTTTTGCATCATATTGATTACTAAATACGCATTTTAGCATTTCAGAAGCTTCATTATACAGACATTTATTTCATCTTTTGATGCATAATAGAATATTATCGTCACATTGCTCTTTGTTGGCTATAATTTTGTTATTTTCATATCACGTAAATACATACATGTGTATTTATCAGTTTCTCTCTTTGTTCACATTTTCGTTTTTACAGTTTCAAACACTGCATGTTTTTATGATTTAGTATAAAATTTCACATATTTCAACTTAGCCAGTTATGTCTTCATCAAGGATAATTGTAAACATTTTTCATATTGAGAATTGTTAGCGGCAACCGTTATTAAACATTTACGCTGCATCACTCTTCATACTAAAGGGCACTTTCAGCTCCCCCTGCACTTTGGTAGTCATTCAGTAACCTGTATGATTGCCATAATAACAAGCAAGCTCAGAAGTGAGGCAGGGTGCTGCAAGAGGTGCTCAGATGTTCTAATCACGGAACAAAAATTAATTTCTGAGTTACTCTTCGTTCTAAAACCGAAAAACATTAACGTTTTAATCTCGCAGTAAAAAGCACGTAAAAAATCCCACAAATGAAAGTCACCTTACTTTGTTAATGCAGTGGTGCATGGTATTGAGTGGTAATACTCAGGGCTTTAAGTGGGCTGGGTCCTGTCGATGCTCAGCACCAGCAGTGCTAAAAAGCAGGCGCTGAGACTGGTTCCTATTGGTCTCTTCATTTTTGTCCTCACCATTAGTAGAGAAAAAAACTCTTAACCCAGCAGCAGTAACACCCTTTGCTGCCTCAGAGGTAAGTTCAAAGAGACTCGTTATAGTACTTTCAGTCTCCTCCTTTTAGAACTGAAGCATTTTCAATATTATTTACAACAAAGCCGTAGTTGTTGCTTATTTATTTTATGCAACTAACAACCATTGACAAAGCCAATAGCACTGGCCTGTTGTAGGTGTAATGTTACTGATTGTAATGTATATCTGGTTGCAGTGACAGAAGCAGCAAAATACTAGTGTGGCAGCAAACTATGCTAGCCACAGATTTTTAGCTTCAGTGTTTTTAAGCCTCGCCCTTATTTACATCGTCCACACCGCTTCGAGAGACCCCTCCAGTTTTTTCATCCCACTTAAAGCCCTGGTAATACTGTAATAGCCTCACCATGATCTTATGGTTTTAATTTCACCACGTACTTCCAGGTACACCAACTATTACATTGTACTTGATATGGAATGGTGCACCCGTAATCTTCTTATCCAAAATGACAAAACAAGCAATTGTAGTGATAGGTGTTCCTTTTTATTTTATTTTCTGATCTTTTTCCATATAAAACACCCAGCCAACGCGTTTCGTTCAATTTAAATTACTTGAACTTCATCAGGGCTTCCAAGTGTAAATACATTGTTGGAGTATTCCCACTAAGTCATACATGTGAATGGTGTGAGAATTTAATTCCTCCTCTTTGTATTAGAGGATATATCATCAATAAATCCTTGCTTTATAATTAATCCATACGGATGGCCACGGGTTACGTATTCCTGTCAATGATACCGCGAGATGAAATTCAACAGAACAAAGTCTTTGCGGTCAGCTTGTAACTGTGATACCACCGTGGTGCTGGACACCATTACATCTATATGTAGCAGGTCAAGGCGGTCAATAGGCAGTGTAGGCAATTTTCCAACCCTGCAGGATGACGTGAGCACAGTTCTCCTTGATACGACACTCATTAGCCTTTGGAGATCATTAAATGTGTATTAGATTAATCAGGGGCGTAGCTTCAAGGGGGATGTTTGGGTTGTTACAAGCCCCTTGTAAAAGTATTTTGAAGTAAATCTGTGGGTACAGGTGCTCTCAGTCTCTGATGAATTTCACATGGATTTTTAAATATACACACGGGCCAAAACTCATAATGTTGGTTGTACTTCAAAATATTGTGTTATTTACTACTTACTACCCCTAACAACCAACATTCCTCTCGGCATCCACATCCCATTAAGCCCCCCTCATGCCCTGCTTGTCGTATTATGTTATTTTAACTAGATATGCCTGTGTGACTTGAAAAATCTGAAGGTCACATCTCCAATCTTTCTGACCAAGCTACGCCCCTGAGATTAATATCTTCTTCTATAAAGTGGGGAGACACCGGAGAAAGTTGCCACTTACCTTGGGTTAGACGCCGCCATCGCCAGGAGTCATCGGACGCTGCAAACCGCGCCGCCGCCCCGGGACTACAATTCCCGGCTGCCTCAGCGGCGGCACGCTCTACTGACACCGCGTCAGCGCCCGGAGGCGCACATAAGCAGCGCAGAGCCCGGCGGAGTGGGAGAGACACCGGAGAAAGTTGCCACTTACCTTGGGTTAGACGCCGCCATCGCCAGGAGTCATCGGACGCTGCAAACCGCGCCGCCGCCCCGGGACTACAATTCCCGGCTGCCTCAGCGGCGGCGCGCTCTACTGACACCGCGCCAGCGCCCGGAGGCCCACATAAGCAGCGCAGAGCCCCGCTTCGCGGGACGAGCCGGGCGAAGCCCGGGCCAAGGTCGGGCACGTTTAAGCCCGTTCAAGACCGGCCAAGGACGGGACAGGCCACCCCCTTAACATCTACAGTTCCAAAGGTCAGTGAGTCCCTTGCATTTTTGGAAATTAACATCTAAAGTGTGGTTAGGACTCATATCCACGGATTCAAGAGGATTGTGTGAACCATGACTACATCCCCAGTTGTAGCGGGAAACTGTGGGAGAAGTACTGGTGGGTCTCTCATGGGTACTCTAGACAATTTCTTGGTAAGAGTCTCTACTGCCCTGGCTAAAGATATCGAACTTACTGAGAAGAGATTATCGTTAGATCCACTCTTGGATATGCGGTCCTCATTGGGCAGTTTGGCAAGGGCAAGATCACCTACTCCCCAAGAGACTGATTTACATGATACAGGGTCTTCTACAGAGGGGAGGGAAGGAAGTGTCATAATATTGCAGGAAGCAAGCCCTGAGGCTGGACTGAACTCGAGTAACCTTGCCAAGAAGCGGCCTTCCCCCAATATGAAAACTAGGTCAGCCAGATGTGCAAAAGTTGGAGTGGTTCAACAGTCACAGGGCCCAATCTCCAAAAGGAAATGCACAGGGGCACAACAGCAAGCGGCAGATGGAAAAGGGAAAAAAACGAAGGAGGTCGCACCCAAAGAAAATTTGAAAACAAGTGCTTCACACATATCGTCACCGCCAAAGGAAGGGGCAAACGTATTGCGATCCAGGGATGGAGATGCCCTACGGGTTTCGGATGTCGCATTTTGGAAAAAATTGGAAAGTACTGTACATAAGCTTACCCTTCCGATACATGATGGACTGGACCGAATTGAAAATAGACTGGTGTGTTTGGAACTTTTGCTCGCATCAGTACAGGCCAGGGGGGTTCAGGGGAGGGATCCAACCCGTAGGCAGTCAAATGGGGGGGGGGCAAGGCACTGTGGGCACTAGCTCTAGCTAATCCTAATGTAACTACAAAAGGTAGTCAAAGCCTTGCAGCAGAAAATGTATTAGCTTCTAGTGCCACGGTCCCCCCGAGAATCTCTGTAGGGGTACCTCATATAGAACAAGCAAGCAAGGATAAAGTGGTGAAGGTCACTAGCCCTCTAACAAAATCTCAGACAACACACAAACCCCCTATAATTCATGATGTGCAGAGGCAACAAACAATTGATCTTCCCCTGGATTCAGCCCCATATGTGGTAGTTCTGACAGGGGTGCCACCGTTAGAACATGGAAAGAGGGAGACCTACAGGGAATAGAAAAATAAGTGTATTTTTTGGCTAAATGTTAATCGACCATTGCCTAGCTATGTCTGTCCAGAGATATTATTTGCTAGGAGAGTAAATTGGGTGGGAAGACGGACAAAGTCGACTGAAGGTGATTGTATTATCATTAACTTCAGGGACTCAAGATGTGCCGAACTTATTTGTAATGGGGGACATCTCGGCTCCAGATCCTGAATCCAATCACTTCCCCTGAGGTTTTTTTATGCCCCAGAACAAAATACAGAATGGGGCACCCCTTTAGGAGGTGCGGCTCAGAACTATTATAAGCCACAAAACATCAGGTTACAAAATAGGTTTGGGGCCTTGTCAGGACTGGAAGACTGTGACTGACAGTTAAGCATGGCAGAAGGGGAAACTAGAGGTAGTTTGTCACAAGGACTAATAACTGTGGGGAAAGTTATTGAGGGATGTCCGCCAGTCAGGAGATCTGTAAAACTGAATGAGTGGAACACTGTAGATCTGTTGTCATGGAAAGTGGCAGGACTTTCAACCAAATTTCATAATAAGAAATGGCTGGACTATGTACATAAATTTTACGTAATCTGTGCCCAGGAAACATGGGAAGTTGACCCAACAAATTTCAACCTTGAGGGATATAAGCTGGTTGGGACTCCAGCTGTAAGATCTAGGGCAGGTAGAGCAAAGGGAGGTCTCGCTCTGTGGGCGCATCTTACTCTAGATGGAACCTGGAGAGATCTCAACTGGAAATCAGATTGTATGCTTGCAGTTCAGTTTAAAACCAGGGATCTCAACCTGATTATAGTTAATTCTTATAATGCAGGAGGTTGTAGAGTGGAGGAGTTGGAGGATCAACTGGGAATCCAGATAGAGAAGATGAATAACGCCCTCGCTCCCTTACTTTTAATTGCAGGTGATTTTAATTGCCATTTATGTCCTCGGCTGATTCCCTTTATGGAAAATTGGGCATCGTGTAATCTAGTGGAGGGCGCCCACTTTGACCATACAATAGATGGAGCTAATCTTAATGGGATGATGAATAACTTTGACTTGTCTCATTTCATGGATCTTTTATCTTTCAACTCCAAAAGTGGGGTTAATCCACCCTTTAAAGGTAGAGGATGTAGCTCATATATTGACTTTATTTGTTTGTTTTGTGATTGCTTTTATGGTCGTTGACCGAAATAAAGTTCAGATAAAATATGTACATACAATAAAATAGGTAAATAATTAAGAACCAGCAGTTAAAACATTATTATACAATCAGTTATCAAACGAAAAAATGGCCATCATTATGATTAGTCACAATTAATCAGAGTAGACCTTCTGCGCCACATGCCGTACAAAAAGCGGGAGACCGAAAACACAATGAGGGGGGGATGTATCATATTTTAAAATTCTAACGGCTTGAGCACAATGTTTTAGCATCACCCGATGTATAGGCTGGAGGTTTTCCAAAATAGGAATAATTATTCCTTTTCTAAAAACCCCTCACTCACCACCTAGTGGTGACATGCTTCATCATCGGGGTCCACCCTGGTGGCCTAGCGTCACCAGGGTGTGCTTCGACACCTGTAATACAGTGGAGCACATCTTACCACTGATCTATTAAGGATTTAGGATAGGGTGAGTCTTTTAGGGGGCTCATACCATCCATCTCCTTGGTCCTGATGAATACCGGGAATCTACCTTAACGGTTGAAACATGTTGAGCAACGCACTATGAACACATATTGAGATACGTAGGTCGTAACTCCCCTTCCAGTATCTCACTTTTATTATTGTCCAGTTGCTTTTCAATAAATTTCATTCTTACAAAGTTAAACCAGGACAATTTTTAACACTTTTTTTGCACTTACACCCCACTTTCTGCTCCACTGTATTACAGGTGTCGAAGCACACCCTGGTGACGCTAGGCCACCAGGGTGGACCCCGATGATGAAGCATGTCACCACTAGGTGGTGAGTGAGGGTTTTTTAGAAAAGGAATAATTATTCCTATTTTGGAAAACCTTCAGCCTATACATCGGGTGATACTCCTTCATTTGTTTTTCAATATCTGAGACCAGGGGAACAGGAGTATTCCTCGTCCATCGCAAGTGGACACAATCCCTTACTCTCTCTTTTGTTTTCTCCAATATCATTGCAGCGCACAGCTGCGAGAGTCTAGACACTAACACTTCCAACTGTACCATTGGAGAGAAGACACGATATAGACATGGCAGAAAACCCAGTCTTATCTTTCTCAACAGAAGAAATAGACTCAATCATGAGTAACCTTAATGTATTTGCTGATGCCAACATCAGCAACACCATATCACAGACTTCGGAATGGGACAAACTCACGGAAATGAAACCTAACCGCATAAGAACAATATTGCACGAAACCATATTGAAGGAATATGTAACCAACAACATAGCTCCAAAGGGCTTATTGGTTACCAACGCCCCAAGGATATTTCTGGATGACCCTGAGTTCAGAAAAGATTGGGCTCTCATAGCGTGGCACTGTACCCACAACTGGATTATACTTATTCTCAAAACAGCAGCGCGATTGTCAGAAAAAATCCAGATAGAAATCCAACTGACTGAAAGCCAAATCAAAACCACCATCACAGGGTACATGAAGAAACTAGACGATCTCAACAAAGAAATAAATGAATATAGAGACAATCTTACCCAACAAAGTGCTAAAATTTCAAAAAGACCTCAAAAAGTTCACATTCGTTAAGGCATATCCGTACTCAGATCCTGATTATAAAGCCACAACAACACCAGACCCAGACTCGGATGCTTCAAGCAATACCTCCCACAGTTCTAATAGCAGCGGAGGATCTAACAACAGCACACCGAGACAAAGACAAAGAGGAGCATACCGAGGGCATTACCAATGGCCACAATACAGCCATCCTCCTTTTCAGAACCCTTATCAACAACCCCAACAGTTCCCAATGTATGGGTGGCAGCCCCCTTTCCAACAGTTCCCTTTCCCTCCCAACCAATTCCGCCCTCCTTTTCAGAACAGAGGCAGGCGCGGGAGAGGACGCAACAAACAAGGGAACAACGTCCACTGGGAAGAGGAAGACACAGTGGGCAGCAACACCCGGAGCAAGACCGGGGCCAACAGGGCAGGCCCCAGCAACATGAGGAGCTAGTGACTAATTTGTCATCGCGAACACTTACTGAGACGGAAACACAAGTCGTAAACAAAGGACTTGGATTTGTACCTACAGCCACTCTGGACAAATTCAAACTGCAATGTGAACTGGCGGCGTTCTTTAGAAAATTGAAGCTTAAAGCTTTCTTTGAAAAAACAAACATAGAGGACGCAGAAGAGATTACAAATGAAACCGGATTAAGAACAAAATCGACATTTGTACCGCCCCCACACACCATTCCAGTAGAAATAAATACTTTCGAACAGGCGGTGTTCAATGACATTGAATCTATGTCAGTCTCTACACTCTATCATAACACCAGCAGGTCTGAGAAAAAAGCCATATCTAACCTCAAGAAGGATGACACAATAATAATATCCGGGCGCCGCAGAAGGATTACAGGTCCAAGGAGGAACTAGATCGACAGTTTCGGTCTCTTTCTCTGCCAGGCGACCCAAGGAGGCTTTGATCAGCTAAACACTGTCAAAGCGAGAGGGAACCCCCTTCTCACCCATATAGCACCTTAGTGTGTGCTACACATAGAACCTTAAACACACTCACTGTAATTTATTTTAATACCCCCACACATACTCACTTGGTCCTGAGGAAAGCCTGTTTCAAATTAAGAAAGGCCAGGCTGAAACATGTAGACCACATAGGACACTGGAGGTCATAATCCATACTCCATTGTGTCCGTCTGCCTTTTTAACGCGCCAACAGATACCCAGTTTTATTAAAATAGTTTTTTACCCTCGGGTGCTGGGATTTCTGTATGGCTTTTTAATTTTCACCTTCATACTCACCACATTGCACACTCAGCAATTATACCAGCTCCGCAGTAACCTGGCGTCGAAGCACACCCGGGGCACGTTAGGTGCCACTGCGGTGGGGCCCGATGATGAAGCATGCCACCAACCAGGTTGGTGGGTGAGGGCTTTCAAATAAAACCTACTGGTTTCCCTTGACATACGTACTCCTTTGAGTCTTTTCTGCTTAAACCTAGCTAGTCTCTTTTGATTTTGAACAATAATAATAAAGCCAGCAGACAAGGGTGGAGGCCTGGTAGTAATGAATAAAACAGACTACAATATGGAATGCAGACGCTTGCTTGATGACAACAAGAATTACCAGCCACTTCTAACCGATCCCACAGAGGATTTACAGACAGAAATCATAGATCTGGTGGAAACAGCAGAAGCAGCAGGACACATCTCCAAACAGGAGGCAGATTACCTAACTAAAACCGAAGCCAGAATACCATATTTCTATGTGGTACCAAAGATGCACAAGGACAAATTGCCCCCTCCCGGAAGACCTATAGTATCCGGCATAGGTTCACTACTAGAACCTTTATCTAGGTTTTGTGATTTCTTTCTAAAAACTATTGTTCAAGGCACATCCACTTACCTTAAGGACACAAAAAACCTACTAACACTTTTAGAGACCATCAAATTGGAAGAAAACACCATTATAGTGAGCTTTGACATAGAAAGCCTCTATACTAACATACCTCAGGATGCAACCATCAATGTACTCAGAAAAACTCTTGAAGAAACCACCTGGGACCATCGCACACCCAAAGAATTTATCATCAAATGTGCCACCCTAGCTTTGAAAAGGAATTTTTTCGAATATGAGGGCTCCTTGTACCTCCAAATAGGGGGCACATCCATGGGCAGTGTTTTCGCTCCTAGCGTAGCGGGACTCTGTGTTCGACTTTGAACAAAAATATATCCTATCGCCAGACAATCCCTATTTTGCAAACATCAAGTTCTGGCGAAGATACATTGACGATGTTCTCACAATCTGGCAAGGCCCACAAGAAACACTAACAACTTTCATAACCTGGCTCAATAACGTGACCCACATTTGCACTTCACTCAGTGCAGACAGAGAAAAAATGGTTTTCTTGGATATACAAATCCAGAGGGAAAATGACATTCTAACCACCAAGACCTATTTTAAACCAACTGCAAAAAACAATCTTTTAAGGTATGAAAGCTTCCATCCACGACCCCTGAGGGAAAATCTGCCCTACGGTCAGTACTTACGCCTACGAAGAAACTGCAGTAAACTGACAGACTACAAAAGCCAAGCAGAAGAACTAACCACCAAACTATTGAAACGTGGTTATCCATCGAAGATTACACACAAGTGTCAAAAGCGAGCAAGGAACCAACCTAGACAAGCCCTCCTTGAAGAAAGAACAAAAAACAGAGAAACAACTCCACTTACATGCGTAACAACTTATAACGCAATCTCAAATCAAGTCAGCAGAAGCATCAAAAAACATTTGTCCATAGTCAATTCGGGAAACCTCAGGTGGGAGAAACCTCTGTTCTCTTACAGAAAAGCCCAGAGCCTAAAAGACAGTTTGGTGAATACCAGACCCAGAAACACGACAACGAACAACAACCCCACCTTAACACAAATGTGGGGCCTCCCTCCAGTAACAGGACACTTACGTTGTGGGGATTGCAGTGTCTGCCACCTTACTGAAAACACCAAAACTCTAAATCTAGAAGCAGGCAAAATCTGGGAACAGAGATCCCACACGAATTGCAATAGCAGCAATGTCATTTATCTCATCACATGTACCTGTGGGAAGCCGTATGTGGGAATGACTACCCGCAAGATAAAACAACGTATCTGTGAGCACAGAAGCACGATACGCTGCAAGAAAAACATTACCAAACTGACAGACCACTTCCTCACTTTCCATCACACCCCAAATGACATGAGGTGGACTGTGATAGAACAAGTGCCACCAGGCCCAAACATACAGTCCAGCCTCTTTGAAAAAGAGCAGCGTTGGATTTATAGACTTTCAACCCACAAGATGGGCCTAAATGATAACATTCCATGGGGCTCTGTGTTGAAATAACCTACCATGACCAGTCTCTTCTGCATCTCAACTACTCCCTTTATACAGTATAGCCTTGGGCATCTATACCTGAACCAATATTGCCCCTCCCTTGACATCCTCACTCCAATTGAGCCTTTCTGAGATTATGGTTCTACTCACAGCAGCGCGCTGAATTTACATCTGCTAACCATGTACTATCAGATAACAGCCTCCCCCCCCCCGGATATCAGAACGTTCTGATTCTCGGTTTTTTTCACAGTAGCCTGCCACTCGCCATCGATATTTCAATCATGCCGAGTTTATAATATCCTCTCCTTGTGGCGCACAGTGCTCCACTCTCCTCCTGCAATATCCGCGCTACAACACATGCGCGGTAACCCTAGCATTCAGTCTCCATGACAACATACGGGCTCACAGGCTCCCGTAGCTAATCCGGTCACGTGACTCCCACGTGACCACACCCGGAAGCAGCCCGTTGTTATTACCGAACCCGCCGTGCACGACACTCATAGCCGAGCAGCGGAAGGTAGACGTAGGTTATGGGCCTCCCGCCACGCCAGTAAACTGTAATTAAACCCTCCCCTTTTTCCCACAGAATGTGGATATGAACAGATACAAGGCCACACATCTGTTCCTCAGCGGTCTCACTTTACCGCACTCCGGCATTGACCCAAATCTCTTACCTAATCACGGGTACCATATTTCTTCATTTAGAATACGTTGTACCACGTGTAGCACCTACCCCCTGCCCGCCGAAGCATAACAGGATAATCTCACAAGTAAGCCTGCCAGACGCCATGCAGTATCTGTGACCACCTCCATGTTACATGTTTGTAAGTCTTGTATGTCTTTTGATAACGTAATAACCACGGAGGGCTACCATAACGTGAACTCAGCCTTACAATAATGCGCATATGAACATAGCAACTCCGCATAGTTCTGAAATTTGGCAATAAATAAATATAGCGATATTGCATGCAAAGTTGCACGCACTTATAGACTTTGATATAATACTATCCTAGCCCTAATGATAAGCGCTCACGTTCACAATATGATCACGCTTTTCGTCTTTTGAAGCTTTTCCAAACACCACTGTGGCATGCAGTATGTATGCACTGAGAGTCTGCACGACGTAACAGGCTAGTAAGGACAATTTACGCCTGATGCCCTTCTATTTTATTTTCTCTCCCTACAGGTTTTTGTATCTATGCTCCTCATTTTTGAGAGCACCCCACCTTTGGTACATCTTACCACTGGTCTATTAAGGATTTAGCATAGGGTGAGTCTTTTAGGGGGCTCATACCATCCATCTCCTTGGTCCTGATGAATACCGGGAATCTCCCTTAACGGTTGAAACATGTTGACCAACGCACTATGAACACATATTGAGATACGTAGGTCGTAACTCCCCTTCCAGTATCTCACTTTTATTATTTTATTATTGTCCAGTTGCTTTTCAATAAATTTCATTCTTACAAAGTTAAACCAGGACAATTTTTAACACTTTTTTTGCACTTGCACCCCACTTCCTGCTCCACTGTATTACAGGTGTCGAAGCACACCCTGGTGACGCTAGGCCACCAGGGTGGACCCCGATGATGAAGCATGTCACCACTAGGTGGTGAGTGAGGGTTTTTTAGAAAAGGAATAATTATTCCTATTTTGGAAAACCTTCAGCCTATACATCGGGTGATACTCCTTCATTTGTTTTTCAATATCTGAGACCAGGGGAACAGGAGTATTCCTCGTCCATCACAAGTGGACACAATCCCTTACTCTCTCTTTTGTTTTCTCCAACACAATGTTTTAGTCCCAGATTTCTACATAGTGGTACCAGCCAAGCTCTCCGGATTGCGCTATAAGCAGGGCAAAAGAACAAAACATGGGCAATGTCTTCTTTACTATTGTTGCAGACAGGGCAGATTCCCTCCTCTTGACCTGTCCATTTGCAGGTCAGTGTCCCAAGTGGCAGGCAACCATGCCTTAGTTGTGTATATAGTTTTCTTGCAGGGGGAGGTTCTATTAGGTCCAGAAATTCCTCCCTCCTGGGCACGAATTTTACCAGTAAAAATTCCGAAGACAACCTGCCCATACTTGGCAAGCGGTGCAACAAACTTAGGTTATAGTGCCTCACAGAGGCCAGCAGCTCAGTTCTCCGCACCACTGGACCACTCTCCGCCAGGGTCTCCCATATTTGGGGCATTCCTATTTGATAGGCAATAGTTTTAATATGGAGCAACCAGGGTATTTTCTTACTCTTAAACGACCCCCAGACAGCAGTGAACTCCGCTCTGTAGTCCGCAAGCTCAGGTACTGTCCAGAGCCTTTTCCAGTACAGGAGGGGTCGGGCCGCTAATAGTTCAGAGATGGGCTCCACACCTAGGTCAAATCTCAAGGGTATGAGCGGGGTACTTTGGGGTAGACCAATCAGATTCCTCATAAAGGCCCGTTCAACCCTGAGAATACTTGCTATACTCGAATGTCCCCAAAGTTCTGCACCATAAGTTACAGCAGGTCTAACTTGAACACTGTCGATTTCAAGTGCTGGGGAGACTGGCTTAAATTGCGTTGTCCTCGGGAACTTACCTATGCCCCCTAGTATCTGTGAGAGCTTTAGGGTAGATTTGGCTACCTTAAGGCCCCAACCAAAGTCCTCAGTCAAAGTGATCCCCAGGTATACAAAAGTTCTCACCCTTTCGAGCGGGATGCCGTTTAATGTAGGGTTATGGCGGGTGCGTTTCGGGGGACCGAAGATCATAAATTTTGTTTTCTCTAAATTAATCTTGAGTCCCCGCGAGGCGCAGAATGAAACAAAACCGTCCAAAACCCGCTGGATGCCTGTTAATGTTCGCAACAACAATAAGGTGTCGTCTGCGAACATCAGAGCAGGCACCCGACCTGACGCCAATTTTTATTAAAAGAAATATTGTTTCCCGCTTACTTAAAGAGAGAGTTTTAAGTTTTAACAACGACTGTAGTGGCTTTAGCGACCACAACCCTCTTACAGTGAGTATTGCAGTGTCAAAGGTGAATAGAGAAATAAGGAAGAGACCTTTAGATGTTAGGGAGATGGTTACAGACCAAGGCAGAAGATTAAAATGGGCTAAAATGGATAGCGGAAGTTTCTATAAGTCCCTAGTCTCCAAAGGGAAACAGCAGTTGGAGGTATGCCTAAATCCGGAGATTAAAGGGCCACAGGCGGTGGAGGCATTTGAGGAGATGGGTAGGCTATTAGATTGCTTAATGCATGTAACAGGGAAAGGGAAGGAAGCCCATAACCAGAGATGGTTCGATAGGGGATGCTCTTTGGCCCAGAGAAAGATTATAGCTGCCCTCAAACAGAAACCCAGAGATGGTGTCAGGGTTACGCTCTGTAGAGCAAATTAAAAGCAAGAAGTTAGGCGCCGCAAGTTAGCTCTTCAAACTGAAACGTGGGAAGATCTACGAGAGGCTGCGGAAAAACGTGATCTTACCAGGTTTTGTTAAATAATTAACAAACGCTGCTTTCAAGATGGGAATAGTCCTAGCATTGCCACAAATGTACTCCCAGCACAATGGGTGGAACATTTCAGTGCTCTTTACAACAGAGGGACCATGCTGGAAGGTGAACAAGATGACCATATGGGCATCGTAGCTGAGAGGATTGAATTTACCCTAAAAGAGATCGAGGGGGGCATAAAGGGTCTTAAACGCAATAAAGCCCCTGGTCCTGATGGGATCCCACCAGACCTTTTCTTAAGTAACATAGAATTATGGGCTCCGGTAGTTACAAGAGTTATAAATGAGGCCTTAGTATTGGGTTTACCCCGCTCATGGTCAACAGCGACTATAGTACCAATTTTTAAGAAGGGTAGCAGAGACAGCCCTCAATGCTACAGGCCCATCTCTTTAATTGATGTAACAGCTAAAGTAATGGGCAGGGCTATCCTTAACTGCTTAATGGACTGGGAAGAAGAAAATGGTATCCTCACAGAAGTTCAATATGGCTTTCGGGCCGGGAGGTCCACTACAGACCAGTGTTTAAATTTATATCTACTGGTCACCAAATATACAGTTGCCAGACAGGAGAAAGTTTACTTAGCCTTCATGGATCTGGCAGCATCTTTCGATTGTGTAAATCGATCGAAGCTGTGGGCTCTATTGTCGGATCTGGGGGTTGATGTTGGCCTCATTTCTATTTTGAGGAACCTTCATCAGAACACCTCCGCAACAGTGAGGTATAATCTGGAGGGTGACCAGACAGACTCTTTTAAATGTACGAGCGGGGTTAGGCAAGGGTGCATACTTGCACCCTTCCTATTTTCCATTTACATTAATGGGCTTGAACGTTTTTTATTGAACCTGATAGCAGACACGCCCAGAAAAGGAAGTAGATCTGCTCCAGTTCTGCTCTATGCAGACGACGCGGTCCTGCTGGCCCGAACGCCAGTAGGACTGCAGCGTCTGATTGACGGGTTCGTGGAGTTTATGTCTAGCCTTGACCTATCTGCCAACTTGACAAAATCATATATAATGGAGCTGGGCCCAAAACATAAAGGCAAACATTTTAACTACAGAATAGGTGCTACAAGTCTGGCAAAAGTGAAGACTTTTCTATACCTGGGCATTTTATTCGATAGAAATTTGAATTTTAAACCACTGATAGAAGAACATGGCAGTAAGTTGGCAGCGAGCTCAGGAGCGGTTTTGAATTTTGGCCGCAGACTGGGCCGCTGGGCTCCCGAGCAAATGCTGACCATGTACAACTCGATCACTGTTGCGAAGGTTGTGTACGGGACAGAGTTATGGGGAATGGCAAATGTAACCAGCTTACAGACCAAGGAAAACAAATACTTGAGGTTGCTTAAAGTACCCCAATCTTTACCGTCATATATAGTACATGAGGAACTTGGCTGTAAGTACCTGGAGGACAGGGTGAGGAACAGACCCCTCATGGCCTGGCTAAAACTATGAGTCAATCAGGATGCCAATCTGTCGCGGCTGATTATCTCAGATTGTTTGGGGAGTGAGAAAGGTATGTCTATTCCCTGGCTAAAATATGTGAAAGGGGCTTTGGAGAGCATTGAATATTACAAAACAAGATCAAGCAAGAGTAAATGAGAAGCTCTCCAAACTTACTACCAGGTCACGAGAAATGAGGGAAAGGAGTAAGCACACTGTACAGGTCTATATGACAGTGAAACCCTCTAGTGGGATGGAGCCCTATCTCTCCCTTGTATACAACCCGCACATTAGGTTTTTATTAACGCGTTTTAGACTCAACTTGCTTCATCACCTTTTATCTGAACCTGGTGGATTCACTAATGCAGTTGAGTCAAAGGGTCCCTGTGGCTGAGATCATCGATCTCCACAGGATACCCTTCATTTTGTATTATTATGCCCATTTTATCATGCACCTAGACGCTGTTTTTTAATACAGCTTTTTAAAAAAGCTAATTTAAGATCAGCAAGAGATGCCCTTGTTTTTTTAAGAGTCTAGAGATCCCCTGACATTATTCTGTGTGTTAAACTTTTTGAGGATTTTAGAAAGACTAAGGTCCACTAAATGAATTTGATTTTTGACACTGTTTGCACATTTGATTAGTCCATCCCTGCTTCTTTTTTAATGAAATGTTTTACAGTATGAACAATGTACTTTTATGGTGTTGTTGAAATGCCGAATAAACAGCCTGATTCATCAAGCCGAAATCGGCTCGCAAAGGGCCAGATTCTGAGAATCTGGCCCTTTGCGAGCGCTATTTTTGCATTTGGAATTCATCATCCCAAATGCAAAAATCGGTAATAGCGATTTCGCTATTTTGCGAGGAATTACATTTAAGGAATCTCTATTTGAGATTCCTTAAATGCAATTCATCATCCATTTAAAAATTGCGAATTCGCAATTTCGGCCCGCTATTTACCGCGAGGTCAAACCTTTGGACATGTGTGTGCACAACACCTGTTTCAATTTGCATTTAAGGGGTGCTACAGGGTGTCCTTTGGACACCCCTGGCACCCTTTAAATCGCTATCTTATTTGCGATTAGCTAATTGCTAATCGCAAATAAGGAATACTCCCCATTCATTCCTATGGGCCTTTTGGCCCATAGGAATGAATAGGGAGTTATTCCTTATTTGCGATTAGCAATTTGCTAATCTTAAATAAGGAATGTGTAGGAATCGCAATTCTTTTTGCAATTCCTACATGAATCCCGTTTTGCGAGTCTGTAATAGCGATTCCTTATGAATCGCTATTATTGACTCGCAAAACGGGTCTTTGATGAATCAGGCTGAAAGGAACTTTGAATTGAATTGAATCTATAAAGTGCGCACTTTTAAGGCACACTTTCAGTTTTTGTTCCAGAAACCATCGCCCATTGAGGAGCTCCATGCATATATAAATGTTTGATATGTAAGAAAAAATAACAATCAAAGTAGATATCTGCCCAGAAACCTGCATATCAGTAGTTCTTATGTGGGACCCAGGTAAATCAGGGCGCGTCATTGGAAGCCAGAACCTGTTTCAAAGTTCAATAAAAGGAAAACTCCAGCAGATAAGCATTTGCCGCCATCTAGTGGAATTAGCCGGATGATCGTCAGATTTGCTTTAACATCTAGAAATATATGTGGCTCACAACAATCAGAGGACCGTGGGAATGATTACTCCTACACCATTTTCTGATGTACCTGCTCACATGGTAAATGTGAAATGGTTAATTAAGTATTTAGCAATTGTAATTTCAAACATTTCGCACAAAACCCTAATATATCATTTCTGGGGTCTAGGGTGCGAAGATGGGGCTGCGTCAGCAACAAAAATACAAAACATTTTTTGTCTTGCTTTGATAACCCAGGTTTATCGTCCATTTTTGTATTCCAGGACTTCTCGAGTTCTGCTCAGTCTGTGCTAGCGACACCTATTGGTTTACATTTTTGCACATTTGAGTCATTCATAGGAAAGTTACCCTTGCGCCCATTGACTGCCACTAACGGATTTAGTTCGATTGCACGTTAATCGTGCTGCTAAACCAGGCCGAGTTTGTGCAGTGCTTTCGTAGCACGTTGGTGTTCTAGTATCTACTTTACAAGTGAAGTATATATATTCAAGCATCTAAAATACTATTCTTCCGGTGTCAATATTCCATATAACATATTGTTTCAATACTTTTAGGCAAAGCACCTTACAGAGAGGAATGGTGTTCTATTTTCGAATTGTAGGTGCTCGCTTGTGGCCTAACAAGGTATTAACTTTAAGTCATTTTCTATCAGTAGTTGTTTAATTTCAGTCGTAGAATTACTCCTAGTCATCGAGGCCTGATACATAAAGCAGTTCCTGTCAGTAGCTGTGTCTCACTGAACGCTCAGTTGTATCTTAATTACGAATTTACAACGGAAAAAAGACTCAAAATCTCAGTCACAAATCATGCGTCCGATTTAAGTTACTAATAAACAGAATCTGAGGCAAAACATGGCCCTTTCCCAATCTGAACTCCGAGACTGTATTCCAAAGACTAAAAAGGCAAGTCATTGGTTGATCACTTTTAATAATGGAGATGCTGTCTAATGTATGGCATCTGGCTGTATTAAAGGATTCGGGAAATGCGCATATTCACAAACTTAGACACCGGCAAAGAGTTCCTAGACAAAAGCTCAGAAGATCCAGTGACCAGTGCGCATTCCTCGACTAATAAGTCGGCTACCCAAATTGTATTTCCTGATGATGATGTTTGGGAATACATTTTTCTTTAATTTAGTGGCTTCAATCCCTTTTAAATCATAATGAAGTGGAGTTTAATTATATAAACTTGAGCAACTAGTAGACTGAGATGCAAATTAAATTGTCTACCCCCTATCAAGGAGGTATTTTTCATGTGATTTGTCTCATGAATGTGTGTATGCATTGGAATGTACATAGCTTAGCACCAACCTAGATGGTTGGCATCGGAGCGCAGTAGATCATTTACGGATTTACACATTTGCATTTCACATTAATACTATATTAAATAGTTTAAAAATATAGAACAGTTTTTTGTGACAACTATTTTTGAACTTGGGATTTCAATGCTTTTTGGTGAGTTATAGATTTCCCACCTAAAAGCTGAATATAAAAAACATAAGAAGAATTTATGTAACACCTTCCATCTTCGTGCTTTACATTGTTTAATATCAATGTGCTTATAGAGAAATCTTAACTGGGCCTATTCCTGAGTCTGCTGCAAAAGGAATCTTCTCCACGAACCGTTGCCAAACCCCCGCAGTTTGTCGAACTACATACGGTAGGGAATCATCCGCTCCCCTGCCCCGCATCAGAGCCACCTGAAGCGCCCTCTCATCCGCCCTGCCCGCTAAGAGTCTCAATTCCCAGTTATCCGTGTCCGCGAACCACCGAGCAGCTGGCAGGAGTTGGGCCGCATAATAATAGAGATTGAATCTCTGGGCCTCCAGACCCCCCTCCTCCCAGCGTCGGACCACCGTGTGCAGGGCGACTCTGCTGCGTTTGCCTGCCCATAGTAGGGAAGTGAGCAGCGTATTAATCGTGCGGAATATACGCGGGGGGAGCGGGCACAAGGTATTCTGTAGGACGTATAGCACTCTCGGTAACATCACCATCTTTGCAACGGCTAGCCTCCCCATTAGGGATAGTGGGAGCGTATTCCAAAAGGACACAGACTGCTGCAGGGCACGGAGCACTCGTTCAGCGTTACGGGTCAGCAACTGCTCATCGGACGCGGCCACCTGGATTCCCAGGTATCTGAAGGCCTCCAATTCCCATCGCAGCCCCAGGTGCGGGAGACTCAGTCGCGGATCCTCACCACACCCCGCCAGGAGAAAGATCAGGGACTTCTCATGGTTAAGGCGCAGTCTGGAGGCTGCACCAAAATGATCCAAGTGCTGCAACAGAAGCGGCAGCGATTCCCGAGGGGACGTAAGGTAGAACAACGCGTCGTCGGCATACAGGGAAATCGGATTGACAGTATCCCCCACCTTTATTCCCCATGGCGCCATCTCCGTTCGGATTGATACCGCCAGGGGCTCAATCGCCAGGGCGAATAGGAGCGGCGACAGGGGGCACCCCTGACGAGTGCCCCTGCCCAAGTGCCATTCTTCTGAGCGGGCCGCCCCGAGTCTGACCCTGGCTGTAGGTGCGCCGTACAGAATCTGGATCCAAGCGCAAAAGAGGGGCCCCACCACTGCCAGCTGAAGCACCTCCAAGAGGTACCCCCAGCTGACAGTGTTGAAAGCTTTAGCCAGGTCTATTGACACCAGGACCTGGGGATCCTCCCTATCACGCACCTCATGGAGAACATGGTTTAGGCCGGAGATTCATGGCGGTGTTGCGGCCAGGGATAAACCCACACTGATCCTGATGGACCAAGTGCGCCATGTGCGGCGCCAGCAGAGTGGCCAAAATCCTAGTGAGGATTTTCACATCAGTGTTAATTAGAGTGATAGGCCGGTACGCCGCGGGATCACAGCTATCCCCTCCCAGCTTTAGAAGCATACAAACCTCCCCCTGACACATGGTAGGTGGGAGGGTGCCACGGTCTAGCGCCTCATGGTAAACCTGTAAAAGGAGGGGGGCAAGGGTATCCGCAAACGCCTGATAAAACTCCGGCGGGAAACCGTCTCCACCTGGAGCTTTGGCCTTCGGCAGGGCAGCCAATGCCACTCTGACCTCCCGAAGCGACAAGACGGCGTCCAGTTCCTCCGCATCCTCTTCTGAGAGGGTCTGGAGGGTCAGTCCCCGGATTTATGGCCGATAGGACTCCTCCGTTATTGAGGGGTCTGCGGTATACACCGCCTGTAGGTGAATGCGGAGTTCCTCGAGGAGGCCCGACTCTGAGTGCACCATGTCCCGTGTAGGACCCTTCAACGCAATTATCCGTACCGGAGCAGACTCTCTTCGAAGAATCCAGGCCAGCAGGCGTCCGGACTTGTCCCCTTTCCGGTGGAGACGTTGACGCGCGAAATATAGTTAGTACAACTAACTATATAGGAGCAATTTCAATGGTTTTTTAAATGCCGATTCCTAACTATATATGACCTGAAACCTATGGTTTTTTCAGTGAATTTGCACGGTTTTTAAAATGCTAATACCTAACTATATGACCTGAAACCTATGGTTTTTTCAGTGAATTTGCAAAGTTTTTTAAATGCTAATTCCTAACTATATATGACCTGAAACCTATGGTTTTTTAAGTGAATTTGCAAGGTTTTTTAAATGCTAATACCTAATTATATATGACCTGAAACCTATGGTTTTTTCAGTGAATTTGCAAGGTTTCTTAAATGCTAATACCTAACTATGTAAGGCTTGAAACCTATGGTTTTTTCAGTGAAAATATATATTTAATATAATCTATATATAATTTTTATTTTCAATTTTTTTTTTATATGATTACAGGGTCCGCGCACCGTAAACGCTCTGAGCTCTTACCCCGACAAATTTTTTACATTTCTAAAACATAATATCTACGTTTTTAACGTAGATTTTAAAGGTAGACAATATCTGCTTTAATGTAGAATTTTTTTTAACTTTTAACAACAGTATATTACTTTTTGAAGTAGTAACAAATCTCGCGAGGGTACGTCGCACGTGCATGCAAAGTAAGAGCTCCGTCCGCGCACCGTAAAAGCTTCAAGCTCTTACCCCCGAAAGTTGTATAAACTTTAAATCGTTACATTTACGTATTCATTGCACAATGTAAAGGTACACATTATCTGGGATAATAAAGAACATGTTAATTTAAACTTTTAAAGACCATATATAACTTTATTTAAGCAATTATAAATCTCGCTACGGTGCGTACTAAGTAAGCATATCGTAAGATGACGTAAGCGCTCCGTAAATAATACGTAAACGCACCGTAAGCTTACGTAAGCGCTCCGTAAACGCTCCGTAAGCTTACGTCCAACCATGTGACCTCATAACAAAAGATTTTATTGGTTTATAATACTTCTCACTCCAATTCTTGAAAGACCCCTCCCATCTTCATCATTCTTCTTTGGCTTTCGAGGAAGCAACACCTTTTTTCATCAGCACTTTGCTCTTAAAAAATCTACTGAAATGGCTGAACAGCAGGAACCTGAGAAACCCCTAGAACACAGAGTCCATAGTACAGAAATTTTTTAAATACCCAGAAAAATAGAAAAAGGTAAATGTGCCTTTTTGTCACATTTAAAATCTGTGACACAGTACTTTCAAGAGGGGATCCACAGAAGAAGTACAGCTTTGGAACTTATAGCCTGGAACGCCATGTCCGGAATATACACCCAAACAATTGGAGTAAAGCTGTAATAAAAAATATCATCAGAGGAGCAGGGCTCTGCTCCCAGCACTTCTTCTGAAGCAACAGCACCACCAATGCAAGCATCAATGGTTGCAAATATCCAACCTGAACTTAAGAATTTGATGATGCAATGCATTCGTTGCCAGAAACTAATAGCCTTTGGACAAGAGTCCATTCAAGTTATCCTGCAAAAAACAGGAAGCACAGGTGCATTACCAGGAGCATTTTTTCTTTTCTCTGAAGATTGTCTTCTGGATGAATCTTCTAATTGAGTCCTCTTGATTGATAAAGCTTGCTTATAAAGTCTTTGTTTGCGGTTCTTGGTAGGTATAATCTATTATGACTCTGTAGATATTTACAATCTGTTGAAAAGAAAAATATGACATATTATAGACCACTACTAACATAGCACATAGCAATTACATTAACTAAACAATATAAACACTAGTTCACATCTCTTTGTGTGTCTCATATCACTCTCTGCCTGCACCATCTCCCTCTTTGCATGCCTCATCTCACTCTCTCCTTCCACCATCTCTCTGTTTGTATGCGTGTTTCATCTCAATCTCTGTCTACACCATCTGTCTGTTTGTGTGTGTGTCTCATCTCACTCTCTGTGTCTAAAACGATTTACCATACTAAATGTTTTTTTGTTGAAATGTCTGGCTTTAAGTTTTTTGACAAGGAACACACTGAGTGTGTATGTGAATTAAGGAATTATATTTTCATCTTTTTCCATAATGTTAGCTGTGTGTGCTCACAGTTTGTATCTTTTAGCTTACAGGATAGACTTCTTTTTAAAGTGTTTCTCATGCTTGGATTCAATGCTGGTTCAGAGATAGTGCTAATAGTTTAATTTGGCTTGTAAATATGCTCCTTTTTTACAAGCGCCTTGCGCAACCTTTAACATGGGTGCAAGCAGTGAATATATGGAGAGGGATAGGAATAGCAGATAGAAAACAATATGAAATGGTGTGGGAGATGCATAAAGGATTTCACTAATGGCATCAATTGAGATGGAATATAAGATAAAGAGGGGCATATTTACAAGCCCCTTGCACAATGTTTGACATGGGTGCAAGCAGAAAATTCATGAAGAGTAATAAAATTGGCACACAGACAAGAATATGAAATGCTGTGAGAGATGCGTAAAGGATTTTACTAATGGCATAAATTTAGATAGAATATACAAAAAAGAGAGGCATATTTACAAGCCCCTTGCACAATGTTTGACATGGGTGGAAGCAGAAAATGCATGCAGAGTAATAAAATTGCCACACAGACGAGAATATGAAATGCTGTGAGAGATGCGTAAAGGATTTTACTAATGGCATAAATTGAGATACAATATACAAAAAGAGAGGCATATTTACAAGCCCCTTGCACAATGTTTGACATGGGTGCAGCTGCCGAGTCTGTGATTCATTCCTCTTGCTGCAGATGCCGCCTGTACATTTGTGTGACCTGATCTAGCTCAGAGATTCTTCGTCATGATAGGGTAACCGATACCCACTTTGTGTGCAGTAAGTTTATTGTTGTTATTGTTGAGATGACTCCTAGTCATGATTTATGAGATTTGCTGATTTTCCCGCCATAAAGTATATTTATCGAGACAATTCCCTTAGTAGATACAAGGTTGTCTAATCAGTTTTTTCATTTGCTGTGGCAATTTTCACGTAGTATGTGTACTGAGATCACTGTCCATAGGAGAATACGTTGTGTGTAACAAGGAGAATATGGTGTGTCTAAACAGAAACTTGCTGTTTCTTCCATGATAAATCTGGACCGGTACTTTTATCTGTACTAGACAACGTCTCAATCAACCAGAACTACGTTCTTTCCAGTAGTCTCCAGTGGTTTTGAGACCCGACTGTTGCTTTCCGCCCAGTCCTTACATGCTTTGTGGGAGTAATCCACTCGCTCTCCGCCTACAATAACAAGCATCCACGGTTGTGCCCCCTTCTTCTCGTCCTGATGAAGACCCCAATGCAAGGGACCAACTTCTTCCTGCCTTTACAATAGGGGTCGAAACGTCGACTGTTTTATGTGTTTCTCAGCTTCATTTCATGAACAACGATATCTAGTGCTTGTATGAAGCATGTTATGTTACAAATAATGTTTTGGAACCTATGGTCACTAATAATTTGAACGACCTTAATAATTTTTGATTGTTGGCAGCCTTTGGGCTCTGTTTTTTATGTCACTTACCCTTCCTACACTCACTGCACCAATCCCCCTTCCCCCCTTTACCAGGGCACTTTATAGAAATTATAAGTGTTACTTTAATTGCCTGAATAATGTGGCTGAGCTGCATTGCAAAATAAACTCAATGTCAGCAAACTTTTGTCAATTGATTCTTGTTAATTGTATATAATTTTGTGCTTGTTCTCTGGGACCCCTCTTTCTCAGCAATGCCATGGGTGCAAGCAGAAAATGCATGCAGAGTAATAACATTGGCACACAGACAAGGATATGAAATGCCTTGAGAGATGCGTAAAGGATTTTACTAATGGCATAAATTGAGATAGAATATACAAAAAAGAGAGGCATATTTACAAGCCCCTTGCACAATGTTTGACATGGGTGCAAGCAGCAGAAAATGCATGCAGAGTAATAAAATTGGCACACAGACAAGAATATGAAATGCTGTAAGAGATGCGTAAAGGATTTTACTAATGACATATATTTAGAAACCAGACTCATTTTCAAAATACAACAGCAATGAAGCCCAATATGCTTGTTATGCTTCCCAATACTGCAAACAGCACTCTCTCTATATTAAATGAACCATTACTCACCTTTAAAATCACTTTTGAAAATGTAGAACAGTGTGAAACACACCAGATTTTCTTAAGCAGAATCCCTGAACTGCAGCTCAGACACTGGAAACAGAAATGGCACAGTTTCCCACTCATTCTTCTCACTTATTTCTGCTCATAACCAATGAAATGTCTTCTCACACTATTTCAAAACTAAACTAACATTTCAATTGGTTCTACATTTCCACACTTTCAAACTCACATAATATTCACCCATCCCCCTACTGCTCATTCAACCTGTTACCATGGTAACTCCCACCTAAGGAAGAACAGAGTTTAAAAGTTCATCATACTATGTTGTAAATGAATCCAGCAAGGTTTTAGAGCTTTCAATATAACAGCTAATCATGTGCAATGTTCCTTTCAATGACCTTTTCTGAACCATTAGAATTGCTTCTTTTAAAAAACAAAACTATGCACCCTAATATGCTCTTTTGCATTTTCAGAAAGCACCAATCATTTCTTAAGCTTCAAGCGCAGTGAATGTCCTCCTCTTTTTTTTCTAAAGTGCAAGCTTGCCAACTGCCATTTCATTTACAGCCCTGATCTGAGTGCAACCAGATCTGCCTTGAACATGCTTTCAGTATGGTTTGTAGGACACAGCTTTGTATTCTGGTCTAAAAGGTATGCAACAAACAGAGGAATTTTAAACCTTGATTTACCAAATGTGGATATTTTATGGATTGGCCAGAGAGGATTGAGATGTCACCAATTGATACCATTGGTGAAATCCTTCATGCATCTCTCACACCACCCTGACCTCATAATTGTGCACTGTGGTGGAAATGACTTATGCACTTTGACTGGGGTTGGCCTGGAAATGCTATTGAAGGACATCTTTGGACTATTGATGTCACTTTTTCCTCAAACTGCCTTTGTCTATTCCAATATATGCCAAAAATGGAATTGGTCCAATCAATTTTGTCCGCAGATTGAGAAAGCAAGGAAACATGTAAATAAATCTGTTTCTGCATACATGAGAGACTATGGAATGGGTTGTATATACACCAACAACTTGCATTACAACATGCAAGGCATCTATAGGACAGATGGTGTACATTTCACTGATGAAGGGAACAGAGTCTTTCTCTGTAACATCAGACTCTGCATTGGTACTTACTTGTAGGTACCAAAAAAAACAATGAACACAACGGCTCCTTTTAGAGCCAACTAACATATAAACACTCAAATATGATTTTTAACTTTATTTTTTTTATTAATTTTTACCGAGGTCCGCGCACTGAGCACTCACCGAGCACTCCCAGTGCGCGGACCTATCGTGTTTTCTGTTATTTTTTTAAAAATAAACATTATTTTTAACCTTAGTCCTTGAAGGACCCCCTGAGAAGGCCTAAGGGGTCAGGGACACTCTACCCTACCCCCTTCCCACATTTTTAAGTTATATTTTTCACTCTCTTCTGAAACCACAAAATGGCGGCGATAGGGCTCACGCACCATGCATTTACCGAGCACTCACAGTGCATGCACCGAGCACTCACGGTGCGTGGACCTATTGGAATTTTTTTTTTTTTAAATACAACTAAATGGAAATGGACATCGTCTCCTCTGTAGATACCTTGTATGTTGTAATGCAAGTTATTGTGGTATATTGAATCCATACTGTAGTCTTTCAGGAAAGCAGAAACAGATTTGTTCACATGATTCCTTCCTTTCTCAATGTGTGGTCAGAATTGGCGTAGGGGGTCATGAGTTCCTACTCTGGTGAAACACACTTGCTGTTCTATATAATTACTTATGTTGTAAACTAGTGCATCAGAGACAGTCAGTTAGAGAAAGGATGCAGGACATGAAGAACACAAAATTGTATCACTACCTCATGAATTACATTTAAATAAGTATAATTTTCAAAACAATTTTTTCTTTACTCAATTAAAATTTATTTATCAGAATTTTCAAAATCTAAAAGAACTTGTAGTATTTCTTCATCAGGAATTTCATCCGTCAAAGTGTCTGAAAATGATTCGTCAAACTCAACAATGTCTACACATTCCATTAATTCCATGTCTAGCGTTTCATCAAAAAAATCTGCCATGGTATCTCCTTCATGTTCTTCATGATTTGTTTCATCTATAGGATCAATACACCAGAATAAGTTGCCTCAATAAACGTTGCTGTTATTTCAAAGAAGATGTTGGTACGCTCCTCATTTTCATTCATCATTTTATGTTAGTGTACTATTAAAAGAAAGAGAAACAGCGCTTACTGCATGATTTCCTGCTCTGGTGAGACAAACTTGCTGTTCTTTAAACTTACTTATGTTGCAATCTTGTGCATCAGAGACAGACAGTGAGAGAAAGGATGCAGGGATGAAAAAGAGATGTCAAATACACATTTAAGAAAATTTTGGGGGTGAAGGGAAATATTTATGAGTAAACTTACTATGTAACACCAAAATCTATCAGTTTGCTACTACCTCATAAATTACATTTTGATAAGTATAAATTCTCATACAATATTTATTTACTAAATTTAAATTTATTGTTGGAAATTTTCAAAATTTAAATGATCATCTAAGATTGCATCATCAGCAATGTCAATATTAAAAATCTCCCAAAAAGAATCCTCAAACTCAATGAACTCCAAAACTTCCATTAAATCTGAATCCAAGGATTCATCATAGAAATCGTCCATGCCATCTCCTCCATCATAAAGCTCTCCTTTAGGAACATCCTCAATAACAGTCACAAAAATTTCTATAACGATGTCAAATGACTCTTCATTTTCAGCTATTATTGATGTTAGTGTACTATTAAAAGAAAGAGAAAGACAGTGAGATGGTGCAGGGGAAGAGTGAGATAGGGCAGAGGAAAACTATTAAAAACTATTAAATTATATTAGAAGAGTCACTACTGTGTAAATCTCACACCAGAAATTGAACACCAAAATTTCCTCACAAAAGTACCTCAGACACTATAGTCAAAAATGGCTGTGTTTCCCTGGACAGTGTATAGTATCAAGCAAGAATTAGAAATATAAAGCACTGCATCTGATGTTGCCCTACTCAATCCATAAGTATAACAGAAAAACATTAAATAACTAACAGAAAACATTTTTCCTATTAACTTAAAGTGAACAACAGAGTTCTCCTTACAAATTAACAACTCACCTTCTAGAAAACTGTTGAACAGTAAATTCTGTCTCAATCTCACACCTCAGAAGTATACCTCAAACACTAAAATCTCAAAATGGCTGCGTTTCCCTCTCATTTCTCATACATATTCAGATACCCAGCCAATCAAATTTTATCACACACAAAATCAAACCCAAAGTAACCTTTTAATTGGTTCAAATTATCAACACTTTCAAACTCACATAATCTTCAACCTACCCCCAATGCTCTCTACCAATTACCATACTAACTCTCCACAAAACACCAACCTAAACCCAAAGGTGAGAGTCATCACTCAATGTTGCACTCAACCAACATCTAAACACTGAAACTTGTTATTTTAATGTATTTCTTTTTTGTCTTTTTGAGCCGCAGTCCGCTCTCAATGCACGGTCCCCGCGATTTAAAAAAAAAAAATGTTTTTTTTTTTTAACCTTCGGGGTCCTTTACAGACCCCTTGACAAAACCTAGGGGGCTCAGGAATCTCTACCCTGCCTCCTTGTCAACTATTACACTTCTGTTTACAACCACTATCATCTGCCACAAAAACAAGATGGCGGACAACACTTCCTCATTTCGACTGACTGGAATGTTGACAGACGTCCAACAGCCAATCAGAATTCCGTGCGCGCATGCTAAGGTCCGCGCACGTGCAAGGACAGTGCAAGGACGGTGCAAGCCCGTGCGCGCACCGTGTCCTGCCTATAGATGTATAATTTGAAAAAAGTCGATTTTCTCAACAATTACTGAAGGGATTTTCACCAAATATACAAAAGGCACTTCTGCATACCAGGCTCTACCATTTTGCCAAGTTTGCAGTAATTCCATTCAGCCGTTCGGGCTGTAGCTGTGTCTAAAGGTCCTATGGAAAATTGCATTGGACTCAATTTCACATTACATTTTCTCAAAAACTACTGGAGGGATTTACACCAAACATACAAAAGGCACTGCTGCATGCCAGCCCCTACCATTTTGCCAAATCTGGTGTAATTCCATTCAGCCTTTCGAGCTGTAGCCTTGTCAGAATGTCCCTATGGAAATTAACATGGGGAAAACACGTTTTGGGACCCCCCTTTTTTCTCGGCCCCCGCTTGACGAATCCTCCGAAACTTTCAGGGAAGGAGCGGAGCGCAGCGAGGCAAATTTGAGGAAAATTACAGGCAGATCCCTCAATCGGCGCCAAAGTTATTCCCAATAAAATGTTCGGAATTTCCTATGGTAACTAGGTCCTAACTATATATACCTACTGGCGACCGCCAGTAGGTAACATATATATATATATATACATATATATATATATATATATATATATATATATATATATATATATATATATATATATATATATATATATATATATATATATATTTCAACAGCAAAGTTTTTAAAGAAATTGCACTCCTAGACACGAGATTTTCTTCCTTTGAAGCGTTTATTACTCCATAAACACAGCCACCATCACCCACCTGTTGAAAGATTTTCACGGGACTTGGTCTGGTCCCGGGAATTGCACCCGTGTTTTGAGCACGCCGGCTACAGACTGTTTGGTAAAGGATATATATATATATATATATATATATATATATATATATGTGTGTGTGTAAAATTTGTGTAGCAAACCCAAGCCAAGAGGCAGCAGAGCACAGTACAGGGTCAAAGGAAAGCATAAAAGCTAATGATAGGAGAAGTAGCTGGGTTCTGGCAACAGAAGTGCACACTGTTCCTGCATTGTAATAGTGTTTGTTAAAAAAAAAACTTCCCTAAATGGGGGCAACACTGGAGCTGCCTTGATCAATCATTATGGAGATGTTTTAGCACATCTTAGGTGGCTAGATGGAAAAAATCTGCTTCCTTATTTTTATTTTTTCTCCCACTTAGTCTCTACTCTGTTAGTGCCCTTTGTGAGCGTGTGCTGAGAAGCACGAAAGAAGTATGTATATGGTATTTCTGTAGCGTGAATCTACCCTAAAAGACAGGGTAGAGAACTGTACAGGGTCGGTCAAAGGTGAGCATAAAGTCAACCAGTGATAGACGTGGTAGCTGGTTTGCTAACTGATAATTTTTTGTGATGTAATGTTGTTTAAAGAGGTGCATCTTTCTCTTTCTTAAATTGAAGCAGCGTAGGGGCTATCTTTCTAGTTTGTTAGCAAGATTTTAAATGATGGAAATGATTTTAAAGCCTATGCAAGGCCAATGAAGTTTCTTTTTTAGTGAGAAAATGTTGTATGCAGTCTTAATATCATTGACAAGTACTGTATTGTGAAATTTCCTATTGATTATCATAGTAATAATTTGACTAAGTCAAACCATTAGCTGTTTTAAAAAAAAACTAAACCATTTGGCTGCAATTGCACTGTTGATCTTGGGTGCAAAGCTGAATTTCTTCATTAGTTCAGCCAACAGACTAGTTAGCTGAATATACTGAAATACGCTGCCTTAATAGCATTATAACTAACATTATCTTGAGGAACTATTGCCACAGATAAATGAAAGTCCGAGAGGGCATCACAGCCCCCTTGCATATTCAGTTGAGTTCAGAGGAGTCATCTCTGCCCATTGAGATCAGACTGTTTGTTCATGAGAGGCATGTCACAATTTTCTCATCTTTTCAGTGCTAATCGCTGGCTGGGAACTGGCAGAGGTTTAAGCTAAGTAGCCTCCTGACAGTTCAGGCAGGTACAGTGTAACTTTCTAAAAGTTACTTTTCCTTAATATTTATTAGAAATCCTGCTTCACCTTTGAATTGGATTTTAATAACTATTAAAAATAGTTGTTTAATTTACTAGCTGGTCCATTTTCAGAGTTAGTATTGTTAGTATTTTAATCTGCACTCTAGTTTTCTATATGGGACAGCTAAGCCTGCCACAGTGAAATCTTTTTGGGGGCCTTGTCACTGTAGGGACATAGTAATATTCATTTGCTACATGTCCACTTTTAAATAACATTGTGGGCTGCAAGGATAGCATACCAGAGGCTTACTAATACTTAAAATGGAGGTTGTTTCCTGTCAAAAGATCTGGCGAATTTTCTCAGCAGTTCCTCATGCATTGTTAGATGGCATCAGGTGGCTCCGTGTTGTGCCTGTCCCTCCCTGGATGTGATGTTGGGGCCACCTCCGCATGCTGACATCTGTAACTTTCTCGCCACGCCTATTGATATGGTTGTGCAGAGCTTGCTTCCTCGAATTCAATCAGGCTGACACTCTTTTTTTTCACACAAAGTTTTTTCCAGCCTGCAATAGACATGTACTCTCTGAAAACAACAAGTTTTAAGCAGTGCAAGGATTGCCACAAGCAGAAGTCAGTGACAGACGCATATGAGGTCTGTTTCTGGTGACTGGGCGCCAAACATGATTAAAGGTGATGCAAAGATGAACCCAAAGCCCATATGAGACTGGGAAGCTAAACTCTACTCCGAAAAACACTGTTGAAAAATTAATAAGGCTGTCATTTGTCAAAGTTAAGGGCATGGATGCACTTTGACTCCCAAGGCCGCTCCTCGTAGCCAAGATCTGCAGGTAAATCTAAAAAGTTGAAGTAAAGCTCCCCTTAGTCTCACCACTACCATCACAAGGAGTTGCATGACGCCCCAGGTACCTCCAAGCCACAACCACAAACTCTGTTTCCTGCCTGGGAACCGGCTTCAGCTCTCATCCCCATGCACCCCCAACTTCCCAGGCTATTAGCCACGCCTCAACAACTCCACAAATTCAAGGAGGGTTTTAATTTAATAGTTGGTACCTGACTAGATGCCTATGGAGTGCCTTCACGCCCAAAGTATCCCAGGTAACCTCTAGTCTGTTTACCACCAGCTAATTCTTCCCTGATGTCAACTGTGCTAGGCAGTCCTGTCTTGGAGTCTGACCTGCCTCCAGGTATGGTGCCACGCCTGATACCTTGACCAATGCTGCCTCCATAAGTGTGGACACCTGCACCTACTTTAGAGGGGGAGCCGATAGTCTTTTCTGACTTAGAGTGTCGTCCACCATGGCCTCATATGAGGCTGCAACCACCCAAGGAACATCCCCATTCTCATTCCAAGACATTACCGCACTAATATGCAATGCCTAATCCTGATGATGACGAGCAAAGCCATATCTATGACAATGAGAACCTATTTTGTGACCTATAGGACGCTAGTGGGCTTAATACATCCCCTGAAACTGGCTTCCATTTGACCACACTGTCTAAAGCTACCGAGAATTCTGTCTCCTTTGCCTGAGGAGCATACAAAAGTGATGGATAGAATGTTTAATTAATCTCAGCCACTGCTGATTACTCCGTATCCCTGTTCATCATTATTTTGCACACCCAGCCACATGCAAATCAGTCTTGATACTGCTCCTGTGGAAATGGTCCAGCCCGCACTGCCAGGTCAGGTCCTCCCTGAACTGGAACACAAGCAATCCAAGAAGGCATCTGGAACCAAAACTACTAATGACTGGTTCCAGTACTGGGTTGAAACAATTTTCTTCCAACAATACACTGGCTTGATCTTTTACCATGGAGAATGTGCAGTGTTCAAACTTTTGTGCGGTGGAGTTCCCATGGCAGTTCTATTTAGGAGAAGCTTTTCCCCTGGATTGGGGATTTGGACTCCTGCATCCCTTCCCGCTGCCACCTCTCCTGTTTGGAGTTCTGAAGACAAACATGAAGACCTGGTCATCCTAGTGTCCCTGGACTGGGCAAGGAGAATATGGTACCCAGAACTTCTGTCCATGAGCATGTGTCCTCCGATCCGGAGCCACTGTGGAAGAAACTACGGTTGCAGGAGCATTGCAGGAGTTTACACCTGAGCGTGCACAACCTAAACCTCCATGTGTGGAGTTTGAGCTGCAGCAGTTAATGGCTTTCGATCTTCCTCCTTAATTAGTAGTAGTTGGTGTCATACTGACAGCTAGCATCTCTTCACCAAAACTGTTTATGTAGGTTGCTGGGAGAGGTTTGTTGTATGATGTTCCTCCCTCAACATTCAGCCTCTACAGGCAGAGTTCAATGATGGCATTCTGTTTTTTTTACTTCTGTAGCCAGAAAGACCTAATCAGCCATCTCTTTTTGAATCACCTGTTGTGTTGTGTTTCATGAAAACTCTTTTCCTCGATATGTCAGGTCATTATCCAAGCGACGGTCTTGTCTAGACTTGACTATGCTTGTTCCCTCTATTTAGGGTCCAATAAAGCAGAGGTTCAGAGGCTGCAAAGGACACAAAATGCAGCAGTCAGAACACTTCTAGGCTTGCGCAAGTCCTGCTCAGTGTCCAGCGCCATCCGTCGCCTCCATTGGCTTCCGGTGGCCTGGCGCATTGAATTTAAGGCCCTGTCCACCTCTTTTAAGGCTTTGAAATCTGCTACCCTGCCTATTTTACCTAGTCTTCTTCCATCATATGTTCCATCGCGTCCCCTCCGGTCAGAGGGTCAGCATTTGGTGGTGGTCCCTCGGATTCGTAGAGTTGAGGCTGGTGGCTGGTTTTTTCGTTATAGAGCTGCCGCCCTATGGAATACACTTCCTGTGCGGATTCGGGGTCTAGATAACTACCTGGAATTTAGGAAGGCCATCAAGACTCTTTTCTTCCCCACTAAGTAGCTGGTGTTACTCTGCAATTTGTCAGTCTTTCTTTCAGCGCCGGGACGCCCTTTTGCTGGGGCAGCTGTCGCGCTATATAAGACACCCTAACATAACATAACATATGTTCTCACCAACACGGTTTTGATGGACCTTAATTTGGTTCTCAAATTTCTCGCATGTACCCCAGTTGAACTGATGTACATTTGTTCTCTGTCTCCTGACACTAAAAACAAAATTCTTCATTGCTATTAATTCAGTTTGTCTCGTTGACAAACTACATGCCTTTCTTTCCAGCAGCCAGGCAGGCTGGTTCTTAGAACAAAAGCTACCTTTCTTCCGAAGGTTGTCACACTCTTCCACATAAAGCAGTCTATTACCCTGCCAGCTTTCTTCACCTCTCCTCATCCATGTAAGGTGCAAGAATGACTCCATTGTCTTGGCCCCAGGAGAGCCGTAAGCTTCTAAATTGATCGCATCAGGGAGCATCAGGTTGGCCATCAGCTCTTTGTGGGTTTCTCTGTGACACAAAGGGGAAAGTTGTACAGAAAAGAACCATCTGCAGATGGATTGTTTTGTGTTTCAAGATCCGTCATGGGCTGGTTACGAAACTGCCCCTGGAAGGCCTACGCGCTCATACCATTGGGGGAAGGCTGCTACCACTTTGCTGGTGCATAGTATACCAGTCTTGGACATCTGCTAGGCTGCTACGTGGGCATCAGTCCATACGGTCACCTAGCATTACTTCCTGGATAGCCAGGTCCGGCTAGAATGGAACTTTGCCTGGTTGGACCTGCAGAATTTAGTAGTCTGACCCATTCCACAGGCGTACCACCAAAAGAGGTGCTGCTTGGTATCTAATCACAAGGTTGATGAGTCTGTAGTTAGAAGTATTCATCAAAAGAAAAAGTTACTTATTTTAGGTAAAGCTCTTAGTTGTGGGCACTGTATCAAACCGTAGACTCCTCACCGACCCACCCTCCTCCGCATTCTGTGTAATAGTCTCTCCTAGTACATACTAATAAGATCTAGAGATCTGCTCACTGGCACAAGTTAATTTCTAAGGGTTCTGCGTCCAACGCAGACAGAAATCAGGAAGAAACAGACATCAGCATACAAAGGTTTCCCAACATCACATCAGGGTGAGCTGGACCCAAGGTGGAGACAAATGATGCCACCTATTGATGCATGAGGAAATGTCTCCAAATTTCGTCTGGTGCCTAGGGGTATTCACAAGGTGAAGAATCTACAATTAGACAGGCTTTCTTTTGACAGGTCAGGCAACAAGTTACACTGCAGCAGTCTGGTACACAGTGTATCCCTGAAGCCATGTCAGCACTGCCACTATAGTGGATGGCACAATAGGTGCTGCAGTCCACTAGTGCCATTTAACTTCAGGCTGTGGGCACACTTTGTACACCATATAGTAGTGACTTATAGGCAAGTTAAATAAACCAATAAGGTAGTCAGAGGGTCATAACGAACTTTGCAGCTGACCCTCAGAGATGGAAAGCTCTCCCCCTCACGATCCTGGGCCGATTTGTTCAAAATGATCACCTTGACCCGCTTTCTGTATGCCCCCCAGAATGAGTACTTCCCCCTCTCCAGACAGACATTCCGGGTGATAGACATGGAATTACGCTCTCTGCTGTGGCTGGGGAAACAACCAAGGATCGCTCTAGGAACGCTGCAGCGGAACCAATATAATGGAGGGATATCCCTACCTGACATTGAGGCCTATTACTGGGCGGAGCATCTGGCACCGGTGAATGACTGGATCCACGTCCCCGCGGATCACCCCTCCTTTAGGCTAGAGAAAGACACCATGGCACACTGCTCCTGCTTACATTTTCTATATGGGGGTCAGGGTAGGAGATGCCTCCTCGCGGCCACGCAAATAACGCTAGGAAGCCTGGGACAGGGAGTCTAAGACAATGGGCTGGACACGCAACCGACTAAACAGACTCCGATCTGGCACTGCACTTGGCTGAGGGAACTCCACAAACTAAAGGGCTTTGGAGGATGGGACTCCATCGAAATCCCCAATTTAGGTTATGTGGTGGCGAAGGGAGAACTCAAACCTTTCAGGTCATTGGCAGCAGAGTTTGGGCTGCACCCTTCGCAAATTTTTAAATACGCGCAGCAACAACATGCCTGGATAACTGAGAGCATGCTTTCCTCTCACCTGCCAGATTACCCCCCGCTAGAGGGACGCCTATTGCAAGAGCAGATACCCAATAAGGTAGTATCTCTAACATACAAGACCCTGAACAACAACATGCCGGACAGACTGGGGAAATTGAGGGAAGCATGGGAGCAGAACCTTGGCACGCTAGAGGCAGTGGATTGGGAGGTGGCCCGGATGCACCACAGTGAGGTGGCGATTAAACCCTGTCTTCGACTCATTCAATACAAAATATTGCATAGGGTGTATTTTGACAGGGTCCTACTCCCCCGAATGGGCCGAGTCAGCAAACCACACTGCTTGCGCTGTAGACAGACACAGGGGGACTTCTATCACACTATATGGGACTGCCCCGTCATCCATACATATTGGGTACAAGTATTAGGAGAACTGAGTAAGGTATTAGATGAAACACTCCCTCCAGATCCTAAATTCGTATTGTTGGGCATACCTGGCGATGTTGACTTGGGCCGCCCACATCTTATCTTTGCACTGCTGGCATTAGTGGTAGCGAAAAGAGATGTGGCACGCTCATGGGGGGGCGTTGCTACCTCCCCAGATAGGAGAATGGAGGAGGGGGATGGACATGTATATGGCCGCAGAAAGGGAGGGTGCCCCCGGAAGTTCCGTAAGTTATGGGGGTAGTGTAGAAAATATCATGGATTGGATGGTGGCCTGGGAGCTGACTAGCTTATCACAGGTTTTGAACTTAAACGGGCTCCGTACTGGGGGGACACCAGGCCTGTGTCATCGCCCCTCGGGGACGTCAGAGGGGATCGGGAGGAGAATCCCAGAATTGAAACGTACGAAGGGACCGTATATCTCCCTGGTTCATGGAATGGGGGAGATGATGTGTCTATGGGGGCAGGTGGTATGTGGGTGTTTTGACGCAATTGTGACCAATTTTGACTTGCTAGCTGTTTTGTGCTGGTTGAAAATACAAATAAAAATATTTTCATAAAATAAAAATAAACCAATAGGGACTTCGCAAATTTGTTCATGTTTCAAGAGTGGTCACATACACTTTACTACTGGTTAGTAGTGTTGAAGTACACAGAGTTCTAAAGCCAGCAAACAAAAATAGGGTCCAGCAAAGGCGAACAATCTGGGGTTGTTATGGACAAAAGCCTGATTTCATACACCATCATAATGTTAGGAACTCATGAAGCACCACAACATTGTAAAGTTGGTGAAATACCGATGTTTATGAGCAAGTAGCTTTGAAAAGTAAAAGTTCTTCTGCACATCATCTAAACATCAGACTCCAAGCAGCAGCTCACATTTCCAAGCGATTTACAAAAGGGGGTGGTGATGAACAGAGTGTCTGAGTTAAACAGACCACTCTTACCCAGTCCAAAGATCAGGGCTTGATCCATCACCGTTATTTATCTCACTGCCCCATCCCAGCTCAGAACCTGGCTATATGCAAATCAGTCTGTCCCTGGCCCAGTGCATCATGGGAACAGGGCAGACTAAACTACCAAGCCAATTCTTCACCAGAAAGGAGACAAGCTACCGGGGACCGGTTTCTGGCATTTCAGCCTTCTTCGGCCCGGCTTGCTTGAATCCTGATGGAGCAGTGAGAAAGGGACTCATGTCTGACTATACCCTGCCACACCTATAGTGGCCAAAAACGATTTACAAAAGGGGGTGGTGATGAACAGAGTGTCTGAGTTAAACAGACCACTCTTACCCAGTCCAAAGATCAGGGCTTGATCCATCACCGTTATTTATCTCACTGCCCCATCCCAGCTCAGAACCTGGCTATATGCAAATCAGTCTGTCCCTGGCCCAGTGCATCATGGGAACAGGGCAGACTAAACTACCAAGCCAATTCTTCACCAGAAAGGAGACAAGCTACCGGGGACCGGTTTCTGGCATTTCAGCCTTCTTCGGCCCGGCTTGCTTGAATCCTGATGGAGCAGTGAGAAAGGGACTCATGTCTGAGTATACCCTGCCACACCTATAGTGGCCAAAAACGATTTACAAAAGGGGGTGGTGATTAAAAAGCAGCATAACTTATTGATGCGACAATTGATATTTCCTTATTAAAGAACCAGTGCAATGCGCCCGACAGTCAAGAAAGCAACTTTGGAATAATTGCTGTGTTTAAAGGTTTCAGTCTTATTTTTGGGAACACATTTTTAAGTTAATATTGTGTGTGCCTGCTGACTGTTTGGTGGCTTGGCCGTGCACTGGACAGGACCTGAGACAGATTTACCTTTAAAGCCCAGCTGGGAAATGTGATGACAACAGTACAATTATAAGTTTGTTTAGGGAAGATGCATGGCGAGTACCATATAAGTGGTGCCAGGTGGTACATTTGTAATAACTTGTATGTGGTCCTGTTTTCATTGTTAATGTTTGGTGGATTTCAGTGGTGTTTTCCAAACATTTTTAAATCAGTGCTCCCTAACCCTCAAAAATAGCCCAAAACTGTTTTGAAAGTGTTTACAAAACATGTTGTTTTTGCAGTGTTTGTTGTAAACCATGTATTTAATTTAAAGGCGAAGTAATGCTGGGTATGTAGTGTCGTACCATTGGCAGTGTGTCCAGTGGGCATATGATAGACTGTTATACGCATAGAAAGTCTGTGTAATGCTTTCTCACTCATATCTCATTACCCTCTCTCACATCTCCTTCTCATACTTACTTTGTGTCAGGACCCTGTCTAGTTTACATGACTATTAATAGATTAAAAAGCAAGAGTGTGATTTTTCAAATGTTTTAATAGAGTCCTCAACACCGTTGGGGGTTATGTACCTACTCCTTACTGAATATTATGACATTGTAGGGGTGGTCATCCCTGCCAACAGCATGGTACCTTATGAAACCTTTAACATTTTGAATTACACCAGATGAAGGTAGTTCTGCTGTTGTGTGGACATTCATATTTGCCAAGTGTCTGTATTCCAAATATCTCGCTTTCAATAAGCCTTGAACTTGTAGCCTTTGGGCTAAAAATCCCCAGCAGTAAAGGGCAGTTGGGTAAGAGCCAGGATTCCGCTGAAGATATCACAACAATGGGTCACCTTCTTGCAGCTATACATTTTGTTAGTATTTGGAAAGTCATGGCATGTTTCTACCACTATCCCATGTCCATGGTGACAGCACTATTTTCACAGGTACCTGTCACTACACCTTGCATTGAATGTGTAAAGCCTGGGGTGTTAGGCAGGTGATCTGCTGTCAATACTGACTTATTATAAAAGGGTGCTCATGTATCAAAGGATTTTACCCACTGTGTTTCTGGGTATAAATGTTATACTACAAACAGTTCTTATGAGCCAGCCTTTTCATCAATCAGTGAAAGAAGACGGTGTATAAAATAATTTGACAGACCTAAAAATGCTTTTATACCCTGCACATTTAATCCAAGCACACAAGGAAGAAAACAATGTATTTAGTGACATCCCTAAACTACAAAGCTCAATCAGAATAATATTAGACCAGTCTTTCTTGCTGCTACCTTCTATAACAGAGTTACATTGTGTTGACCTCTTCAGAAAGAAATAAAAATGACTCATTCTTTCTCGCTTTCCTTTCTTGCCATTTTATTATGTTAAGTAAATTTGTAGAGCGCGGCTAGTCACCCATGAGGCTATTTAGGCGCTGAGTAGAGCAAGCTTGAGGTGGGATGAGGAGATCATGCCTCTTTCGTCTGGAAGAGCCATGTCTTTGGAGGTCCGTAAGGGAGGGGGAGGTTCTGATGTGTTTCAGGAGGTCGTTCCTGGTCTTGGCTGCGAGTAATGAGATGGAGCATCCTTCGCATCTGGTCCTCTTGATGTGAGGGAGGTGTGCTCTTGCCTGGGACGTAGATCAAAGGTGTCTCGTGGGTTGGTAGACGTTTAGGCGGCGGTTGAGGTAAGCTGGACCGGTGTTGTGGAGAGATATCTGAAAGAGACTATTAGTTATAGATTCCTGACCTTAGAATTACCCCAGGCGTCAGACTGTATCCGGAGATTTTTTCTTTTGCAGTACACTTGCGCGTTGGTAGGTGGCGTCGGTGACTCCACATCCGTCGTTGGTGCCGTGTTTGCCGTAATGACGTTGCAGTGTCTACTTAGACGACGCCCCTGCGCGCTGACGTCAGTTCTTTCTTTTTTTGCGCCAGCCAGTGCAGATCCGGAGAGAGCGGTACCTCTAGTCACTTTTTGACTCCTTTTTTCGACTTTTTGTCTCCATCTTTTTTGAGTCGTTCGACTCCTGGTGCACAGGGATGTTACATCAGTGGACTGGCTTCAAACCTTGTGACTCCTGTCACCAATTGATTTCGGTTACGTACCCCCACCTTTTGTGCCTGTGGTGCCTAGAGCGGGAGCAGTCCTGAAAGCTTCTGGAGGCCCGGCAGTCAGCTTCGCGACGCTCGAGGTCCTGGTCGAGAGGGAGGTCGTGGGACCAGTCGCAGAGTCACCATCACTCGTCTTCTGGTAAGTCGAAGCACAAAAAGAAGGCAAAGAAGCACCGCCGCTCTTCGCGTTCTCCCTGTCCGTCGGCCGACGCAGCGCATGTTATGGAAGTTCGTCGTCCTTTGGCTACGCCCTGGAGCCTGTTGGGTCGGCTCCAAGCTTCCCTCCATTCCCGGAAGCTGGAGCGACCCTTCCCAACTTCTTAGTTTTTACGAAGCCCTCCATTCCATCTTTGGGCACCCCGACTCTGCCGGCGCACCTTCGGGCCCTGCATACTCGGCTTGGGGTTCTAGACCTTCGATGCCGGCGGCTCCGGCCTTGGTGCCGCAGGGACACCAAGGATCCAGTCGACCTTACGACAGCTACTCTGGCGCCGATTCCACTGACGACACCTCCGCCCCTGACGCTGGTTGTGTCCCCAGCTAGCTTCGACCCCGGCCTCCCCCTAGACTTGGACATCGATCCTGTGGATAGGATGTTTGCTCGATGCCACTGCCTGGGCGACCTGATATTCCTCTCCCAGCACCCTACTCTAGAGAGCTTGGTGGTCCAAGCCTCCACTTCCAAAGGCACGTTCCCTACTGCTTCCCAGATAGGGAATCCAAGAAGCTGGATCATCTTGGGAAGAAGATGTTTTCTTCTGCCAGCTTAGGGCTGCGGTCGGTGAACACTGAATGTCTCTTGGGCTGTTGCACCCAATCTGTGTGGGATACGGTTGCACAGGTGCTGCCACAGTGCCCAGAGGAAGCCCGGGCCGTTCTCTCCTGTGCAGTTGCTGAGGGTAGAGATGCAGCGAACTTCGCCATACGATATGGTCTGGACATCATCAACTCGCTAGGCAGGACGATTTCAACATCAGTAGCCCTGAGACCCTATGCCTAACTGAGGTCGACTGGCTTCTCAGGCGATGTCCAGTCGACTCTTTTGGACAATGCTCTCGAGTGCTTTAGGGGTTCTAGGGCTACGGCCAGATCCTACCACCTAATGTCCGCACAGTCTGCTTTTCCCCCCTTTTGTGGCTATGGAAGGGGTGCCACACCACGTTCCACCCAGAGCCACAAGCCTGCGCAAGCTGCCCAACCTCTGTGCTGCCGGGAACGTGGGACCCAGCGTCGTGGGTCTGGGGACCAGCGGAAGGGCCAGTCCTCCAGCTCCTCTTCTGCAACAGCCTCCAAACTTTCCTAGTCTGACTTTTCAGGGTCACCAGTTGCCAGTGGGCGGCAAGATTCGCCATCACCTCCCCCACTGGCACAACATAACGTCGGACAGGTGCTTTTTGCAGATAGTCCGAAGGGGCTACTCCCTCCCTTTCAAGACTAACCCTCCCTCCATGCCACCAACACTCCATTGCATGTCGGAGGATCACTTGGCCATTCTCTGCCAGGAAGTGATGTTCCGAAAAATAAATAATACCATATAGAGCTATACTTACTAATAGCCCCCAATACCAATTACCAATAACCAGTCAGTTGGCAGTGAAGAAGGTTCAATCATTTATTATACAAAGACTCTGCCAGAGGAGCCTCTTGCGACCTAACCCCTCGAGGTCTGCCGAGAAGACTGAAAACACATTACCAAGTAATCACATGTATACTGTTACATTTCGAGATCGTTACCTAACAAGGAAAAATACAAGTTGGTACAGGTTGCTGAAAAAGAAGAACCATATATGGCATACAAAGCGGTTTCAGTTCAGCTCAGCTCATTATAGCAAGGTCGATAAGGGTGACTCCCTTCTGCCTAACGTTCAGGAGGGCTCGCACAGCGCCTCCAGGAATGTGATTATCCAGCCTACCCCCACCTATAACATTGACAGGCCTAACATGCAGGAGCAGCAGTTTGTTACAGTTGCGATGCTATTGCGTGAAAGAGCCAACCTTACTGACTAAAGCGTGATGGGTTTGTTAATGCTACAGTCCGACTAGGCCACAAAATATTCGCTACCGGACAATAAGCGGAGTTTATATAACGTGAGTGACACCACTAAATATCCGAATATCTGATACTTATCAGGGCATTGATATTTATACTGTATTAAGTAGATACATCACGCTTATTTCTAAACATGACAGTGCATCTTCGACCTACTCATAGAGCCCAATTTAGACTTTAGTTCCTCAAACCCTCCTTTTAGCGTGATATAGCTAATTAATCAGTGACTAATCCTCAAAAATATCTTCATCAATGGCCATCAACTCATGAACTTCCTGTTGGAGCATCTGTGTTTTGGGAGAGACGGGATAGGGGATCATCAGAGTGGTAAGCTTAGTGGCGCAATAAGAGCAACAGGCAGGGCCACATTGCATACAGAGACAACAAGTGAATAGGATGCCTGCAGCTCCGGCCACTATCATCAGTAGTTTCCATCCCCATGTTGACAACAGTTCCCAGAACCAACAACAGAGTGACCAGGACCCATTATCTGCGTGTATCTCTGAAGCTAAGCGATGTAACTTCTGAATGGCTAAATGAACAGTAGGGGCGGAGTCTGGAATATAAACGCAGCAGAAACTGTCGATCACGCGGCATGGTCCACCTTGATCAGCCAAGATAACGTCCAAAACCATCCGGTTTTGAAGCGAGACAAGTCTCGTGGCCTGAAGTTCCTCCGTTATATTTGTCATAATATCCGTAGTAATATTAATGACTCTCTCCACCACCCTGGACAATCGTCTAACTTCTCTACTGGTGAAGATTGGACCCCAGATTGGAAATAATCCCTTAGCAACATCATAAAATTGTTGCAATGAAGTATCAGTCTGATCAACTTCAGACATCTCAAGTTGCCTCCTTCGTCTACTAGGAACTGTATCAGAATCATACAACTGGTGAGTCTTGTGGTAGGTCGAAGGTGCTATATACACTGGGGGATACAAGAAAGATAAATAACATCAACCTGCCCATCCCCGAGGTAACCAAGTATAGGCGTTTTCTCCGCATACGAAATAAACATTTGGTGGAGTCAATAACGGTGGGCTGCTGAAACTCTTCATTCTGTAGGTATAGTTACACAGACTATTCCCGACCTGCACATGACCCATACCCTGTACACAGAAAGCAGAGGAAGTATTCAAAATGGGTACTGGCATAATTCGATCGCTAATAACAATTCTAGTAATGAACTGCTGAAAATACTGTGAATGATTGAAGTTGGTAAAATCGAAAAGTTCATTTTTTAACCAAGAACTATTTTTATGAGTGGTGTATACACTCATACAGGCATTTGGATCCAAAGATCCCTCTCCATCATTCCCTTCTGGATCAAAACCTTGGTGTGTCTCAATGTATGCTAAAATCATATTATAGTCTTTCTCTGTATACTGTTTAGGATTTTCCACATAATGATTGTAAATGGCTGACAGCATCTGGAACCATGCTTCACAACTACCTAAATATGATAAGGGTAAGGAGAGGAACATGTCGTGTTTGTGCATGACTGACGGCAAAAGGCCACAAACCCAACAGTCGGTAATATTAGCAGTACTATGCGTTTGATGAAGCATTTCCACAAATACATTTTTAGCATAGGTCTGACGATGTCTTTCCTTGTGGGGAGCTAACGAGAACAGCAAATGTTCTGGAGGGGCAACAGTGGTTTTCATCATGGTCTGCATCGGATACTGATACTCTAAATATATGAGCACACTCATAAAGATTACTAATATAACCGCTATTACTATTACAAATGCTACCTTCACACGCGTGGTCCAAGCAGAAAACATGGGTACATAAAAAGGTAAATATCGTGGAGCAAAAGGGTGTTCTTCTTCAGGCACAATACGACCAAAGGGGTACATTCCTAGCTAAAAGTCCAAAACTACACTGGGCCAAAGCAGACTTTCCTGCCAGAGGGTTCTTCTTCCCTGTGTCCGTCTAGAGTCTCCCAGGCAGACTCCTATCGTTCATCTCAAAAGGAACAATTGATTTGTGTAGCAATCCTTGATGCTGAAGAGAAAACAAACATACAACCTGGGCCCGGGTATGCAAAAGTCTTTCTTTCTGAACAGAGCAAATATCAAAGTTCCAGCTCTCAACGGGTTCCGTCCAGTGTCTCGCTCAGTTCCTCAGAGAAGAATTCTATCAAACCCTATTCACTCAAGTCTTTTCTTATCTCCTAACCGTTTCGTCTGAGGTATCGTGATGTCTTCTTGGGCGCAGGTTGTAACTAACATGACCTGGGATTTCCTGATCAGCGAATAACACAGGAGAAGGTGTACTTCCTTCATCAGAGCCACCACTGGCTTTGCATGGGGTAACAATGACAGGATCAGGGGCAATTGCAGATTCCGCTGGTGCTGCCTCACCCGATCCCGTCGCTCCTTCTTCTAGCCCCCATTCAATTTCAAGGGCGTCGGAAAAATGAACAAATCTGGTGGCTCTCTCACTTTCCTGCGTCAGAATTCCATCCGATTGCTGCCGATCATAAGGAAGCAGGAGGGGCAGCTTCTTCAGGTGGGACACATGAATCCAGTGTCTCTTCCCTTCCACCTTTACTGCCGTCCGTGTCGCCAGGTGAATCTGCTGTGGCTCAGACCATCTCAGAGCCAGGCTGGTGTCTCGTTGAAATTTCTTGACTAGCACCCATTGGCCAGGTTCCAAATGATGTCCGGGGCCCTCTGGCAGGGGCTGCAACACAGAGGCTACCTGCTGATGAATAGAACGGAGATCTTTAGTCATAGTGTATGTCTATCAACATAGGATATTCAACATCTTTAAATGATCTTGGTCTAGGCACCCCCCACACATTAGCAGGCCACCCAAAAACCACCTCATAGGGCGATAGACCAGAACGTGAATGAGGGGTAACTCCTAACGACATTAGAGCCAAGGGTAGGGTGTCAGGCCACTTTAGGCTACTACTTTCTTGGATTTTTGCCATTTTTAGTTTCAAGATTCCATTATATTTCTCAACTAATCCTGCCGACTGGGGGTGTCAAGCTGCATGGAATTTCTGTCTTATTTGCAGTCCGTTACAGATGTGCTGCACAAGGGCCCCATTAAAATGTCCCCCATTGTCCGACCAAATCAAGCGGGGCAAACCGAATCTGGGGATAAACTCTTTGAGAAGAGCTTTTGCGGTCGCCAAGGCAGTGTTTTCTTTAGTTGGGTAGGCCTCAACCCATTTGCTGAAGGCATAGACCACCACTAAGACGTATTTCAGGTTGTTGACGCGTGCCATATGGATATAATCCATCTGGATCACTTCAAAAGGCAAAGTCGGGGGTGCAAAGTTCCCACTCAAAACAGATTTCCCTTTTCCCGGATTATGTTGCAAACAGATCATACAATATTGAACTAAATGAACATCCGTCTTCTGAATATTGGGGTTATTCCATACTGGGTCCAATAAGGCACAAATGCCTTTTGCCCCAATATGAGCTGGGCCATGAGCCATAGTTACAAATGCCTGTACCAGAGCATTGGGCAATAACCATCATTGTCTTTCAGTCAAATCAACCCAGCAGTTATTTTCATCCAATCTTCCCACCTCCTGTTCCCATCGTGCCAACTCAACCGGGGTAGCTTCTTTCTGTATTTCTTGCACACTTTCTATGGTATTATTCAACAAATCAGATTCTTCGACCCACCTTGCAGAGGAAGTTACGAACATAGAGGTGAGTGTGGACTGGTCCGTTTGTTTAGCAATTTGGTCAGCAAAGGCATTCCCTTATCCAACATCATCCACTATTGTCTTATGTGCACTGCATTTTATTATCGCTACTCTTTTGGGTAAGGTCAGAGCCGTGAGCAAACGCAACACTAAGGGACCATTCTGTATTTTCTGACCATGAGAGGTAAGGAAACCTCTTTCCTTCCACAGCCGCCCAAAACTATGGGCCACGCCAAAGGCATATTGGCTGTCAGTATAGATATTAACCTCCAACCCCTCACTCAATTCACAAGCTCGTAATAATGCCATTAGCTCAGCAGCCTGGGCTGATCGATAGGGCACTCAGGAAGTCTCAACTACTGTTTTTAGTGTTGTGATTGCATATGCAGCTGTTGTTGTACTATCTGCAAGCTTGAAGCAAGAACCATCCACATACAACTCCCCTTGGGGGTCAGATAGAGGAATGTCTGTGAGGTCAACTCTCCCCTTCGTTTCTTCTTCTGTCCGAAATATACAATCATGCACATCATTTTTAACTTCATCTGAAGGGAGAGGTAGTAATGTAGCCGGATTCAAAGTAGCACATCGTTTGATCGTGATATGCGGGGCAAACAGAGTTAATTCATAACCAGTGAGGCGTGCACTCGTAAGATGCTGTTTTTGTTTTATTTAACAAGGCATCCACAGCATGAGGCACCATCTCCGTTAAGCTAGAAGTTAGAACGAGCCCCTCCGACTGTCGGATGGCCACCGCTACTGCCGCAGTGGCCCTCAGACAGCTAGGAAGTGCTCTGGCAACATTATCCAATGTGGCCAAAAAATAAGCACAAGGTCTTTGCTTACCACCAAATCCTTGTGTTAACACTGAAAGCGAGCAACCGTCGACCTCATGCACATAAAGTACAAAAGGTTTACGGTAATCAGGGGTACCCAAGACGGGTGCAGAACAAAGAGCAGATTTCAGAGAGTCAAAAGAATGTTGACATTTATCGGTCCACGGAAGGGGTTCATGCACATCTTCTTTTTTTTTTTTTTTTTTTTAAACCTTTATTGATCAAATGCACAATACACAGCGTCTGCCTACAACCCCACCGGGCCGGCCGCTATGACAAACATTAATGGAATTAAGTAAAAGACAATATGCAATAGAGGTGGCCACTTAGCGTCCGTTATGGTGTAGTGCACAATACAATAATAGACAGGATAGCAAAGGTTTAATTTTATAATTTTGTCGAAGTGGAACGAAACAAAAACAAACACATGGTAGAGTACTGGCAAGGCTCACAGGAGGGGGGGGGGGAAAGGGAAGGAGTATACAGAGACAGGAGCAAGTCTAACATGGGAGGGGGTTTACGAAGGGAATATAGAATGTGAGTAGTAAAAGGAACGCCGTTCATGGGGAGGAGGGAATAGCCTCGGCATAATCAAGTGGAGGGGTACAGATATCGCCTCGGTAATCATTCCATTGTGCCCAGACCCTGTTCCACTTTCTAGGACGACCCCGTGCCTCGTACACCGTCTTCTCTCGAAACATGCACCAGTCCATGTTGTCTTTCCAGGCACTGGGCCTCGGTGGCCTATTGGAGCCCCAGAGCTGAGCTATGTCTCTCTTGGCAACCATGTTGCCCAGAGTGACCCAAAAGGTCTGAGCAGCCGTACAGTCCGTAGGTTCCCACACATTGAGCAAACAGCGTCGTGCCTCGGGAAGGAGGGGGATCCCAGTAACACGTCCCATCACATCATGCACCCTGGACCAGAAAGTTGAAATAACCGGGCATTCCCACAAGACATGAAGAAAAGTACCATCCATACCACATCCATGTCTACACAGTCCATCTGTCGCAAGCCCCATTCGCCCCATTCGCACCAGACGCGTACCAGTCACATACACACGGTGGAGGATCTTTAGTTGGACAAAACGAAGCCGAGCCGGAATAGCCACCTCTTTAGGGGAGGAAACAGCCATCTGCCAGTCCTCGTCGTCTAATTCGAGCCCATCTGCCATCCAGGAGGCACAAAGCTTTTCCAGCTGGTCTGCCCTGTTGTTAACAAGTTTCTTATAGATTAAAGAAATCGTGCTATCAGGGACATGGCCATCAAGGAGACGGTCCTCGAGTGGGGATGACTGGGGAATATCAGTCCCTGGGGGATAAGCAGAAGATAAGGCATGCCGCACCTGAAGATACCGGAAATACTCCTTATCATCCAGCTGATATTCCACCTTCAGGGCCTCGAAGGACTTCACAGTGCCCCTGGCCCAGAGATCCTCCACCTTACTAATCCCAATCATATCCCATCTATCAAACCCTTTCGTCCGCCACAGGTTTCCCAGCCGCTCAGAATCATACAGCGGGGTCATACGCGTCAATTTGCCGCCCCAGCCTGTAGCCACAGTCGCATCCTTCCAGGCACGCACCGCACACTTCGTAGGACCAGTCAGGAGACGGAGTGGTGACTTCGAGTACAAAGCTCTATTGAAGTTGCCACCAGGCAGTAGAAATTTATCCAGGGCAAAAGCGGGAGCGGGTTCCGAAGAATATGTCACATGGTTAATGGCGCTTAAATGTGAGGCCCAGTAATATCGTTTGATATCGGGTAAAGCGATACCGCCATCATACCAGGGGAGTGTAAGTTTAGACAATGCGATACGGGCACGTCCGTCCCAAATCAATTGCCGCTGTAGGCTTTCGATTTCACGGAAATAGCGAGCGGGGACTGGGTCAAAGAAATTCTGCAAGGCATAAAGAAATCTAGGGAGCGACATCATTTTAAAAAGTGCCGCTCGCCCCAACGGGGACAAGGGCAGTTCACGCCACCGCCTCACATCTTGCTTGAGGCGACGGAGGGGAGCATAGAGATTCCGATCGTATCGCACCGCGGAAACCGCGGAAACCATGGAGACATGGACCCCCAGGTATTTAAAACCATCTTCCGCCACCTGAATTGGAAACCTACGGGGCAGCGGTGGTAACACCCCGGATATGACATAAACACAGGACTTGGTCCAATTGATGACCAGTCCGGAGTTCTTGCCAAAAGAGGTGAGAACGTCAAAGAGCACGTTCAAAGATTTCTGGGGGAGGTAAAATAAAGAAGGTCGTCAGCGTAGAGCGAGACGCGATCTTCCAAAGCCGGCGCCCACCGGATCCCTTTAATCGAGGGTTCCCACCGGAGCCATGCCGCAAGGGGCTCGAGCGCTAGTGCAAACAGAAGTGGGGAAAGCGGACACCTCTGACGGGTGCCGCGTCCCAATGGAAATGGGTCAGAACTTCTGCCATTCACTACAACTTGAGCCAACGGTTGCTCGTACAGGAGCCTCACCCACGCGATGAAGTTAGGGCCGAAGCCAAATTTGGAAAGGGCCGCCCACAAATATGGCCATTCGATGGTATCAAAAGCCATTGTAGCGTCCAGGGAGGTCACCACCGCTGGCTCAGTGAGAGTTGCAGCTCTTGCGAGAACGCCGTGGAGTCTACGCAGATTAAGGGCCGTGTTCCGATGGGGTATGAAGCCGGATTGATCCGGATGTATCAAGTCACAGATCACAGTCAACAACCGATTGGCCAGGACCTTGGCAAGAATTTTGGGTTCCGCGTTCAGCAATGAGATGGGGCGGTAGGAGGTGCAGCGGTCTCGAGGCTTGCCGTCCTTATGAATGACCACTATGGTAGCCAGGCGCTGTTCGGACGGAAGGACTCCAGCCGCAAGTGGGCGGCCATCTTGTCTGGACGGAGTTTATAGAGCTCGATAGGCAAGCCATTAGGCCCCATCGCCTTACCCGAACGCAAGGATCTGATGGCAAGGGCAATCTCGTCCACCGTAAAAGGAGCTTCCAGAGCCAATCCATCCTCTTCCGAGACAGAAGGAAGAGCAATATCGCGCAACAGTAAACAGGAGTCGGCCTCATCACGATCACTCACCGGGGTATAAACCTTTCGGAAATGGTCCACGAAACAGTCCACAATCTCACCGGGGTCAGACACACATTCACCAGATTCACGGGTAATAACGGGTACCACACGATTCATTCTTTCAGCCTTATCCAGCCACGCAAGGAGTTTGCTAGCCTTGTCACCCACATCATACAAACGGCCCAGCTGATTCACACGCATCACCTTAGCAGCATCAGTCACACAGGCTCTATAATCCGCCTGTTTCAGTTCCAAAGTGTGTAGGAGCGCAGGCGTGTCATCCCCACCCAACTCACTTTCGAGTGTGGTTATTTCGGTCTCAAGGGCCAGCAAAGCCTCCCTCCTAGCTTTCCTTTCAGCTGCAATAAGAGACAGTGCGGATCCCCGTATGACAGTTTTAAAGGCCTCCCAAAGAGTCGTAGGGGAAGTCACCGAACCCACATTTTCATCGAAGTAGGAATCGATAGCTTTCACCAAATCTGAGCGGAGCCGGGGGTTCCGAAAGTGCCAGGGCGGGACAGGGGGAACTCTGCTTCCAGAAGGACCACTCACAGAAACCTCAAGCAACAAAGGGGAATGATCTGAAATACCCCTAGGGAGATGTCGAACTTCCCGCACCAAGGAGAGGTTAGAGGTCAGCATGAAAAAGTAGTCTATCCTTGAGAGGCTGCCATGTGCACCAGAGTGGAAAGTGTATTGCGTCTGCGAGGGGTGTAGCGAACGCCAGACGTCCACCAGACCAAAAGTTTTGGCCATGCCAGTTAGCCACATCTGGGACAACGGCAGAACTCTAGGGGGCAGTCAATCACAATCACCAGACATCACAGAATTAAAATCCCCACCCATAATCAGTAGGCCATCAGGGAGTCCAAGGAGAGTCTTTCCGAGATCAGCATATGTAGTAGCCTGCAGCCCCGGGGGAATATATACAGCCACTATCACAACGAGCTTCCCCTCCCATCTCCCCGAGACAGCAGCATAGCGACACCGATCATCAAGGGTGACATCATCAATCTCAAGGGCCAAGGAGGATTTAACCATTATACCCACTCCTCGGGAGCCAGACGTAAAACCAGCATGAGCGACCAACCGGTAGCCTCGGCGGTCAAGAGCTTTACAGGCATTACCAATCAAATGAGTTTCTTGAAGTAACACAACATCAGGGGCATGGCGCCTTATAAATTGCAACACAATGCCACGTTTAATTCTGTCTCCCAAACCATTGACGTTCCAAGAAAGAACCTTCATCTCACCCCCCCCCCATCCCAAGAAGAGCGTCCCAACCCAACCCCCTCCCGGAACCTCAGAGCAAGGGTGTATGCAATCAATGGTGTACCATGTGAAAAGAAAAACAAGAAACACGCAACACAACCAAGTCCCCACCAACCACCCCCCAACCATGAACCCGTTACAACTCTCCCCACCCTGCACCCCTGCTGACTAAAGAGCCACCCCAAACAGCAGTGTGCCTGTCGCCCCATCTGATCTACACAAAGAAACCCCCAAGGAGGAAGGGAGTAACTACCCCAACCCGCCCCACCCCGGGCATAAACATAAAGCATATGATAAAAGTTACTCTGTAAAGTTTATGATCCAAAACCGGACCTCGGGGGCCCAAATTCAACAACATGGCATATTTTAGTCCCAAATCCCTCAAGCGACGCTTCACTCCAAGGAATCCAGAACGTTGCCGTTGCACTTGAGGAGTGAAGTCAGGATAGATCGAGACAGAGTTATTGTCAAACTTCAACGGGCCGTGCCTGCGGGCGACCTGAAGAATGGCGTCCCTGTCTCGAAAGTGAAACAGCCGAGCAATTATAGGCCTCGGGGGTCCCCCCGGCTTTACCTGTCCACCTGGGAAGCGATAAGCACGCTCGACCGCAAAAAACTTGCTAAGGCCAGCGGGAGCGAGTTTAGCAACAATTAGCTCCTCAACCAAGAGATCGATCGAGGCAGCACCACTGTCTTCCGGCACTCCGACTAGGCGAATGTTGTTCCGCCGGGCCCTATTGTCGTAGTCCTCCATGCGTTTGGCTAACAGGTCTTGCGATGAGCGCAAATTCCCAATCTCCGACTGCGCTTCTGCCATGTCCGTCACCAGACTGGATGCCTTTAGGTCCAGCGCCTTGACCCTCTCGTTCGTCTTGGCCAGATCGGCTCGAATAAGAGTAACATCAACCGCCACCGTGTCTATCTTCGACACAATGGCTTCATACTGCTGGCTCATATCGGCCTTGAGTCCCGCAATGGAGGCCAGTAGGTCCTGAAGAGACACTTCCGATGAGGTCGCCATGTCCGTCTTTGGGTCTTCCAAGCCACGGCTGGCAGCACTGGGGGAACCTCTCGGTTGCGTATAGCGATCGATCACGTTGGACTGGATCGATCCCCCACGAGTAGTAGCCTTCCTGCGCTTCTCCATCTCGGGTTTCGTCGCCATGTTGAATTCAGCACCTCGCGGGGACAACCCGGGCGCGACAGGATGTCGGCGATCCTCGACCTCGAAAGTCTGGTTTTTGCAAGAAATTGTATCAGGCCACTGAGCCGGCACTGCGAAAAAGCGTGGTGCCAGTGAGAACACCAAACCAGGATTGATGAGCAGGTCACAGGCAGTCAGGACACGGGAGGACCAGAAACCGAAAGTGAAAGTGGCATATCATCGGTGAAGCAAATGCCAGGCAGCCGTTGTTGTTGCATTACTGCCGTCCGGGGCTAGGCCAGAATGTTAGAGACGACGTAAAAATGGTCCCCGAAGTCCGATCTCGGCCCAGAAAGAGTCAGCAGCATCAGCAAGAGTAACACTTCAAAAGCCCGTTGAAGTGACCTGGATAACTGAAGGATAAATCAATAAGAGCGGTGCGGAATGAAAACAATGGGGAGTGTTTCTTTGAATTTTGTGGAGTATGTTGTTTTGTGTAAATAATTATCTGAACCTTGTGGTCCCTATCTCCACACACACCGTGTAGTGAGGACAAATGATGTACATATTTTGACTAAACTGTCACTTGAGAATTTCTTCTTCTTTCCCTCCACTTCTTCCTCACAGGATCACTCCCCTTTCCCTTGTTTCTTGACTATTTCTGGGGCACTGTGAAATTGTGTTCACGTTCTGACATAAAATTATATATTTGTTATATACATTTCACATTGTGATTAAAACAATGTGGACAGATTTGTTTCTTGGTTGTTTTATTTCTGTTACTATGTAGTAAACTGTTCATTGATTACTGGGACCCCTTCCTCTTATCACCTTTGGCCTTACCAGCACCGCTCGGGTGTTTACGAAAGTGATGGCGGTGGTCGCAGCTCATCTGCGCAGATCGGTGGTTCCAGTCTTCCCCTATCTCGATGACTGACTGTTGAAGGCGAGTTTGCCCCAGGCTGTCGTCTCCCACCTCCAGACTACGGCGGCCCTCCTGCAATCGCTGGGGTTTGCTATCACTGTGCCGAAGTCACATCTGATTCCCTCTCAGAAGCTCCTTTTCAGGGGGGTGGTTCTGGCTACAGCGCAGTTTCGGGCTTATCCTCCTGAACAGCAAGTCTGGGATATTCGGGCTATGATGCTGATCTTTCAGTCTCTATCCCGGGTTTCGGTCAGAATGACCCTGAGGCTGCTGGGCCTCATGACGTTCTGCATCCTGCTGGTGGATCATGCCAGGTGGCATATGCAGGCTCTGCAGTGGGACCTTAAGTTTCAGGGGGCACAGTATCAGGGGAATCTTTCCGATTGCGTCCAGATCTCGGAGGGCACTGCACACCAATTGCAGTGGTGGCTAACAAACCAGGATTGGGTGAACAGCAGATCGCTCTCCCTTCCCCAACCAGAGTTCAAAGTGGTGACAGATGCATCACTTCTGGGGTGGGGCAGCCACTTGGGGGAGGCGGAGATCAGGGGCCTCTGGTCTCTGGCAGAGTCAGGGCTCCGCATCAACTTGCTTGAGCTCTGAGCGATTCGTCTTGCACTGAAGGCATTCCTTTCCTCTGTCTGGCGAAGAGTAGTGCAGGTGTTCACGGGCAACAACACCGCCATGTGGTACTGCAACAAACAAGGCGGGTGAGGTTGTGGACCCTATGTCAAGAGGCTCTTCGCCTTTGGACATGGCTGGAACATCATGGCATGCATGTCCCTGGTGGTTCAACACCAGGCAGGTTCCCTGAACGCCAGGCCGGACAAACTCAGGAGCAGGTGCATGATGGATCTTGAATGGCGTCTTCACTCAGAGGTGGTGCAAGGTCTCTTTTAAGCAGAGTGGAGAGCCTTGGTTAGATCTGTTTGCCACCGAAAAGAACGCGCAATGTCAGTAGTTCGGCGCATTGGAATTTCCAAGGAGGCACTAGCATGGCGATGTTTTTCGACGCGAGTGGAGTTGCGGTCTTCTATACGCCTTTCCACCTATACCACTTCCGCCCAGAGTGCTGAAGAAGATCAAACACAGCCGGGCCCAAGTCATTCTGGTGGCTCCGGATTGGACACGAAGAGTCTGGTATCCCAAGTTCTTGAGCATGGCCATAGATCCTGCGATCATACTGCCTCTTCGGGAGGATCTTCTGTCGCAGCAGCAGGGGACGGTCCTCCACACAAACCTGTCCAGTCTCCACCTGCTTGCATGGAGAATGAGCTGCGGCTGTTGACAACTTTTGACCTTCCTCCCGAAGTCTGTAATTTTATCTTGGCAGCAGGCATCCCTCCACTAAAACGGTTTAAGCCTGTAGAACGAACAAATTTGTGGCATGGTGTGCAGCAAAGGTTGTGGATCCCCTTTGTGCCACTCTTTCAAAGGTTCTCCTCTTTCTTCTGTCTTTAGCCCAGCAGGGATCTGCTCTGGGCACCCCTAAAGGCTTTCTTTCGGTCATTTTGGCATTTCTTGCCTTCCAGATCAGTCTTCTCTTTTCAAGTCCCCTGTTGTAAATAGGTTTTTTAAGGGCATTACTCACCTCTTTCCTCCTATTCCTTTTTATAATGCCCCAGTGGGACTTTAATCTGGTTTTAACTAATCTTATGTGTGCTCCCTTTGAGCCTCTACATAATCTTCCTCTTATGCTCTTGACTCTGAAGACTGCTTTTCTGGTTGCCATCACCTCTGCTCGCAGGGTGAGTGAGCTTCAGGCTCTTTCTTCTAAGCCTCCTTCCCTTGCTGTTCATCCGGACAAGGTTGTCCTTCAAACTGGACCTTCTTTTCTTCCCAAAGTGATTACCTCTTTCCACATAGGACCGACATCACTTTGCCCCCGTTCTTCCCGCCCCTGCATCCTTCCAATGAGGAATAGATACTCCACCGTCTGATCCAAAACATGCGCTATCTTTTTATTTGGATCTCACAAAACAATTCCGGGTGCATGATCAGCTCTTTGTTGGCTATGTGGGCGCCAAGAAAGGTCGGGCCGTGCAAAAACGGACCATTTCTCGGTGTGTCTTTCTTTGCATTAAAATATGTTATTCCTTGGCGAAGAAGGAACCTCCAGGCAGGACTCCGCGCCCATTCTACCAGGGCGGCAGCAGCCACTACTGCTTTGGGACGTGGAGTCCCCCTTCCTGACATCTGTCAAGCAGCTACGTGGGAATCCCCGCACACGTTTACAAAACATTAATGCCTGGACAGCCAAGTCCGGAGAGATGACTTCTTTGGCCGTTCAGTTCTCCAGGACTTTCTGGTGTGAACTTAGTTCGCAGACCCAGCTCCGGGGTTGGTATTGCTGGGGTATCTATACTAAGGTAAAGAATCCATAAATAATAGTCAGATGAACAAGTTACTTACCTTCGGTAACGATATCTCTAAGAGATCTATATTAGGTATGGATTCCTTACCACCCCACCCATCCTCCCCGTTCTGCAAACGGACTTCTAGGCTTAGGGACTCCCTTTCAGGGCCCTAGTTTAGTGTACCAGTGGTCAGTGTTTTGCATGGCTCTGCGCTTCTGCCGTGGAATGTCATGTAAAAAACTGACATCAGCGCACGGGGGGTGTCTAATTAGACACCGCAACGTCATTACAGCGAACAGGACTCCAATGACGGACGCGAAGTCGACCGACGCCACCTTCCGACGCACAGGGGGTACTGCTAAAGAAAAAATCTCCACATCCAGTCGGACGCCTGGGGGTAATTCTAAGGTAATGAATATGTTATAAAGAAGGACCTCAGAAGCAGAAGTAAGTAAGTAGAGACTTTATTCTGTCACCAACTCTCCAGGACTGCCAGAGTGATGCCAACATTCTAAGGCAAGCTCTCAGAACAGACCAAAGGGCGAGGGGGAAACACATGATGGAACATATCAAGGTAAAAGAGGAAAGAGAGGGGCGAGATTACGACAGAATCTATAACTAATATATGTCTCGTACAGATATATTGTTACCGAAGTTAAGTAACTTGTTCTTTAGTTTGTGGTTGCCCAGGTGTTTATATGTTTAAAATGATATGGGCTATTTCCCTTTCAGTGTGGTTTTATAATGTATTATAGGTCTAAACGTAACATGGTAGCCTAGTAATAAGACATATCCTTAATTTTGTCTGTGCTTTTCATACTCACAGAATTAAACAGATTTATTGTTTATTTTAAAACCAAATATTGAATTTTTATAGCTGTTCTCTAACTCTGGAGTCAATTGTTTTTGTGTTTTAGGGTATCAGTTTGGAAGAATTCAAGAGCTTCTGTCGCTTTATGAACACTCTGGAAGACTTCTCAATCACAATGCAGATGTTTAGCGTGGCCAATCGCGCTGTGAAATTGGGTATGTATTCAGCTTTATTTATACATGCAGGTTTCCAATAAGAGGTACACTTAAAGAATGTTAAATTTTTATTGTAATATTTAAACATTTGTATGTTTTTAAATGTATTACCATATGATAGAAAATTGTTACTATGAAACACAAATTGTATAAAATGCAAATTTCTCTAATGCTGAGAATCATTATACATGATCATTACACTACTTGTTTGTATTCCTTAGTGCAGCATTCTCAGTGCGACGGGCGTGCCTATAGGCGTGGGTCCCGCATTCACTGTTGCTCTGGAACCAAACTGTAATGACGCAGCCCACAAAGTCTTAACCTGGTGTGGGTTGCTTGTGTTCCGGTTCACAAGTCACCTGAATGGGCAGTGTGAGCTGGGCTGTTCCGATTCGAGGAGGGCCAAGGGCGGTTTTCATATGGCTGGTTCCTTTCTGATCTGGCAAAAAAAAGCTATGGACTCTGATGCGGGCCGAGTAATCACCAGTGCCTGAGGTTAATTCAGGTATCTCGTCTACCACTCTTTGGTATTCCTCAATGCAAAATGGGAAGCAGCAGCTTAAGCATTACACACACTGAGCAGATGCAATACAGGGCACAGTAGTGCAAGCATCCTTTACATACTTGCAGCAGGTAAACTACGGGCGATAATAGTCCAGTCTTCTCTCCAGAACACAAAACAGGTTCGACACAGGAAGCAGTAGTGCAAGCCTCTACTCTCACACTCTCTATCTCCGTCTCTTTCTTTCGAACATCAGGCAGTACTGACTTACCTCCTACGCAGAAAAAGTACAGTACAGATAGCAGCCGTGAAAGCTTTCATTGTGCACAGAGCATACGTAGAACGTGTATTCCAAAGGCAGCTGATGCGCAAAAGGAACTTTTGAAGTACTGGGTCCACGTCGACACATTGTGTGTAGATGATTTGTCCAATGTTTCTTTCTGATCTAATAACTCTTGCTACCTCGGCAGAATGGAGGGTCTACATCAGTTAGTTGAAACCTAATTTGTATTGGATTTTGACCTTTGTCAAAGAAATGTCTTGCCACTAGCAGTTTGACGTTTTTTGTTCTGATTTGTGTTCTGTCCATCTTAATTTAGTTCGTCCTGTTTGTAAAACGGAATACAGCCCGCATCTGCAATGTATAATGTATTTTTTATATTAACCTGCACATGTACAATATCCTCCGATTTCATCTCCATTTTTGTGTGGGAATAAAAATGAATTCAACTTTCACAATGTTGTTACAGTGTGAACATTGTAAACAGGGATATATATCGTCTTGTTTTATACTCCAAATTCATCATTGAATGTGTCTTTCTTGCTTGTATCAGCTAATCTCCTTAAACGACTGCTCTTTGATACACAAATTGTGGAGGGTTTGGAAAAACCTTTAGTGAACGTGTCTTAGTTAAGGACGTCCAAGTTTCTTCATTATTGCCCTTATTTTGTCGAATAAATAGAATATGTGTGTATATATTAACTTGCTCTTTGTCTGCCTTTGGTGTTCTCGTGATCATAAGTTATGATCTTCTCTTTCTATGAAACCCTCTGAATTACTGCTTATGACCCAACTTTCATGATATCCTCTTCCTCTCAATTGTTCGGTTACGTCTTCTTATGCATGTAAATGTTTACCCGCATTGGCAGATTCTCTTATAGCATAGCCTATGACTGTAAGGCAACCAACCGTCTATAATACTGGTTGAATGGAAACTTTTCGCATGCAAATGTGTGTTTGTCTGTACTCTTGTTGTAGACTTCTGGTTGTAACTTATTGTTCTTAGGTGTTATTTGTAAGTACAGAAAGTGTATTTGTGAATTCCCACAGGGTTGCCTGCTTTGGCAGATTTCTGGATTCGTATACTTATGGATGTGAATATCCCAAGCATTATGAGAAAGTGTTTTTTTTTACTATTTGCACCCGAACCCCTGCTGCATACCAAGTCTGTAATAAGCTCCCAGTGCCTTCCTGGCCCCATACCAGGTTAACCAAAGACTGAACAGATGAATAAGTGTTCATACCTATCCCTTCTACAGGTGGTTCATCCTCAGCAGAGTTTGATCATATTTTCAGTACAGCATATAGAATGTTACTAGTACATAGCAGATGGCGGAACCTTCATAGAAATGCACCTGATACATAAATTGCCACTACTGTAATACACCCCTTATATAAACAATTAAATGGGGATTATGTGCACACCGATAGGACACCCGCCATCACAATGACAGTTCTAGCCAGAACTTTTGAAAATGTAATGAAAAAAAGCACAGGTGCACCCTAAATTGAAAATGTGCTAATACAATACAATTAACGCAAGAGCACAGATAGTGATGTCCAGAGGTCTGATTTGTTTGAATGATTTATTTATCAGTATAAAAACGAACAGCCGACGCGTTTCGTCCCGAAAGGGACTTCTTCAGGGCAAAAGAGATGTTTATACTCCTTGGCGGTGAGTGTAGTATTATGTTCTTGTAAAAACCAGAGGGTTGCGGTCCGTTTCGCAGTCTCAAGACAAAAGGTATGTATAACTTATCTTAGGTTCTGGAGCAGGAGTTGAAATAGGTTTACTCTTAAAATATCTGAGTAAACGGAGTCTCTAGGCGATTTGTATCTTACAAAGAGGATGATCTGCCGGGCTAGGAATGGAACTAGATCCAACCAGCAATCGAAGTTGTGACAGATCGTATCGATCCAAGAACATATAAATAGGAATTAGATGCACCAATCCTGAAGTGTGCACCTGAGAATATCCTGTGGAATCTTCCAGTGTAGTTTAATGGTGTATATGGAAATCTCTCCTTACTTCTTCACCAAGTTTCGTGAAGAAAGAAAACCCCGGAAGCGACAGCCCAGTCGTGGCGTTCCCTCAGTCCATGTAGCACCTGATGGATCCATATAGAATGTTGTTGGTAAATGCCGGGAAAGGAGCAAGATGGCGGCCGTTAAGTGGACGCTAGCGGAGCCCGAAGGTAGCGATCCGTGTGTATCTATGAGGCCGGTGTGAGAGGAGAGCCGCTCTTCCCCCGTGCCGATTCCTGTTCTCCCGCCACCCCCCCTCCCGCTCTGAATGCTGTTCTGTGGCAGGCGCCCACGTTTTCAGTACTCCGGAACGACTTCTCTCGTGCAGCGCTGCGTTGCAGCGTACATGAGACGCTTGCTTCTCCGACTTACCAGCACGGATCCCGCAATGGCGCCAAAAGTAGCGGCGAGTGGTGTAGCAGCGAAAGCGGCAGCAGCGGCAGCTGCTCGAAGAGCACAGAGCGAGGCTAACCTGCACCTGAGTGAGAACGCCCTGGCATCCGGTGATAGCTCCCCCGGTCAGCTGCAAAAACAACGCCCGACGGAGGCAAGGAGAGGGAAAGGCGGACCTCCGAATGCAGGCACCACAAGGAGTAAACGGGCTGGACCCTCAGTGGTAGATATGTTGCAGCGTAGCAGAGAAACATCGGCCGCAGTAAGTATTGCTGCCCGGAACCGGCTTGAGGGGAACGCTGGTGATGGTGTTGGAGCAGGCATAGGAGACCGGTGGATTTTGTCAGGAGCCCCGAAATAGTGAATAACTCAGTTATTGCAACCCAGGATAATGAAGAATGCACGGGTATATCTCTGGACGTGCAAAGGAGGGGGGCTGGTTAGCGGGCAACACTGCTGGAACAGAGTAAAGAAAATAGACAGGCACCCATGAGCACTCCATCCTCTAATCAAGGCAGCAATTGTATGAGTGGCGAGGGGGAGCCATCCAGCAGCAATCCTACACAGGAACCTACCAGGCTCCCAATAACAACGCAAGAGGTCTTAAGCCATGTGGGTAACTCAAAGGGAGCAGACACCCTGGAGGATAAAAACAGTGTAGAAGAGGAAATGGAACAGAGTGACTGCTTTTTCTCTCTGACAGAGGAAGCAGAGTGGTCGGATGATGCATTAAGCACGTCGCAGGGGGCCAGCAGCCTTGAATCGGATCTGGAGGGGAGTGATGAGGAATTACCCTCGACAACAAAAAAAGGCCCACGGCGTCTAGGAAAGGAAGATAAACGGAGAAAAGATTTTTCCTGGGATTATTCAGCGGCTACCCCACTGTCAGGATCCCGGGGTAAACCGACCGCCGTGGCAAGACCTGAAGGACCCTCCACGCTTGAGACTATTCATCAGGCTATACTGGCCCACAGAGAAGCGGCACAGCAAGATAGCAGGAAAACTCAGGCAGGGATGAGGAAAATGCAGGGAGTGGTGAGAAAACTATCGAAGGCATTTTCCAACATGGGGGAAAGAGTCACAAATTTGGAGGAAAGGGTGATGGGAGCCGAAAGCGAAATGGTGAAAACAGTTACGATGGTGGAGGCCCACAATGCCCAGATCTAGGATTCCTCCAGCTTCCATTGTATATCCTTGAACAGGCAAAGAAGGAACAACCTAAGAGTTCTTGGGGTACAAGAAGGATTGGAGGGGTCCAACACCAGGAACTATATAATCAGTCTGTTTTCTACTGCTTTCCCAGAATTATCGGACTGGAACTGGTTATCCGAGATTCAAAGGGCACACGTGTCCTCTTCAAGCAGCGCATACCGGTGAAGGAGGGAGAAAAACCACGGACTATGCTTATTTTTTTGGGAAACTTCCTCTTGAGGCAGTCCATTTCGGACAAGGCAAGACCCGACGCTTGGAGATCAAGCGGGGAGGTTTCCTTCTTTGTAAGGCCGGATTTCTGCCATATCACAGTAGAGAGGCGTTGGAGACTTAGACAGATGCTGAAACCGTTTCAGGATAAGAAGATACAGGCGTTCCTGGTTAACCCCGCGCAGCTAAAAATCATTAATCAGGGGGTCACCCGGTATTTCTCTTCGGAGATCAAGGCAAAGGAGTATTTGGACTCCCTGGACTAGGGGCTTGCTGGGGCTACTTTAATTCAGTGATTTGAGCTTTGGGGGAAGTTTGAAAGGGGGGTGTGGGGATTAGAATGGGTTTATCTTTTCTGGGTGGTCGTAACAGGGGGAAGAGTGTTGGTAATGAACTCTATATACTAATGGATGGATGTCCTCTTTGGGATTAAGATGCTTCCTATCCACCGGCCATAGTGTTTAAAATATGTGTTTTTTAGGGCCTGCTACCTTCTAGGACCGCGCACATCACATGCACAGACCTAGGTCTGAGCACTCCCGGGGGGGGGGGCAGGTAGCTTTCAGAGGGGAATGGGGGTTGGGGTGGGGGGTCACAGGGTAGATGGTGGCAGGGTGGAGGTACTGAGCACTTTGGGCGGTGGGCTGGGAGGTGGGTGTGGGGTAAAAAAGAGAAAAATATTGGAATCAGGTGTATTGTTTGAAGAGTCAGCCTTTAGAAAAAGGAATAATGAGAAAGCTTAGGATATGTACGGTGAATATAGGGGGGGATGAATGATGGGCTAAAAAGGCAGAAATTAGGGCATTTTGTAGCTATGAATGGCCTGGATGCTATCTGTATCCAAGAAACACATCTGCCCTGGTCTAAGAAACACCTGATAAATCTTAAAGGTTTTGAGCTTGTGGGGTGTTCAATGCAAACATCCACGATTAGGGGGGTGGCCATATTGATTAAAAATAACCTTGGAGGGTGTAAGCGCTCCCTTTCGGACGTTTGGGGTAGATGGGCTATAGTGGAATTAAATATAGGAATTACCCTTTGCACAATCTATGGCTCAAACCAGGACGAATCTGAGATATTCGATAGACTGGAGCTAGAACTACTAAACTGGCCGTACCCTCTCATAGTCTGCGGGGATTTTAATATTTCCGCGGATTTTACTGGTGGAGATAATAACACAAGCTATGTGGGCGTAAACCTAAGGTGTTTAGAGCTTTATCAGCTTTAATCAACACCCATAATCTGCTGGATGTTTGGGGCTATAAGGAACCACAGAACCCAGGCTTTACCTATTTCTCATGCCCCTTTAAAAAATACACCAAGCTCGATTATTTTTTCATCTCCCAAACGGAGGCAGGAAGGATAGGAATCCGCAAAATGCCCAAAGTGATATCTGACCATAGCCCTCTGATTTTAATGTATGAAAAAGACAATCTAGCTACTCCGCCATATAAATGGACGTTTGCGAGGAGATTACTAGTTGACCCTGTATTCATAAATCATCTCCATAATTGGGCACAGGTTATTCTGATACAAATAGGTATAGTGCCTCTCGCAACAGCGTTTGGGATGCGTTCAAGGCAGTGCTAAGAGGGGAGACTGTTAGTTTTTCAGCTCGTCAAAGGAAAAAAGCACGAGGGATCCACGAATCTCTCCTGGCTCAGTTAGCTCAGGGAGAAGAACAACACCTAAGAGATATTGTACAGGGGAAAGAAGCAAACGAAAGTTTAAGCAAGATTCTAGCCATTAAAGCGGAAATTTACAAGGCAGATGCGGATGATTTCCAGGTATTTAAGGGAAAAATGTACGAGACAGGGGAACAGGCCGGCAAGTTATTAGCCTTGAGGATTAGGCAGGGGGTTAGTAAAAATCAGGTAGCTAAACTTCAGGTGGATAACCAGTTGCACACAGATCCAGAAGGCATCAGACGGGTGTTTAAGGAATTTTATCAAAACTTGTACCAAGAAGAGGCCAGGGCAGATCCCCCAAGATTATTTTTTGAGGATTTTGGACATTCTCTGTCTCTCCAGGAGGGGAATGTACTGGAAAGGGACATTGAAATGGACGAGGTCATATTGGCTCTTCAGAATTCACCAGCTGGTAAGGCCGCCGGGCCTGATAATATCCCAGCTGAAGTTTATAAGTGTTTACAAGACGTTCTGGCCCCAATATTACTGGACTTATTTACTGGTATAGTATGGACCGGAGTTACCCCAGATTCATGGAAGGAAGCGAACATCATAGTCTTCTAAAAAAAAGGGTAAAATAAGGGAGGATCCCGGGTCGTACCGTCCAATATCCCTTATAAATGCAGACACGAAAATCTACGCCAAGGTATTGGCCAATAGGCTGGGAGGGGTCATTGGCGGACTGGACTCCCCTTGGCAGCATGGGTTTATCCCGGGCAGGAGCCAAGGGACCATATAAGATGCGTCATTACGTTGTTTGACGCTCTTGCTGCTTTGGGGGGTCGGATCGCCATGATCCTTCTCGATGGCGAAAAAGCCTTTGACCGCGTCACTTGGCTGTATTTGTGGGGGATATTGGAACAGAGGGGCTTTGGTCCTAAAATAATCAAGGCCATTAAGGCAATGTATGTTGACCCGTGCGCCAGGATCCAGTTAACGGGAGGAGCATCAGATAAGATATTCCTCTCTCGAGGGACTCGTCAAGGGTGCCCCTGCTCCCCAATCCTCTTTGCTTTATACATAGACCCGTTAATTAGAAGGATTTTGGGAAGCGGGGGTATCAAACCAGTGATCCATTGGGGATTCAAGACCAAGCTGTTAGCTTATGCGGACGACTTGGCAGTCCAAACTCCAGAGCCTGATGCCGCAATGTCCGTTCTGGAGGCAATCACCGCAGAGTTTGGCCGATGCTCCGGATATCTACTTATTGTAAATAAGACCCAGATAGTATGTTCAAGTAACATCATAAAACGGGATAGTAGATATAGAGATTCGGCAACCTATTTGGGGGTTAGAGTCAGTCCCTCAATGGAGTCTATCGTTAAAGAGAATTATGAGCCACTTATAGATTCAGTCATATTAGAGCTAAAGCTGATAGATCCCATCCATCTTTCATTATTAGGAAGAATTAATGTTCTAAAGATGACTATGTTGCCGAAATTCTTGTACCTTTTTCGTGCGAGTCGGCTTATGGTGGGGGAGAGTGTGATTAAATCCATTGCGTCAGCATTTAGTAAATTCTTGTGGCAGTATGGAAAGACAAGGCGCTGATTAAAATACTTAGCGCTACCTCAGAATAGAGGTGGTTTGGGGCCCCTAATATTAGGTGTTACTTATTAGCTTCTCTGTTTAGCCAAATGGCGATATTGTTGGGTAGTACCCCAGTATATGTTAACAGACAACCAGGGAGCATCTTTCCACCCTCTATCTATGAATTACTGGTGGGAAAAGAGGCAATGGGGTTATTGCTGCGTAATACAGACCGGCGATACTACAATAAAAAAAGATATAAGGTATTGGATAGTGCGTGGTGGGTGTGGAAAGAAGTTAAGAAGGCATTGGGAATCCTGAAATTTAATTATTACACACCCTTTTGTAATTCTAAACTCTTCCCGTATCTGAGCTGTGATGGAGGGGGGTCAGTTTGGGAATCACAAGGAATAAGTAGAATAGGAGATCTATGGGAAGGGGCTGACCCGATGGGTTTTGCTGAGCTTCAACGGAAATTTGGGCTGGAGGAGAAACATAGTTTAAAGTTCATGCAAATATACCTAACTTTGATGTCTATTAGACCTCGGATCAGCCCAGGAGGAAGAATTAAGATTCTTGACTATGTTTTGGGTGGGGGGGACCAGGATTGGTATGATCTATGGGGCCCTTTCCGACACATGGCAAGATGATATGGAAAAGGTCGAGGCTTCATGGGCGGTAAAACTCGGGGACCCAGATGTGGTTCTGGATAGAGCGTTGCAGATGGCAAGCAATATATTCCGGTCCTCAAACCTTAGGGCACAACATTATAAAACATTATTTAAGCTTTATTACACCCCAGCTAAGCTCTTTGAGTGGGGGAAAAGAGACGATGATAGGTGCCCCAGGTGTTTTGGGGGGACGGCAAATGTAGTTCACATGTTTTAGGACTGCTATATTTACCTATTTAAGATATTTATGATGAATTAGTGGTAACCTTTCTAAATGATGTAATGTGTTGTATTGGAAAATGTGTTTTAACTGGAAAGATGGTTTTTGTATACACCTGAATTCGATTTTAAATACAATTTAAAAAAAGAGAATTACTGTGAAAACAGTAGCTCAATGAAAAAAAAATGTTGTCTATGCAGACCAAATGATTGTATTTACCATTTATGTTTGTGTATTAAATAAGTTATGTATTTTCCCAGGTGTATATGATTATATGAGCTATTGGTAGCATTCAGATGCATGCTGAGTGGTTCTTTCCATTTAAAGATTAAACTGCTACTTGTTAACTGATGGTAATGATTTTGTTTTCCCCAGCCGAATTCATGAGGGCTGTAAAAGTTGCCACAGGGCAGGATCTTTCAAAAAACGTTTTGGAAACTATCTTCAAGATCTTTGATTTAGATGGCGATGACTGCCTCAGCCACGGAGAGTTTCTCGGAGTTTTGAAGAACAGACTACATCGTGGTTTGAAGGTAAGGAACGTGGAGCTTAGATCATTTCCTTCGTTTCCTGAAGATCAGACTTACTTATTGAGTCCTTTCATTCTAAGCTCTGTTTGATCCTGACTGCAGAACGCACTCTGGCCTTTTACCAAGCAGTCCTTTGGGGCAGTGTCATCTTTGAACATTTTGCTGAAGTACAGATAGTTTTGAGTCTAACTTGTTTATGTGAGCCAAGATTATAAGATTATGGATGGGCGTTTTTCTGCTGGGACACTAAATATAAATCTTAGTGCGAAATCCGCTTCATCCTTTAGGAGCCTAGATTGCAGCCTGGTCCTTGACTTTTCTCAGCACTGAAGAAGTAGGCTGGCTTCTCTGGGTGATAAAGCCACACAGCTCACTATGTTGTAGTTCTCTTTCCGCTTGGCTTTGTGGCAGAGCTTTGTAACATGTACCATACACTGGTAGAGTTGATTAGTAATTTAGATATTAGATTGGCCTGACCACATTAAAAGCTGGGCAGATAGAGAGTTGGGTATGAAGATATTTTACATCACTCTAGAGTATCCATAGAGTCAGTTTGTTTCCTACCTCCATGTGCGTGATTTAAGTTTAGTGTCTGCCCTTAAAGTACAGACATGAGGGACATAGCTGCTGCAGTGTGTTCTTAAACATAATTTAAGATATTACGTAGGTATGTTCAAAACATCATTTAACAGTATTTTTAAGATAAAATTGGTCTCAGGCTATAAATTGGTTTGGTGCCTAATACAGAATTTTAAAAACCTTGCAGTGTTTATAGCTATAGGATCAGAGTCCAGCCTTTGAAGATGGGACGGTAACACGTTGGACTGTTACGGTTACCCTTTTTAAAAACTGGGACCAAGATGGACTTCCGACCAAGAGTCCAGGAGTCCAACCTTTCCTGTGGCTTCTAGAACCCTCAATAATAAAGGGGCCCTTAGATCCATTTTAAATTTATATAGATCCACAGGAACCCCGTCCAGGCCCGGGGCCTTCCCTCCTCTGCTTAGTTTCAGGGCTTGCACAACTTCGGCCAAAGTGAAATCTAATGCCAATGAGCTAGGAAGAACAGTGGAGTTTTCGGGCCCTTGCCCCAGGGTACCAGATGTTTCAATAAATAAGTCTAAACATCTGGGAAAAATAGGCTATCCATTCAGTTTCGGTGATTGTGGTTTCTATTTTGTTTTTCTCTCTTGGGGCTGAGAGGAATGGTGAATTTATAACCTCCCAGAATGCTGCGGTGTCATTGATTTTACAGCAATTATGTAAGGCGGCCCAGTGTTCCTCTTCAATTGGTTCCTTCTCTGCCGAAGGGTTTTATTATATGATTTTCTTAATTGGATAACCTCGGCCCTGTCTCTAGGGGATTTTTTGAGGGCTACTTTAGGGGCGGAATAAGCTTTGGAACAGGAAGAATTAAACCAGGTGGTCGTGGAATTTCTTTTTCCTTTGGGAAAAATAGTTAAAGCTTCATTTACAGATTTAGTTATCAATTTAAAATTGGCTATGATCTCCTGAGGAGATGAACTCTCTGCCAGGCATAAGCTAACCGCTGTCTTAGCCGCTCTAATGACCTTTTCAGTTATCATTTCGGGGTCAGTGCGGATCCACTGTATTGTGTAGCCATTTAATCTGTTTGTGGTAAGGTTTTCATCCCGAATAGTGTCTTTGGTTTTTTCTGAGCTTCTAGCAGTTGCATGGTGTGAGAGATGGGAAAATTATCGCTAAATACGCAGTCATGCGTTATAAAGTTGGTGATAAGATTGGGGGCGCCACTTGTCATGAGAATGAAATCAATGCAACTGGACGCTCCTCTGCCGTTAAAAGTGGGGCTTAAATCAACGGCGGATGTTAACAGATCGTTAGCAAAAGCCAATTGGAGTAATGACATTGTCTCATTCATGCACTCCCCTTTACGGGAGTGAGGGAAATGAGTAATGTTATTCTCTTGGAGATCCAGGTAGCCGCAGGTGGTATTATTGTTTCTCTCGCATAAGGGCAAATTGAAATTACCGCCCCACATAATTGTTTTTTTTTGCGTGGTTGATATTGATATAATCTAAAAGGAAGTGGCGTATTTCCTTCAGTGTCTCCACTAGATTAATTTCCTGCAAGTTGTTGTAGAAATTTACTACCACTACATAGACTGATTTATTTACAGATATTAAAATTATCTGGTAATTCACCTCGTTTTTAGGGTACTGGTTTCTACAGGCTGAATTAGGTTGGAAACATAAACCACTAATCCACCTTTAGCTCGCCCTGAGGATGAGGTGAGTGCTGGAGAGAAGAAAGTTTTGTATCCTTTCAGGATGATAGGTGATACTGCCCATGTCTCCTGAAAACAAAGGATGTCATAACACCGCACAAATGTTATCCACCCTTCTTGATTGATCTTGGATCGGAGACCGGCAATATTCCAAAAAATTACTTTAATAGCAATCCCTCCTGAAGAATCAGCTACTGTCTGGGGGGTGAGTTTACTAGGCTCTCCTCTTCGGAAGGTGGGCTACTAGTTAGAGAAACTGCGGCTAATTCTGAGTGTATTATTTTATGAGAGATGAATTGACTTACTTTGAGATCATGCCTGGGTGTTGGCAGCTCCAGAGCCTGTTCCTTGGGGGTGTGGGGCAATTTGGGGGATAGGACACAGAGAGTTTACCAGAAATGAGTTATATTGGGGGGGATCGGGGACTATTGGCTATTGCCCATCGTAGCTTACTCTCTTTAAATTGGACCACACAGGACCTATTGGAAAAGTTGGTTGTCAGTCTACCTCCTCTATTAATGACAGAGATTCGAATCTGTTCTGTGTTAGGATAGAACCATTAGTATTCGTTGTTGGATTGGGGGGTCGGTCTATAGAAGAAGCCAAGTAGGACAGAAAGTATTGCTGTTGGTGGAGTCAAGGTTTCCTCCTTTTCGGCTAGGAGTGAGCGAACAATTTGTGGGGTATTAAAATTAATAACAATGCAGTCACCCTGGATACTTTTTTGGGAGGGACCGACCCATCCTACTCTCCGGACCATGAGGATTTGCTTGGTGTTCTTAGGGTTAAAGTGCTTGTGTTTTACTAACCAATCCACCACTTTGTTCCGGAGAGAGAACCAGGATTCGGGCATTCCTTGATTTAAGGTTGGGACACCTGTTAGTACCAAGACATAGGGACATGATGTAGGTGGGAGATTTAGAGAATCTCTATTTGGTTGAACTCTGCTATTGGGGGCATTGTAGCTTGCCATCTTCTGCCCAAGATTTATGTGGTTCTGCTCCCTATGAGTGACTTTCGGTGTGGGGCCCCCAATGATATTATTTTGGTTCACTTGTTGCAGGATCAAGGGGGAACCAGACCGAACAGTTTTATTAGGTTGATTAAGTGAATCCCTTAAATGCGGTACGGTGTTGTTTACACTAAGTATCATATTGGGAGCTTCTGAACGGGCTCTAAATAGTTAAAAATCCTCTTTCATTTGGTCCATCTTGCTCTCTATATGAGTGAGTTTTTCGTCAAAAGTGGAAGATAGGAGGGCACCCCTTTCAGAGATTTTTTGTTCTAAGGTGGTTTTTATAAGTGTCTCCTTGTGTTTCCCTAGATTTTGTACGGTTGCATGCGAACTATCAATGATGGGGCTTAGCTCGGCTACAGAATGGGGTTGGCTTTCATCTGTTTGGGTTCCCAGTGAGCAGAAAGCAGCCCCAACTGCCGCCTTTCCCTCTTTGGCCAACTTGCCTCCCTTTTGTTTTGTGGCCGTTACTCGACCTTTCCTTAATTTGGATTGAGCCCAAGTTTGAGGGCCCTTACCTCTTGGGATGGGGGTTGTAGGGGGCCTTTCTCGAATTTCAGGTGATTTCAATAACGGGGAATCCACAGGTGACGGAGAAAAAAATTAGGGAGGGAGAATTAGTCAGTAGTAAGGAAGTGTTAGGGTCCTCCTCCCTAATCGATGGAAATTGTGAGGGATCAAGTGAAAGCCTACGCTCTGTTAGATGTATCTCATGATTAATTAGAGATTCAGCTCTCAATAGGTATGCATCTAGAGTGCCCGAGGTACTCTTACGTTTCTCCATCGTTGGTGAGGCACTATACTAGTTAAAAATCACTAAATACTGTGAGTTCTGAATTGCTGAGGGAAAAAAAGAAGACTCTTTATACAACAATATAAAGGTTAGCCACCACTGTTATGTCCTGGTTATAAAAGATCTTACCAGGGCTCTTAATAGGTCGACTTCTATTATAACGCCAAGGGACCAGGCCCTGCCCTGCCTTGGACGGCCACAGACGGTCCGCCCTTTGCCCGGGCATAGCCCGGCGAACGCCCGCGCGCGTCCCGCAACGCGAGAAGCTAACGATGAATATATGGCCCAGCAGGTGAGGTGGTTAGGGCTTGCGATAGTGCTCCGTGGCCCCCGCTAGTTCCTGGGCTCTGGAGTCCTTGCAGAGCTGCCCACAGCATTCTGATAGATACATCTGCCAGTGGATTCCTCACCTTGTGAATATCCCCTTGCGTCAGCAACATTCGGAAATTCTTTTCGTAGCTTCGCGCCGATGTGGACTTGGACGTCATAGAGACACGGCATCGTACGCGACTCCGCTGACGTCACCGACGCCCATAATAGGCCCACGCCGCCGTGATGACATCAGTTCCCTTTTTTCTGCGTCGTCGACGCTGACGGTTTCGGGAATCTCAGTAGCCAACTGGTGACTTTGTTACCTTATTATTCACTTTCTGCTTCTTTGTTTCTCGTTTCTTCACGATGTCGACAAAGAAGACTGGCTTCAAGCCCTGCAGGGAGTGCGGGAAAATGGCGTTCATTACTGACCCGCACGAGGACTGCATTTGGTGTTTGAGCTCTGATCACGATGTGGATGGTTGTTCATCTTGTCGTAAGATGAATCCGAAGGCCCTGAGAGAAAAAAAGACCAAACTCCTGGTAGCGAAGCTGAAGGCTGGCAAGGGAAAATCTTCGAGGTCTCGCTCTCGAAGGGCGAGGTCGAGATCGAAGTCAAGATCAAGGTCTCGAGAGGAGTCGTCTTCGAGGTCCGCTTCAGACCATGCTTCGAAGTCGAGAACGAGACTTAAGAAGAAAAAACATGAGTCCCGACGTCATTCCGGTAAGGAGTCAGGCTCGAGGTCGAGGTCACCGAAGAAGGTACGTACCAAGGTGGTTACGCTTGATGTCTCGGATCATGAAGGTGAGGCCTCGCCTTCGGAGTCGTGGGTTCAGTAGCCGGCTCCTGCTTCGAATCCGTCTCCGGCCCGAGATGAGGAAGAAGTTCATGTGGATGTGGAATCTGCGCCTGTCGAAGAGCCGACTCCGAACACTCCACAAGATCAGCCTGAGGGTTTTCAACCACCTTTCCCAGCCCCCGGCCAGGACCCATCAGCGTTTTTAAACGCAATGTATGGTGTCTTTACAAGGGCGTGGTACCCCTCTGGCACACCTTCGGGTCCCATGGGTCCTCTGGCCTTCAATTTAGGAGTCCCTCACTCCTATCCTCCTGCTCTATTCATGCCGTTTATGCCGGCTTCGACGCCGCCATGGCAATACCCGGCTCGGCCGAGGTCGACGACGCCGGTTCCGGCGTCGCCCGCTCCAGATAGACCTCGAGAGCATCCCACTGGGCCATCGGATTCGATACCGGCGTCAATACCGACTCTGTCGGAGCCGTTGGTGGATCCGACTGTGAAGCGTGTGAAGGAGAGGTCCAGAAGGGAAGCACAACGCCTTTTGGAAGAGCAAAGGTATATAGAGTCACATCCTGATATGGAGGAAGGTGAACTGGAAGAGGACTGTTTTGAGGACCTGGGTGACGCTGGTAGCCTGGATTTCTCACCAGAGTGGGAGTTGCCATCTGGCTCTGATGCACCTTCAAAGGACGTCCAGCCTTATCATGTAGTGATGAGGAAGGCGGCGGAACTTCTGCAATTGACTTTACCAACGGTGGAGTTTAAGTCCAATCTTCTTGCAGAAGTTTTGCATTCACCAAGCTCTGTAGTGCAACCACTGCTTCCGTTTAATGATGCCTTAACGGAACCTATTATGGAGGTGTGGAAAAAAACACTGTCAGCTCCTGCAGTGTCCAAGAGTGTGGCGAGAAGATACAGGGTTGCACCTGAAGACCCTGCTTTTCTGACATCTCATCCATCACCTGAGAGTCTAGTCATTCAAGCAGCCTGTTCCAAGAAGAATGTGAGTGCCTTTCCTCAGGTTCCCGGTGATAAAGAGGCAAAGAAACAAGATCAGGTGGCTAAAAAGACCTTCTCCTCTCAAGTATGGCGTTGAAGTCAACAAATGCCACTTGCCTTACGGGGAGGTATGTGCATGCCCTTATGGATACTATGCGTACTTTAGCTCCTAAGATTCCTGATGTCAACAGGAGGGATTTTGAGGAGGTGTTATCAGATGCACAGGCTGCGGCACGCCAAGTGATACAGAGTGGTCTGGACACTGCAGACTCGGTGGCACGTATCATGGGTACTGCGGTTGCCACTAGGAGATCGGCTTGGCTGAAATCTTCAGACTTTTCGGCAGATGTTCAGGCGGCTTTGCTGAATCTGCCGTTTGATGGATCTGGTCTCTTTGGCAAGAAGGCTGATACGGCCTTGGAGAGATTTAAAGACAGTAGAGCAACTGCTAAATCTTTAGGTCTCCAGATCAGAGGTTCTTCAGCCAGGAAATTCAGAGGTTTTGGACGCTCTTCCTTTCGGAATTACCGACAAGGTCAGCAGCAACAACAACAGCATCAGCAGAATCCCTTGTACAGATCTTATAGGGGAAAGCAAAGAGCTCGTCAGGCCTCTTCCTCCTCCACCTCCTCCAACCCCCCAGCCACAGAAAAGCATCCCTAGATCTGCCATTCAGGATCATGTGGGTCCGGTGGGGGGTCGGCTTACCCACTTTCTACGGGATTGGGAATCGGTTACATCAGATCTTTGGGTTCTCAATCTCGTAGAAAATGGATATGCCCTTCCCTTTCGGGAATTCCCTCCCAATTAACCTCCTTGCCAAAATTTTTGCACGGAGGAACATCTGTTGCTTCTACAGGAGGAAGTGCAGACTTTATTAAGAAAGGGTGCGATAGAGGTGGTCCCAGAGCAGGAAAGGGGTCAGGGATGCTACTCCCGGTATTTCCTGATTCCCAAGAAGGATGGCAGATTTCGTCCAATCCTGGATCTCAGGATCTTGAATCTCTTTCTGAAACAAGAGAAATTCAAGATGCTCACTCTTGCTCAGGTTCTTCAAGCTCTGCTTGAAGAAGACTGGATGGTGTCGCTCGACTTGCAGGATGCGTATTTTCACATCCCAATCCTGAAGTCGCACAGGAAGTCTCTCCGTTTTACGGTGGGGTCGCAACACTATCAGTTTGCGGTCCTTCCTTTTGGAATTACTACTGCGCCTCGAGTCTTTACCAAGGTGATGGCGGTGGTGGCAGCACATCTCAGAAGGTCGGGGATTCCAGTATTCCCCTATTTGGACGACTGGCTGATCAAAGCGGAGTCGTCAGAGAGAGTGCTCCAACATCTGCAAGAGACAACACAGTTGTTGTACAGGTTGGGTTTTTCGATAAATGTACCCAAGTCTCACCTGATGCCCTCCCAGCGCATCCTGTTCATAGGTGCTGTACTGGACACAACTGTATGTCGTGCATTCCCTCCTCCTCAAAGGATTTGCGACATTCAGGAAATGATTCCTTTATATTTCAATGGAGCGGTCGTTCCAGTCCTGAAGGTCCTTCGCCTGCTCGGTCTGATGGCTTCATGCATTCTGTTGGTCAACCATGCACGCTGGCACATGAGGGCACTCCAGTGGTGCCTCCGCAGGCAGTGGTATCAGCACAACAGAGATCTCAGGGAGTCAGTGAGGATCTCCAGAGAAGCTGCAGCGGATCTGACTTGGTGGGGCGTGGAAGGCAACCTGTCTCAGGGGAAGCCTTTTCAACTGCCTCCTCCGGTGGCCACAGTAATAACGGATGCATCCACTCTAGGGTGGGGTGCTCATCTGGGGGACCTGGAGATCAAAGGTCTTTGGTCTCCAGAGGAAAGGTTGCTTCATATCAACCTTCTGGAATTGCAGGTGATACGTTTGGCGCTCAAGGCCTTCCTCCCTTCCCTTCGTGGTCGCTCAGTCCAGTTCCTGACGGACAACACGACCGCGATGTGGTACATCAACAAGCAGGGAGGAGTGGCGTCGCAGTGTCTCAGCAGGGAGGCTCTGCGGCTCTGGTCCTGGGTTCAGGACCATCAGATTTGTCTGATGGCAAATCATCTGGCCGGAGTTCAGAACGTTCGTTCGGACACTCTCAGTCGGCAATTCTCGGCCGACCACGAGTGGAGGCTCCATTCAGAGGTAGTTCACGACATCTTTCAGATGACGGGAACTCCTCGGGTGGACCTGTTCGCCACTCACGAGAATGCTCACTGCCCGTCTTTTTGCAGTCTCCAGTATCCGATGCAAGGAGCCTTGAGGGACGCGTTTTAGTTGAGTTGGGGACGATAACTCCTTTACGCGTTTCCTCCCTTAACTTTGATTCCTCGGGTTCTGAGGAAGATTCGCCAAGACCGGGCCCAAGTCATAATGGTCGCCCCGGATTGGCCAAGAAGGGTGTGGTACACATATCTTCTCCACCTCTCCTCTCACCCGCCGCTCCGTCTCCCTCTCAGGGCAGACCTCCTCTCTCAGATGAAGGGGCAGGTTCTACACCCCCACCTCCAGACATTACACCTTCATGCCTGGAGATTGAACGGGGCAACCTGAATTCCTTTTCTCTCCCACACGATGTGGTGGATGTCATATTATCGGCTAGGCGTGACTCCACTAAATCCATTTATTCCTACAGATGGTCTAAATTTGTCACCTGGTGTGGAGAGAAATCTGTAGACCCTTTGAAAGCCCATTTATCTGATATTCTCCAATTTGCTCTCTCTTTGGCGCAGCAAGGGCTTGCTGTTGCCACAGTCAAGGGTTATCTCTTGGCCTTGTTGGCATTTCTATGTTTGCCGGACCAGCCGTCCCTTTTCAAATCTCCTGTAGTTTTAAGATTTTTGAAGGGTCTCACTAATAAATTCCCTCCTACTCCCTTTATTGTGCCTCAATGGGACCTAAATCTTGTCTTAACATACTTGATGGGTGCTCCCTTTGAGCCCTTACACAAGTGTCCTATGAGGCTTTTGACTTTTAAGACAGTCTTCCTAGTTGCAATTACCTCGGCAAGGAGGGTAAGTGAGCTTCAAGCTCTTAGTTCCAAGCCCCCATTCTTGACCATTCATGCTGAACGAATGGTTCTTAGGACCAGGGCTGCTTTTCTCCCTAAGGTGGTGACTCCCTTCCACGTAGGACAATCCATTACCCTCCCTACCTTTTATCCTCCACCACACCCTTCCAAGGAGGAGGAGAGATTACACCGTCTGGACCCTAGGAGGGTGGTGAGCTTTTACCTGGACAGAACTAAAGACTGTCGAGTGGATGACCAACTCTTCATTGGGTTTGCTGGCTGCGAAAAAGGAAGAGCGGTCCATAAAAGAACTCTTTCAAGATGGATCATCCTCTGTATAAAGATATGCTACTCTTTGGCCGGTAAGGAGCCTCCAGAGGGTATAAGGGCTTATTCTACAAGAGCTAAGTCGTCAACCTCTGCATTGTCTAGAGGTGTTCCTGTAGAGGACATTTGTAGGGCCGCAACTTGGTCCTCCCTCCACACTTTCGCGAAGCATTACTGCTTGGATACCGAGGTGAGGAGGGACGGCCACTTTGCGCGCTCTGTCCTCCAGGATTTTCTGGTATAGGAGAGTGGACACCCTCCTCCGGGAGTGGGGACTGCTGTGGGACTCTATTCACAAGGTGAGGAATCCACTGGCAGATGTATCTATCAGAAGAACAAGTTACTTACCTTCGGTAACGCTTTTTCTGGTACATACAGTATCTGCCTGTGGATTCCTCACTGACCCACCCGCCTCCCCGTTGTCTACTCTTCTATACCAGAGTAACTGTATTGTATGTGTTTTATGGTCAAAGAAAATGTTATTTCAGATGTTTTCTTACATTTGCTTCACACTGTGTGTTATCTTGACTATCGTGTACTGTGTATATTATGTATATATATATATATACTGTCATTGGTCCGTCCGTGTGCCTCGAAGGCACTGAAAAAAGGGCAGAACTGATGTCATCACGCCGGCGTGGGCCTATTATGGGCGTCGGTGACGTCAGCGGAGTCGCGTGCGATGCCGTGTCTCTATGACGTCCAAGTCCACGTCGGCGCTAAGCTACCAAAATAATTTCCGAATGTTGCTGACGCAAGGGGATATTCACAAGGTGAGGAATCCACAGGCAGATACTGTATCTACCAGAAAAAGCGTTACCAAAGGTAAGTAACTTGTTCATCACCACCAAAGTGCAGCGTCTCCCGCGCCCGCTGGTTCCTGGGCTCTGGAGTCCTTGCAAAGCTGTCCACAGCAATCACCACCAAAGCGCGGCTAAGGACTCAAAAAGTTCTGACAACACAACAGGTGCTCTTGAAGTGGTAATGGACAAAAAAGAGTTCCAGTTTTACAAAATGATCTATCAATAAACCACATGGTGTTGAACCATGTACATTGCTTGATAGAAATCTAGTGGAGCAATCGGTGGGCAGTTGAGTCATAATTAAATCTGCTCATCCCACAAATCATTCTCACAGCTATGGTCTGTAATATATATGGAGTTTATCTATCACAGCAGCCAACAGTACAAGCTATAGTGCATTACCATAGTCAGGAGGGCGAGGGCACAGGCCTCTATGACAACAGCTTGCTTTGACGGAAAGAGAAGTGGGAGGATTTTCCAGAACAGGTGGAGCTGCAAAACTACAAGCTGATCAAATCTTTTGATCTGAGCATTAAAATCGAATGCTTTCCAAATGCTAGGTATGTCAGTTTTCTCAGAATTAATCTCGAGGAAGTTAGCTGCCATCCAACCCTGGACCGCAAATGGATACTGTCCAAGCTGCCTAATGCAGTAGGTTTTGTTGGTCTTAAGGGATCTCAGATGAACCTCTCCCGAGTGGAAGGAGTGTTTGATACATTAAATACCTGTGAAATGCTAACAGATGCCATAGATTAAATTTCTTCCGAAGACATGGATTTACACCTGTGTTTAGTGGGAGCGTCATCAGAAGAGGAGGCTGTAGGCGTGTAACAAACTTCGTCATTGAGGTGTAAGAAGAACACTGACAAAGAAACTGAGGGACAGCTGTTCCACAGTGGTGATTATAAAATCTTTGTCTCAGTAGGGAACTTTGCCAAACATCTCATAGTCTCCTTATAATTTGCCATGAGGAGAATAATGATATCGTGCTGACATGTGGAGTGCAAAAAAAACGATGGATTTAAGCCCAGATCTCTGTACTGGGGTGAATGTATGACATTGTTCTGCATGCTGTCCATCAACTGTTGTTTTTGCATTTGTCACCCCGAGTGGAATGGGTATGCTCAGACGTGAGTCCCATGCTCTCCACACCACTGGAGTCAAGCTATCCTGGCTGATGACGGCTGATAGCCAGAAACCGGTCCTAGGATGCTTGATTCCGGTCCAGAAAAGACATGGCTTGGCAGCTCGGGCTGGACTGTTCCCCTGACGCACAGGGTCAAGGCTGATTTGCATATGAGCATGTCTGAACTGGTGTGGTGTGGAGTGCAAAAAAACGATGGATTTAAGTCCAGATCTCTGTACTGGGGTGAATGTATGACATTGTTCTGCATTCTGTCCATCAACTGTTGTTTTTGACATATTAAAGTTGGCATCTTAAAATTATTGGCGAGGACATAGAGGCTTGGAATTGAGGGCCTTAAGTGATGCATTCTAAAGTGCAGTCAGCTTTCCTGATGAAGGTTTTTTAGCACTGGCATACATTGAATTATAATTATTAATTATAGCAGATTAAAACAGTGTCTTGAATTGAAAGTTCTCACTTCTAAGACTCAGGCGTATGTTTCAAAGGAATGTGGCTCTTTGGCCACAGGTTGGTTATTTTGTGTTTAATGACCATCTCTCAGTGAATTATGTGGACACTCTAACAGTAAATGGGTTATACTAGTCCATACCTGTTGAATTGCTCCTTCCTTGATCATAAGATGGATAACCGACACTAAAAAGTTTATGAAAGTATGCTTCTGTCTACATTCCGCCATTCCTGCAGACACAGTCTATGATTATCTTCAGCCATCCAGAATGTATCTGGTAGATTCAATTTAGATATCTTACCCAAACATTGACTCAATATTTGTGAAAGATTTTAATGCAAGAATGTCTACTGCAACCTTGCTGAAAATCATTGACTGAGATAAGGAAACATTCTGGTCGATAGATGGGGCCATATTATCAAATAAATCCACAAATAAAACGGCTTTCCTTCTTGCATAACTCCCCTTGAAGTTGAGATGCTGTTTCCTAAATGCTATACTTAAAGATTATAAACTTGGTACTCCCAAAGTACTAGAATGGTTGTCATCTTCAACAGTAGACAGTGTCATTACAAAGTTTGAGTTGGTTCAGTATTTTAAGTCTGGCAATTTTGGTGGACAAGCTCAGTGACAAACCTACTTTTTTTTAACCAGTCTTTACTGTATAGTGCCTCGTGTTAATAAATGGTCCCGTCTGCACTATCGCTTTTCAGCGTGTCGGGTGATGCCATGCCCCCTCAAGCCAGACTCTGCAGGCGCCTCTCCTGTCGCTGTACGTGCTGGGGGAAGGATTCCCTTTGAGTCCTGTTGGTCCAAGGAGGTCAGCTACCCCACAGCTGCAGCTCAAAATGTCCCGTGCTGCGGGTTTGCACTAGCGCTTTTCAGCGCTTTGGGGTGATGCCACAGCCCCTCAAGGTAGACTGTGTAGGCGACTCTCCTGGCGCTTTACCCATGGGGGAAGGATTCCCTTTGAGCCCTGTGGGTCCAAGGAGGTCAGCTACTCCAAAGCTGCAGCTCAAAATGTCCTGCGCTGTGTGTTTGCACTAGTGCTTATCAGTGTGTTGGGGTCAGGCCACACCCCTTCAAGGCAGACTCTGCAGGAACCTCTTCTGTCGCTTTATGTTAATGTTAATGTTAGTTTTTGTATAGCGCTGGTTCACCATCCGGTCTCTTCGCGCTTCTAGGGGAAAGAATTACAACAGACAATGTGCGGGCTGAAGTGGATGAGTTATTTTGTGGTCGATGCCTCCAGGAACAAGATAGTCTTAAGTTTTTTCCTAAATGGAAGGATAGCAGATTCCTTACGCAGACTGTCAGGTAGATCATTCCAAAGCAATGGAATCAAGGTGGAGAAGGCAATGCCGCCTTTGCGGGCCAAGTGAAACCGGGGGTTGACCAAACGACAGGCTACGGAAGAGCGTAGGGTCCGAGCCGCAATATAGCTTGTCACCTGATCCTTAATATAAGCTGGGGCTCGACCGTAGATGGCCTTGTGGGCTATACAAAGGCCCTTAAATGAGGCTCGTTGCCTGATAGGTAGCCAGTGTAATTTAGCCAGCAGGGGGGAAGCATGAGTCCGTCTGGGTTGGTCAAAAACCAGACGTGCCGCGTCGTTCTGCACCACCTGCAACCTCCTTGTTAATTTCCAAGAGAAGCCAATGTACAGGGCATTCCCATAGTCCAACCGAGAAAAAATTGTGGCGGAAACAATGACCTTAAGGGAATTGGTAGTAAGTAGAGGAACAAGTTTTCGCAAACACCTCAATATCCCTGTACAGGTGCCAACCACCACCGACACCTGATCGTTCATGGAGAAGTCGGCATCGATTTTAATGCCTAGACTTCTAACCACTGGAACTGGATTAGGGATGACTCCCAGTTCCGGCAGCCAGAACAGGCCCCTTTATACGTTGGGGGAAGGATTCCCTTTGGGTGCTGTGGGTTGGGTCAGCTACCCCACAGCTGCAGCTCACAATGTCCCGCGCCGCAGGTTTGTACTAGCGCTTTTTAGCACAACTGGGTGAGGCCATGCCACCTCAAGGCAGAATCTGCAAGCGCCTCTCTTGGCACTTTAGGTGTTGAGGGAAGGATTCCCCTTGAGTGCTGAGGGTCCACGGAGTTCCGCTACCCCACACCTGCAGCTTAAAATGTGACCAATTCAATGACTCACAGAACAGAAAACTTTGTTATTCATCTAATCCTAGTTATGATATGGGTACTGGTATATTTGCTAGCTTGGATGCCCCTTGGGGGTAGGCATGCCCTTTTAAATGGTAAGGACAGAATAACAGAATATAGTATTCACAAATGTCCCCAAATTCACTAGTGGAGAATCACCGAAATTCTTTAAAATACTGTAGCCGGATTGAGAAGGTTGGTCCTTGAACAGTGAAATAATCTGACTTTAAAATGTTAAAAATAGTCTGCAGTAATGAATGGGCCACTTTGAAATATTTCATTATAAGAGGTTATAAAGAAGGAAGCTTAGCCCGAGGTCCTCTATGAAGTGGAGAATTAGGAGAAAAAAGATCTCTCCAATTTGAAACAGATTTTCAATTTCTACTCTTTCCTGTTCCCACCCCATCCCCAACTCAAAGCATGACTAAGAGGAACTTGTAGGTCCTAAATTCAAACCTACATCAAACTTTGATTATTATTTTTAATTGATTTTTATGATTTTCTTTAGCTGCGGCAAGCTGTTCTTCTTTTTTTTTTTTTTTTTTTTTTAAACCCAACATTCTGTATAGTTTTGATTCAACAAGTATGTTTTTTTTCGCAGAAGTAAATTTGCTTGTTTCCACGATAGGCCCCAGTGGCCGAAAGTGTTTCAATACAATACCACTGTGCTACCTGTAGTGTCCAGCCCCAACAACTCAGGCAGACACAGTGTGGTAGTAGCAGGGACCTTCTTTATTGTACGTCCTTTCTCTGCAACTTCTAACGGCTCACTGCTCCCTTGGTCTCCCAGCTCCTCCCTTTCCGCCCGCCCTCGTCCCTCACTCGGGCCGGTCCTAGTGCCTGACCAGTTTGGTCACTGGGCACTTTGCATCAACTTCATTACATCTCCCCCCTCTGTGAATAAAAGAAAACAAACAATATACACCACAGCAAACAGCAAATTATTTTTCTTTAGAATTCTTCGATAAAGCGTGACGGTTTCGTGATCACACGTCTGGGGCGTGACTGGAGGTTGGGACTGTCACGCTCATTATCATCGGCAGTCTCCATCAATAACTGACTCTGAGTTGGCAGTGTCTCTGGGTCTCCCGGCTCCAGTTTCGGTTCGGTGAGTAGCTCTTTGACTTTGGGTCCGCACTTTTTGAAGTACGTCACATTCCTAGTAAGTCTTTTCCCGTCGGTCTCTGCAGTGATCATGGTTCCTTTTTGTTGTATCACTTTGAGTGGAACCTCATGGTATTGGCAATCAGTCTTTCTGTGCTGCTCTTGTCGTGCCAGCACCCAGTCTCCCTTTTGGAATTGAGGGGTAGTAGCATGACGTCGCTCATCGGCATGGTCCTTCATTCTTTCCTTCTTTATCTTGTCTCTGGCCGCGATCTCCTCATGGTCAGAGTCGGGATACAGTTCGTGCGCTGCCATATTCATCATTGGTATTCTGGTGCGCAGTGGGCGTCCTACCATGAAAGTGGCAGGACATTTACCTGTGGTGGAATGAGGCGTACTTCGGTATGCCCGCAATACCTCGTCGAGTGCTGCGTGAAGGCTCTTTCCGGTGAGTTCTGCTTGCTGGATGGTCTTCTTGATCGTGGCCATGAAGCGTTCGATCATTCCGTTGGCCTGTGGCCATAGTGGTGTGATCTTGCGGTGTGTGAAGTTGAGGTGCTGGGCAAAATCAGCAAAGTCATGGCTGTTGAATGGAGGCCCATTGTCTGACTTCACCACTAGGGGAATGCCCCATGCGGCAAAGACCTCCTCTAGGATCGGTATGACACTCGATGCTCTCGTGGATGTGCACAGTTGTGCGATGGGGAATCTGGAGTATTTGTCCATGATGGCCAGGACGTATTGGCCCGATTTGATTGGCCCAAGGAAGTCAATGGCAATGTGTTGCCAGACACCCTCCGGTAGTGGAGACATTTGTAGTGGTGCAGGGGGATCCGGACGACTTACCAGTTGACATTGCGGACCGTTACTTCATGGTCGTCTCCACCATCGGGTCTAGTGTTGGGAACCAGACTCTTTCACGGAGTGCTCTTTTTGTGGCTACTCTGCCCCGGTGTCCCTCATGCGCTAGGTTGATGACCCCTTGTCTGAGTTGTCGTGGGATCACTATTCTGGTGTCTCGTAAGATGAGACCATTTGCTGCTATCGACAGTTCTTCGTGGACATGTTTAAATGCCACCATCTCTTGGTTGTTTTGTCCATTGCTTGGCGTGTGTCTCCAGCTGTTAGTTTGGATCAGCCGTTTCACCTCTTGCAGGGTGGTATCCGTTTGCGTCGCTTCACAAATGGCCTCTAGTGGAACAGCCGGAGGCCTCGCTTGGTTCACTACGAAGTGAATGTATTCATCCGCGATTGATTGTTCTAATTTGTTGGATCTGATGGGGTGTCGGGACATGTAGTCTACAGGGTTTGCATCTTTTCCTGGCTTGTGAATTATGGTATAGGTGTACTCTTGGAGCCGCAGGCCCCATCGCTCTGTTCTCGGTGGCATTTTTGCTCGCGGGTTTCCAAATATTGTGATCAAAGCTTGGTGGTCAGTTATCAGTGTAAAATGTTTTCCAAAGATGAAAATGTGGAAGTGTTCACACGCCCAGACAACAGCCAGGCTTTCTTTTTCTGGCTGTGAATATGCTCTCTCCGTGTCCGTCAGACTTCTGCTGGCATATGCTACTATGTGCCGTTGGTCTCCTTCTCTATTATATTGCACAAGGATGGCTCCTAATCCTACAGGACTGGCATCTACTGTTATCTCAGTCTTCTTTTTTGGATTGAAGTACGCTAGGTTCTTTGCTGATTCTACAGTTCTCTTGATCTCTCGAAATGCCCCTTCACACTGAGTGGACCACTGAAAGGGCTGTCCTAGTTTCGTGAGCATCCTTAGCAGGTAGCTTAGCGTGGCGTAGTCCGGTATATATCTGGAGCAGTAGCTGGCCATGCCTAGGAACGATCGTACATCGCCTACGTCCTCCGGGCTTGGTGTATCGTTTAGCGCTGCTACCTTTTCTGGGTCTGGTTTCATGCCACTTCCAGAGAATAGGTGTCCGAAAAATTTTAGCGTTGGTTTGTGAAGTTCGCACTTATCTTTGTTGAGTGTCAGGTTCGCGTCCATCAGTGCTTGACAGACCTGATCCAGTGCTTTGTTGTGTTCTTGAGTCGTTGCTCCATAGACGAGGATGTCATCGCTGTAGTTTAGGACCTGTGGGATGTGGTGTATTGTTCTCCTGATGGCCTCTTGGAATATCTCTGCTGCTGATGATTCCCCAAAGCTTAGTCTTTTATATCTGAATAGTCCAAGGTGTGTCGAGAATGTTGTGATGTATCTCGACCTTTCGTGCAGTTCTAGTTGGTGGTATCCTTTGTTGACGTCCAGTTTTGAAAAGATCTTGGCTCCATTGAGGGAAGTGATCATGTCACTGATGTGAGGGCCTGGATGTCTCTCTCTCTCTCTCTCTCTCTCTATTGCCGTGTTGGGCGCCCTCATGTCTACACACAGACGGACTCGGCCAGTTTCTCCTTTCTTTGAGGCCACCACGACCGGGGAGACCCATGGAGTTGGTCCATCTGTTCTCTCGATGATGTCGGCGTCCAGCAGGTCTTGGAGTTCCTTCTCCACGGCTTCCTGCAGGTGGAACGGGATTTTTTGGTGGTATTGCGCCACAGGTGTGATTTGTTCATCTATGTGCAATTTTATTTGGCAGTTCTTCATTTTTCCCAGCCCTTGAAAGAGCTTGGGGAACTTCTGGATGAGTGCTGGTTTGTCAGTGACTCTGAATAGGATGTCCACCAATATCAATCGCTCAGCAGTGGCTAGGCTCAGGAGGCAGTCGTCTTCAGGCCCCTCGATGACATGGATGTAGGCTGGTATTGTTCGATCTTCATATGACAGTTCGGTCTCGAACTTCCCAAGACATATAAGTGGCTCCTTGGCTATCCACGTATACAGTTGTACGTGGGCATCAACTAGCTTTGGCGGTGGTTTCATGCGTTGGTACTCTGTTACTGGTAAGTAGCTTAGCGTTGCTCCACTATCTAGCACGAACTGGGTGGGGTGGGAGCCAACCCTGATGTCTAAACGCTGGTACTCTTTCAGCTGATCCAGGTCAGCTACACGGTAAAGGTATTCCTTTCGAACTCGGGGGGGTGGGCGATGGGGATCGAGATTCTCTTGATGACGATCGCCAAGATTGACATGTCCTGCAGGAGCGGCAGCTGGATTGTGACGACCCAGAGGATGAGTCTCGTCTATCCTGGACAGCTCTGACATGATGACGACTGTTTGAAGGTGGGTGTCGTCGGTGTCTTCCCCCGTGGTCACTCTTCGGTACTGCCCCACACATGCTTTCAAAATGGTTGTCTCTGCCACATTTCCGGCATTGTTGTCCTAGTGCTGGGCATGCATCAGCATGCGGGAAGTCGTATCCGCATCGGTAGCATTTGAGTTGTCTGTCTGATCGTCCCTTCGTGTGACTCGTGTCTTTGTGTCCTTTGTTTGACTGGTGGTGATGTCTCTTTGATCTGGAGGAACGAGCTTGTGGTGGAGACCGTCTGTGCTCTTGTCGAGACTGCATCCTGAAGACCTGTTCCCGTCTCTCACTTTTCCCGGTTTCCATTTTCTTCGCGTGTTCGTCAGCTTGTTCATCCACTCTCGTCATCGCTACGATCTCTTCCAACGCGTAGCTTCTCTTGAGTAACTTGCGTCTCAGTGGCTCAGGAACAACCTTCGATGACTCTTAGTCGCAGGGCGTCCTCAGTTGAGAATTTGTCAAAATCGCAGTGTTTCGCCAATCGTCTCAGACGTGTTACGAATGCCCCCATTTGTTCACCTCTCTCTTGCGCGGCCAAGTTGAAAGTGTACCGCTCGAAGTCGACGTTCCTTTTGTGTAGGAACTTGCTGTCTAGTGCTTCACGTACTTTAGCGTAAGAATCAGAGGATTCTTCTGGCAGTTCTTTTATGAGTCCTCCATCTTCTCTGCCAATCAGGTTCTTGAGAATAAGCAGCTTCTCTTCGAGGTCTGACACCTTGGATGCTTTCATGAAGTCCTCAAAATCCTCTATCCATTCTTGCCATCGCGGGCCCATGCTCCCGCCGGATTCAAGAACAAGGGGCTCGGGGCAGCGCAGGAGAGATGCTCTCATTATGCTTTCGGGGGCTGAGTCAGGCATTTTACGCTTGTGGTTCCTGACGGCTTTTGCAGTCCTAATTCACTCTCTATTTGTTGTTTTTTGTTGCACTCGCCAGTGCTTGTTTGTTATTTGTTGCACTCGCCAGTGCTTGTCTGTTGTCTTTGTTGCACTCACCAGTGTTTGTTTGTCGTTTTGTTGCACTCGCCAGTGCTTGTTTGCTGTTTTTGTTGCACTCGCCAGTGCTTGTTTGTTATTTGTTGCACTCGCCAGTGCTTGTTTGCTGTCTTTGTTGCACTCGGCAATGCTTTTTTGCTGTTTCAAGCTCTTTGCCTGACTTCAAAATGGCCGCCGACGATCCCTCGCAGGGGATTGGTCAATGCTGCCTGACTCCAAAATGGCTGCCCGGGAATCTCGTTTCTAGCAAGATTTCGGCCGTTTCTCTTCGTTTCTTCACCGGGGACCCAGTTAATCGGCGTTTTCACTCACCGCAGCCAGGATCCACCGCTTGAGTCACGATCAGGTAGGGCAGTTTTTCTTTCTCTTCTGCCGCCGAGGTGGGCACTCGGTAGGCGTTCTCTTCGGCCACACGCTCCCGCCGCCGAGGTGGGCACTCAGTAGGCGCTTTTGTTGGCACTCTTCCGCCGCCGAGGTGGGCACTCGGTAGGCGCTTTTGTTGGCACTCTTCCGCCGCCGAGGTGGGCACTTGGTGGGCGTTTTCAGCAACGCGCTCGAGCCTGCAGACGTGGGGCGAGCTCCGGACCGGTCGGTCGCCGGTTGCTGCTGTCGCCGTCCACACGCTCAGGCTCCGGTACCTTCGTTGCCAGTTGTGGTGTCCAGCCCCAACAACTCAGGCAGACACAGTGTGGTAGTAGCAGGGACCTTCTTTATTGTACGTCCTTTCTCTGCAACTTCTAACGGCTCACTGCTCCCTTGGTCTCCCAGCTCCTCCCTTTCCGCCCGCCCTCGTCCCTCACTCGGGCCGGTCCTAGTGCCTGACCAGTTTGGTCACTGGGCACTTTGCATCAACGTCATTACACTACCTGACCTTTTTCACTGTCTAAGATTCCATGATTTTTATCTGTTTATGCTTCAGTCTCTGAACTAATGACACAGTGATTTAGAAAATAATTATTAAGCTTAATTTGTATAGATTTCATATTAATCTGTACATAGGAGGTGTGCATTCCCAGACATGAAATAATCTGCAATGTTTGGGGTGCAGTTGTACAGGACATATCCCATATGGACCTTATTTTTCCAGCTCATATTGATGTACGTGAAAGATATGCATGTCCTATTGAAATCTGAAAAGCAATATGTAATGGAGGTCCCGGACCTTATTTACATTCCAGATTCTGAAAATATTTGTTGCAAAGTATTTACATTTTGTAATTATTTTGTTCTGTAACCTGAAATTATCTTGTTGTTTTGTATAAACTAAATGTTATTGATTGTGTTAGAAAATTTAACATGTCCATTTAAAGCAGTCATGGTCAAGCACAGCATACTGCGGGGTTTCGCACACAGCCATCATTTAATTACACCACTCTAGCTCATAACAGCCCCACCATTTGCCTCACATTCTTTTGTGTTTTGTGGGGCGATCCCATCCCACACTGAAATATTCTTGTTTTTAATGTGTTCTGTGATAGATAATGTACATTTTGATGGCATTTTGTAAAAGCTACTGTAAAATCATGTACAAAATAAATAAGCAAGGCCACTAACCTCACGATTCCTGATGATTCTGATGAAAATTTAAGATTTGCCTAATCACTCTGCAATTATTTTTATTTCCAACAAAAATATTTGTGTCAATCGGTCAGTAATTTAGACTTCTCTCTGATGATTTTGAGTTAATACAGACCATCCAAAGCGAACAGCAGATAAACTCTGCGTATCTGGATCATGTTTTTGAAGCCCTCACCCACACACACATTTTGAGTCTTAAGAGAATGAGCGTTACTTGATAGAAGAATTTTGATTTCTTAATCTATGATTAGAGTTCAAATACATGAAACACACCAGAGTTAGTCCATGGAATCGAGAGCACTGAGGGTTCTGAGGGTACGGTACAAGCAGTTCCTGCCTGGCACGACAGCTGGTTTAGTTTCTCCAGATTCTTGTTTGACATTAATGTACAGGGCTGGCAGCAGGAGCCCTGAGCCAAAAGTTATTAGCCTAGGGCCCACGAGCAACCCTAGTTCCACTGGTGCAGTGTATGCTTCACCGAACACTATTAGAGAACAGCTTTTTAATTCAGCCTTTTATTTTGGGTGGTATGGCAGGAAAAAGGCATTTCAACTTCCCTTTCACACAGGTCATGCAAGGCACAGCACTGGCAGTGCCACTGCATGATTCTCTCACATAGTGACGAGACAAGACAAAAGCACAGTCAGAAATGCAGCAACTCTCTAAGTAAGAGAAGAAGCACCGTCCTTATAGAAGCAATTCAAGCTTCACACCGCATCAGGGCGAGCTGTTCTCGTGTTCATACAGCACAGAGCTAGTATGGGAGTGTTTGTGGTAATGGAAAGTGATGTTCATAGTGGTTAGCGAGGGATATCTAGCATTTTGGGAAGGAGACTATATCTGAAGGAAGGGAGTGTTGATATAAGGTTATTATCACAGAGGGGGTATCATTGTGCCAGAGGGGTGTCCATATGATTAGTTATGGTGTATTTTCAAGAAGGGTGTTGAGGTGTCAATGAAGGACGGGTGTTATCGGTGAGACTGTCTGTAGTATCAGGGTGGTATTGCCTTTAGTATCGGTGTGTGTGTGTTATCAGAGAGGTGGGGTAAAGAATCTCACTTTTTTAGGGTGAGCCTACTAGACCGCTTTTGCACTGTTTGTTCCAAGGCATATTGTGGCCAACTAAGAACATACGGGGGCTTGGAGCCCACCCATTGCTTACATTGGCTGGATTTCCTTTATATTCTCAGTTGCCTGCTTCTTATTCATGTTCCTGCTAGGAAATGTTGTGTTCTCCCTCATATGGTGCATTACCTCTGTACAATCTCTTTGATTGACTGACATTACTAATTCCGCTGCTATCTTTTCAAGCACTACTTTTTTCTTTTTTGTCAAGCATTTCATTAGAGTGCATGTGTATTCAAGCCGTCTCTCTCTTGTACGTCTCTCCCCCTACACTCCATGTTGCTGTCTGTAGCCCGACTGCGTCTTCTCGCCCTCCTCCCTCTTGTGCTTGCCCATGTGTCTCTCCCCATTACTTGCCCCACCCACACCCTCTTCGTGTCCCCTCCAGCCCTACCCCCGTTCCTTTCCCATTCTCTCCCATGTTGCTTTGCCATTCACCTCAGCACTCCCCTATGTTCTTCACCATTCGCCCCTACCCACCTCTGTGTTGCTGCGCCTTTTACCCCACACTCCCACGTGTTGCTACCGCTCGCTAAAAAAAAAGCTTTAGCATGTTTTATTTTCATTTTAGTTACCACTCAAACTCAGGTCAGTAAATAAAAAGGAAAAAAAGCACCCGTGTAATTTTGTAGCAGCATGTCATTTTTTATTTTTATAACAAAAGCCATGCTGCACAGCATTCTGGGTGCTGTGCAGCATAGCTAAAATACATTGGCAAAGCCAATAGGTCTCGAAGTCGTTACCAATTGGCTTTGCCAATGCCTATTTATCTGGAGTTCTCCAACTACCCTTGCTGTGGGATCCCAAAACTCTTTGCTCCATAATGATCAGAGGAAACAGAACTAAAAAGAAAATGCTTTTCTAGGTCTGCAGGGCTGATAGGAGTGTGGCACGCCAGATCTCCCGCTGCATCAGTGGTCACAGCACTGCAGAGCTGTGTAACTGTGGAGTCTGCTGTTGTCTGGGAGCCACAACACTCACTCCTGACCTTGGATACAGACTCCCTCCGCAGCAAGGGAGCATACAGGAGGGAGCCAGTAAGCCATACAGGAATACATACTTTGGCATGGCTACCCTGATTTTTTAAATTTTTTATTTTATGGAACCTGACTGTGTGAATTTTTGGACTACTAGACAGCGAGAATGTGGAGCTTGATTAGCAAACGTCACCTGGCTTGTATTACTTTTACGTAAGTCCACAGTAAAACTGAACACAACTTATGTAAATGCTATAAATGTCAAGTGACCAGTGTGGACTGCCCTGTAGATTTACACCAGTCACATGTGGAATTATAAGTACATAGTGGAGTAGAGGGGCTGCCAAATAGCCCTGTGGCACTATGAGCAAGGCTGTCATATTAATATGTTAGACTAAAGTGTTTTATATGTTTGTTGCCTAACATTAGATAAGTCAACAGTATTATGTGCCTTAAAACCGTTAAATCCTAGTTGCATAATGTTCAGAACTGAAACATGAAAAGTGTGCTAACTCAAATACTTCTGTGGTAACCGTGATCTTAATTGCTATGTATTGCTTAAGTGTACGGCAGTTTGCCAAAGCATGCACTATGGTTAAACAGTATATTGTGGGTTAGGAACAAGACACCGGTGTCTTTCTTGGTGCACTTGTGAAAACGTAATTCATTTGGGAAGTTAGTTGTTTATTATCAATGTCACAGAATTGATTTCTAGAAAATGTATTCATTGTTCCCTCATACCTGTGGTGATCAAACCAGTTCTGCGTAGACATGAGCCCCCTGTAGTTTCTGTAGAAAGATTTCTATTTAGCCTAGACCCTCTGCCCACAAAGTTGTGAAGCACAATGCTTTTCCGGAAGGACAATGGCACATTTGGTGCACAAGCCCTTATGGCCGGGATGCCCGTCACCCCCTCCCAACACAATCCCCAAGGATGGGAAGTCGGACGCAGGTTGAACTTTTGGAAGGCGGGAGGGAGTCACCCTCCCGGCCGTATTTATTAAAATATGAAACAAAATTAAAACATTAAATAAAAAGTTTCATAATCATGTACAATTTTACATTTATTACATTTCGATGAAGACATGTTCTTTGGCTAACCTTAACAGATCTCTAATACAAAGGTTTCCTAGCCGAGTCTAACATCCTGCAAATGCATACATTCTAAATTAAAATTGTACATCCTAGCATTAAGGGCCAACGGCAAGGTCTTAACCGGTGTCAGATCCCTACTACCAAAACTGTCGCCCTCACGATGTGAGTGGCGCATGCGCAGAGGACTTTACCCTCATTGCCAACTGTAATTTTCCTTGTCGTGGTGGGGGCCCCCTTTCCACTCGACGCCATCTTAAAGGTCGTCCGAGTTCCCGTGTGATGTATCTGTAGGAAGGACAGCGTGGTCTCCCTCCCCCCCCCCCCCCCCCCCATCCCCACACTCTCTATCCGCCGTCGCGGATATCCGGCCCCCGGGAAATTAGTAGGAGGGGCATATAGCCGCCTCCTCCCCTGGGAGGGGCCTATGGCCGTCTCCCCTTAGGCGACCCCTCCTTAGTGGGTGCCGCCTCCCCGTGGGAGGGTCCAATGGCCGCCTCCCCCCCGGGCGCTCCCAACCATTCTGGGTGGCGCCCCCCTCTAGGGACCTTGAAATTACTGCTCACCGATCATGACCTTACCGCCCGACCAAAAAATAAATATGACAGTTATTTACCTACTAAAGAAGGAAAAAATTCTGACATTTCCTCGACTGCTCACTCCTACCAAGGAAACACTATCCTAAGGGCAGAAGTGACATCCTTATCTAAACATTCCTTTACTTTTCTACAAAGGAAAAAAGGCCTACTCAGCAAAACTTTATTCAAAACAAACATTGCATTAGGGGCTGGTGGGTGGGTCAAAATTGCTGCTTGTTCCGTCGAGGGCTCACGAGCAACGAGTGGGTGCAGCCTTCAGAGCTCAGGAACAAGAGGACGCTTCTTCGGATTCCCGCTCTATTTATTCTTCTGCGGGAGGGCGTGTAGCCTCCTCCGGTACGCCTCCTGGGCGTGGTCTCGGTGTAAGTGTCTAGGACAACCCCTCTTGGGCGGGAAAGGGCGCGCCCCGGCTACGCCGCTTCGGGCATACCAGCTGAGACACGCCCCCCGCCCAAAATGGTTTCCCGGGAGGATCAGGGCACCCAACCATACGTTCGGGGGGACCGAGTGGTCGCCCCTTTCCATATGGCCGGGATGCCCAGAGCTCAGGAACAAGAGGACGCTTCTTCGGATTCCCGCTCTATTTATTCTTCTGCGGGAGGGCGTGTATCCTCCTCCGGTACGCCTCCTGGGCGTGGTCTCGGTGTAAGTGTCTAGGACAACCCCTCTTGGGCGGGAAAGGGCGCGCCCCGGCTACGCCGCTTCGGGCATACCAGCCGAGACACGCCCCCCGCCCAAAATGGTTTCCCGGGAGGATCGGGGCACCCAACCATACGTTCGGGGGGACCGAGTGGTCGCCCTTTTCCATATGGCCGGGATGCCCGTCACCCCCTCCCAACACAATCCCCAAGGATGGGAAGTCGGACGCAGGTTGAACTTTTGGAAGGCGGGAGGGAGTCACCCTCCCGGCCGTATTTATTAAAATATGAAACAAAATTAAAACATTAAATAAAAAGTTTCATAATCATGTACAATTTTACATTTATTACATTTCGATGAAGACATGTTCTTTGGCTAACCTTAACAGATCTCTAATACAAAGGTTTCCTAGCCGAGTCTAACATCCTGCAAATGCATACATTCTAAATTAAAATTGTACATCCTAGCATTAAGGGCCAAAGGCAAGGTCTTAACCGGTGTCAGATCCCTACTACCAAAACTGTCGCCCTCACGGTGTGAGTGGCGCATGCGCAGAGGACTTTACCCTCATTGCCAACTGTAATTTCCCTTGTCGTGGTGGGGGCCCCCTTTCCACTCGACGCCATCTTAAAGGTCGTCCGAGTTCCCGTGTGAGGTATCTGTAGGAAGGACAGCGTGGACTCCCCCCCCCCCCCCATCCCCACACTCTCTATCCGCCGTCGCGGATATCCGGCCCCCGGGAAATTAGTAGGAGGGGCATATAGCCGCCTCCTCCCCTGGGAGGGGCCTATGGCCGTCTCCCCTTAGGCGACCCCTCCTTAGTGGGTGCCGCCTCCCCGTGGGAGGGGCCAATGGCCGCCTCCCCCCCGGGCGCTCCCAACCATTCTGGGTGGCGCCCCCCTCTAGGGACCTTGAAATTACTGCTCACCGATCATGACCTTACCGCCACAGGCCGGATAGTTGACCGACTATCCGGCCCCCCCAAACTCCTCCTAAAGGTCATGCTTCCTCAAACCCCTTAGCCATGCTATGAAGTCTCCTATGAGTAAGTCATTCCCCTCCCGGGACAGGTGAACCCCATCATTCATATACATGTGATCACCCCGAATACACCCATGAGGAATGCTATGCAACTGCGCAGAACGAAACAATCTACCAATTTTATTATTTAACCTCTTAACCGAATCATGACCTTACCGCCCGACCAAAAAATAAATATGACAGTTATTTACCTACTAAAGAAGGAAAAAATTCTGACATTTCCTCGACTGCTCACTCCTACCAAGGAAACACTATCCTAAGGGCAGAAGTGACATCCTTATCTAAACATTCCTTTACTTTTCTACAAAGGAAAAAAGGCCTACTCAGCAAAACTTTATTCAAAACAAACATTGCATTAGGGGCTGGTGGGTGGGTCAAAATTGCTGCTTGTTCCGTCGAGGGCTCACGAGCAACGAGTGGGTGCAGCCTTCAGAGCTCAGGAACAAGAGGACGCTTCTTCGGATTCCCGCTCTATTTATTCTTCTGCGGGAGGGCGTGTAGCCTCCTCCGGTACGCCTCCTGGGCGTGGTCTCGGTGTAAGTGTCTAGGACAACCCCTCTTGGGCGGGAAAGGGCGCGCCCCGGCTACGCCGCTTCGGGCATACCAGCTGAGACACGCCCCCCGCCCAAAATGGTTTCCCGGGAGGATCAGGGCACCCAACCATACGTTCGGGGGGACCGAGTGGTCGCCCCTTTCCATATGGCCGGGATGCCCAGAGCTCAGGAACAAGAGGACGCTTCTTCGGATTCCCGCTCTATTTATTCTTCTGCGGGAGGGCGTGTATCCTCCTCCGGTACGCCTCCTGGGCGTGGTCTCGGTGTAAGTGTCTAGGACAACCCCTCTTGGGCGGGAAAGGGCGCGCCCCGGCTACGCCGCTTCGGGCATACCAGCCGAGACACGCCCCCCGCCCAAAATGGTTTCCCGGGAGGATCGGGGCACCCAACCATACGTTCGGGGGGACCGAGTGGTCGCCCTTTTCCATATGGCCGGGATGCCCGTCACCCCCTCCCAACACAATCCCCAAGGATGGGAAGTCGGACGCAGGTTGAACTTTTGGAAGGCGGGAGGGAGTCACCCTCCCGGCCGTATTTATTAAAATATGAAACAAAATTAAAACATTAAATAAAAAGTTTCATAATCATGTACAATTTTACATTTATTACATTTCGATGAAGACATGTTCTTTGGCTAACCTTAACAGATCTCTAATACAAAGGTTTCCTAGCCGAGTCTAACATCCTGCAAATGCATACATTCTAAATTAAAATTGTACATCCTAGCATTAAGGGCCAAAGGCAAGGTCTTAACCGGTGTCAGATCCCTACTACCAAAACTGTCGCCCTCACGGTGTGAGTGGCGCATGCGCAGAGGACTTTACCCTCATTGCCAACTGTAATTTCCCTTGTCGTGGTGGGGGCCCCCTTTCCACTCGACGCCATCTTAAAGGTCGTCCGAGTTCCCGTGTGAGGTATCTGTAGGAAGGACAGCGTGGACTCCCCCCCCCCCCCCCATCCCCACACTCTCTATCCGCCGTCGCGGATATCCGGCCCCCGGGAAATTAGTAGGAGGGGCATATAGCCGCCTCCTCCCCTGGGAGGGGCCTATGGCCGTCTCCCCTTAGGCGACCCCTCCTTAGTGGGTGCCGCCTCCCCGTGGGAGGGGCCAATGGCCGCCTCCCCCCCGGGCGCTCCCAACCATTCTGGGTGGCGCCCCCCTCTAGGGACCTTGAAATTACTGCTCACCGATCATGACCTTACCGCCGCAGGCCGGATAGTTGACCGACTATCCGGCCCCCCCAAACTCCTCCTAAAGGTCATGCTTCCTCAAACCCCTTAGCCATGCTATGAAGTCTCCTATGAGTAAGTCATTCCCCTCCCGGGACAGGTGAACCCCATCATTCATATACATGTGATCACCCCGAATACACCCATGAGGAATGCTATGCAACTGCGCAGAACGAAACAATCTACCAATTTTATTATTTAACCTCTTAACCGAATGGTTCAGTGCTGACACCGAAAGGCCCCCCCGCCATACTTCCCTGGGAATCATGTGAGATCAGGCAATCGTGCACCCCGGGAGTCTTTTCGCCAACCAGCTCACAGCTGACAAAACTTGTTCAAACAACACACGTCTACCCAGTGTCACCAAGTCATTGTCCCCCAGGTGTACTATGACTACAGACGGCGGTGACCTTTGCCGCCCTAAGAGACCCTCAACAAATGACTCGAATTGGTCAAAACAGAGCCCGCCCTTCCCATGGAAGGCCACTCTGTACCCGTATTCCCCAGCAGCGCGAGGCCCGTCACCTGCTTTGAATACTTCCCCGGCTCGACTCACGTATGAGTGGCCCACGACCCATACCACTTTCACTCTAGACGTGGGTCCATGACCGTTGGTCTCCTGGTGCTGGGTCGACAGCACATTCCGCCCCGCGTGACAGGCTCGCGAAACTGTAATTCAAACAAAAGACAAGAAGCGTGAGTGCATGACATGTCAATTGATCTTCACAACATGTGCAATCGCACATACCTTCTGAAGCAATTCGAGGACCATCGCCCCAACTGTTTTACTTCGTCCGCACTCTGACCCCTAGCTGTAGCTTCAGTAGCAGCCCCTATCCTAAAGGAGTGGGTCCCAAAATCGCACGGGTCCATGCCCGCCGCAGCGATTGTCAGTGCTAGTACCCTCTGGAACTGAAACCTCGTCAGTGGGGTGCCATCGTTGTGCCTCAGCAAACTCCCCCCCCACGTAGCCGCTCTCAGTGCCAAGTATTCTTCTATACACATTATCGGGCACGTGGGGGACCCTCGCGTGCGCTGCACAACAACACTATTTCCCATAACCCCTTGGTCGGTCTTGGACCTGGCTATCGTGACCACCATCGAATCACCCCTAATTTGGACGTGATCCCTGCACAAGCCTCCCTCCACATCTTTCTTGTTCCTTGCGACCAATTCACTCACACGCATAGCCCCATGGAACGCTAATGCGAAAGCTGCCCGGAACAGAACTGCTTTGAATTGGGAGGAGCATGTCTCGTCTAGTTTCGCTATGAGTAAGGACAACCTATGTAAGCCAATCGGGCGCCTTTCATCTTGCTTGCGACCCTCGAGGCGCTGCCAGCCGCGAAGGGCTTTTTTCACCAAAAAGGAACCCGTTGGGTCTTTTATACCATGCGCCTGCGCCATGAATGAAATGGCCGCCCTATGTCTATTGGCCGTTGCCGCTGAACGGCCTTCCATGTGCAATGCTACCAGGAACCCCAGGAAGGATTCCTCCTGACCCCAGCTCTGATTCCCTGCCGGACCCAAAAATGAGCAATAGGAACGAAACGCTCCTTCGTATGCCTTTCTTGTCCTGGGGGCTAAGCTTGCTGCCACGAGGTCTTGTAATCCGGGGCACCGATTAGCCAAAGTGCTTCGGGGAATGGTGCCGCCTCTAGGTCCGCTGTCGGTAGATAACCCCTGAACGCCTGCATATGTGAACGAGAGAGTGCATCAGCCGCATGATTCAGTACACCCGGCACATGTCTCGCCCTGAATTGTACATTCAGTCTCATGCAAAGCAGCACAACCTCTTTCAACAATCTCAAGATCCATCTGCAGCGTGCTGTCTGTTGGTTAATGCATTCGACAACAGTCATATTATCAGACCAAAACACAACTGAGCGGTCTCTGAAATCGTCTGGCCATGCCATCAGAGCAACCCTAATGGGGAATAGCTCCAGGAACCCAATGTTTCTTGTGAGACCGCTGGAGTGCCACCACGTCGGCCATGGTTGCGCCGACCATCGATTACCAAAAATGGCACCAAATCCCACGCTCCCCGCCGAGTCAGTCCATAGACCTAGCTCGTCTGAAGACGCCGGCGGCTTGTTCCACACTACTCGACCGTTGAAGTCCGCCAGAAATGCTAACCAAATGCGCATATCCTGGCGAACCTCTGCAGACAGTCTCGTACGGTGGTGTCCTTCTTTGAGGCCAACCATAGCTTGTGCAATAGAGCGAGAGAAGGGGCGGGCCATAGGTATCACTCTCAAGGCAAAGTTAAGCTGACCCACTGTTTGCTGCAACTGGTGCAGGGTCACTTTCTCCTTACTGAGGCATAGCTGCAATGAAGCCCTAATTTTGGCCACCTTACCCAATGGCAAACGGAAACATCCCTCCACAGAATCGAGCTCAATTCCCAGAAACTCCAGTGAAGTAGATGGTCCAACCGTCTTACCTGGAGCCAATGGGACTCCAAACTCCTCCATGAGGATGCAGAAGTCATGGAGCGCCTGCGCACATTTCGAATCGCCGGCCGCCCCCAAAAACAGGAAGTCATTGAGATAATGCATAACATGCCTGTGCCCTGTGGCCTTGGTGAATGCCCACTCTAAAAAACAACTGAACATTTCGAAATATGCACAGGAAATGGAGCAACCCATAGGCATACATTTATCCATGTAATAACTCCTCTGGAATGCTAAACCCAGCAAACGCTGATCCAGCGGGTGTACCGGGAGCAACCGGAACGCCGACTCGATATCTGATTTCGCCATCAGCGCCCCGGGGCCCAGGCGATTCAACATGGCCACGGCCTCATCGAATGATGCGTACTGCACCGAACAGACTTCTGGGTCAATGGCCTCGTTCACCGAGGAACCCCTTGGAGCAGACAGGTTATGAATAAGTCTAAACTCCCCCGGGTCTTTCTTCGGGACAACCCCCAACGGGGAACAGATGAAATCCGCCACTGGTGGGTGACGAAAAGGCCCTGCCACTCGCACTAAGCTAACCTCTTGTGCGATTTTTCTCTCTACCACACTTGAATTGTGTTGCGCCGATAACTGGTTTTTACAATAGGATTTCCCTAGAAAATCCCCCGCCGGGATGTGGAAGCCGTACAAGAATCCCTTCCTCAACACCCCAGCAGAGACATGATCAGGGTATTCGTTTAACCAAGGAGTCATAGCCATGAGATCAACGGGTGTAGGCAGTTGGTCACAACGTTCTACCTTACTCCTGCTTGGACCCTCCTTTTCCTCCCGCCCCGTTATTCTTTGATCTGCATGAACTCTCCGGGTGCGAGGAATTCCCACAGCCCGCACACACATGTTTGAACCTACATGTTCCTTGCGGTCTGTTACAGTTGCCTCGATTAAAGCCCCAACAGACCCCCCGCTTGCCACCATTCCTGCCGGTTTTCGGCTGGTGATCGCTACCCGTGCCTGCTCGAAAGGGCACCGCGGGTTTTCGGCGGACGACCCCCGACCCACTCCCACCTGGCGAGGACGTACCTGCCGCCCCTGGCAGGAGTTGCTTATGCCATGAGACCGAGTCGAGGCAGTCCCATGTCAGAGAGGCATCATATTCTTTCGCTTTACGAAATTTCATGTCGTAACCTTTCCATTCCTCTCCCTCATACATTGCATAAAAATCCATAATACGAGTTTGATAGCAAGACAATTCAGTTAACACCTCGGGTTTACGTTCCCCCATAACTGCAGTAGACATTGCAAAGGCCTTCGCCCAATTCGTTATCGTTTCATCCACCCTGAATTCCGCCATCTTGGCGCGCCACACGCTCGAGTGCCACAAATCTTTCTGGGTTTTAGCATACTCCATCTCGCGATGGTCCGTTAATAAAGAAAACATATTGATATACTTGTCTCCCCATATTAACTCTTTTGTCGCCATAGGGATGTGCTGTGCCACCCTCTCCCGCCTTGAGGGTAATGAGCCCTCCCCAGCCACTGGCAAAGCGAGCTTACCCGGTTCGGTCGTCGTTCCCGCCGTTTTCTCGAGACCAACTGCAGGTCCTACTGGTGTAACCTGTGGGGAAACAAGAGGAAGATTCGCCCTTGCGGTATCTCTCGACTGCCGCAATTGCCGGATTAGTAGCTTGGCCTCTTCGGCCGTGTCTCCGGGTGCCTTGACACCCCCTCCCTTACCATTGAGCCATGCGGCCAACTGGGTGGCCAATTCGGGAGGCATATCATCACCGTTCGCAGGGGTAATCACTACTGGGATCGGTTGACCCCCATCTGGGATTGGTGCCGGGTTGTCTACCGGCGTGACAGGGGTGGCCGGGGGTACTTCTGGGACCGGAACCTCCGGGATAGGAACCTCCCCCGAAACCGCCCTTGTTTTGACCCGCTTCCCTCTACCCTCGGGGATAATTCCCGGCAAGGCCGGGCCTATTACCTTCTTAGGGTTACCAGGATTGCTCAGCGCAGCCAGTTGTTTTTTGACCTCCGCCAAACCTCGACCGATGGATGGGACTTGATCGAGTTTCCGCTCCATGCCCGCCATCCGGTTCACCAACATGCGTAGCACCTTATCCGTCTCGGAACTCTTTCCTGGTTTCTTGCCAGCCATGGTTTGGATTATCCGCTCCTAGACGATCACAAGGTCCTGGATCTTCGCCTCGAGTAACTGAAAGAAAAATACAAGAATTAAAAGTTCTCAAAATTGCTGCTTGTTCCGTCGAGGGCTCACGAGCAACGAGTGGGTGCAGCCTTCAGAGCTCAGGAACAAGAGGACGCTTCTTCGGATTCCCGCTCTATTTATTCTTCTGCAGGAGGGCGTGTACCCTCCTCCGGTACGCCTCCTGGGCGTGGTCTCGGTGTAAGTGTCTAGGACAACCCCTCTTGGGCGGGAAAGGGCGCGCCCCGGCTACGGCGCTTCGGGCATACCAGCCGAGACACGCCCCCGCCCAAAATGGTTTCCCGGGAGGATCGGGGCACCCAACCATACGTTCGGGGGGACCGAGTGGTCGCCCCTTTCCATTTTGTTAGTCCACCATCAGTCGAACAAGAAAGTATGACTACAGGAGCTCACATTGCTAGGATCCTCTATCCCTTTACTGATCAGGTAGTTGTGAGGGAAAGAGCTGTGCAGCATAAACACATGCAGGGCCACCTGTCATTTTCACACAGTTGGAAAGCTATGTGAAAATGTTTTAGGGATCGGTTCCCACCACCCATCTAAAATCAGAATGCGGACATGAACCCTAAAGGAAAAAAGAGACCTTCACAGAAAAAGTTAACCACACCATAGTCCTCTTCTGAAAGGGTCAAGAATTTCTCTAAGAGCCATTCTCAGGGCCAGGAGAGCTGATACCCTGAGCACCACAAGGAGAAAAGGGAGCCCCGGACGGATTCAGGAAATTCTAGAAAGCCAGTGCTATGCCAAACTCTTCCCGGGTCCAGGAAGCAGGGGAGTGTCCCAGGGACAGTGAGCTGTGCTGCCTTCGAGAAAACCTACAGTACATATTGGACCCGGACTTTTTGCTGGGATCCTGAAGAGAATGGTCAAGAAGCCTGTAAACCACTGAAAAAAATGGCCTTGTATCCACTACTGGGGACAGTTGGAGCACCCATTTTGCTAAAGGTTATGAAAGTTTGGGCACTTGTATCCACTTCTGTTTTTTTAAAACTGAACACATTTTTTCAGAACTGAACTTTTGTTTGTTTCAGTAATAAATATTAATGCACTACTACCCTTTAGTTTTTGAAAAGCTCATGCGAGTCTTTTTTGTGCTAATCGGTCTCCCATTTCCTGGTCATACTTCCAATTCCCTATAAGCCCTTTTATTCACTTCCTACATTCAAAGCTGTTTACAAGATGTCAGTTGGAGCCACTGCTTGGAGTACTACCAGATATTACAGGCAGTCAGAGATCTAAGTGAGCAGTGACTAAGCGCCAATAGTTTTATTTGTAAAGTTAAGTAGGTCAACTGCTTTTATGTCCATGTTCTGTGTCTGCACTATTCTTTCTAAAGCTCACCTCTTTTGCATTTTACTTGATATATTCATTCAATCAATCAGGGTTTGTAGAGCCCGGGTGCATCACCTGTGAGGGTCTTGAGGCACTGTCTGACAAATTGCCTGTTCTAACTGTTGAATACTTAGAAACAACGGTGGAGTGACAAGACCTGATAACAGGCGTTAAATATGTCCCAGATGGAAATTGCTGGACAAAAAACACAAGAACGCTGTTTTAACTATGTTACTCTACACACAAGAGGATAATACTAAACTAGGAAGTATTTAGTATTTTTTAATAAAACCCTCACTCATCAACATGGTTGATGACATGCTTCATCATAGGGTTTTTACCCGGGAGACAAAGTGTCTCCCAGGTATGCTACCACGCCTGTGTTACAGCGGAGCTGGTATCAACAAATTGTGAGGTGACAGTGTTTGTGATAAGTGAAATAAAAAATGGTGGACTGTACTCCAATAAAAAACTTTTTAATAGAGAGTCAGGCCAACATTGTTAAAAATTAGTGAACGGACATTATTGACCAACAATTGAGTCAAATATGTCCTATGTGAATAAAAAGGTCGACATGTTTCTGCTTTGGAATTGCTATTTCAGCCAAGCTTTCATCAGGACCAAAAAGGAATTAATGGAAATCCCCGGCGGTATACGCACCCTAAGGCGTACCCTAACCGTGGGAATGTGTATGGTGATAAAAAACTCACGGTTTTACCCGGATATTGGTTAGTCTTGGAACTCCCAGCCCTTACCACTTTTAGAGAGAGTAGAAAAATATTCCCAGGGCACTGCGGCAGGGGTATTCTTCACGGTAAGGATATTATCGTCCTTCCCGGCTCCCCGCTGTAGACCTTATGTTAAGTAATTAAGGTGTCGTGCATCATTTAAATTTAGGAACCCCTTCATATTTAGCCCCTTCCAGGCTCATGACGAGCTGGGCTCGTCATGGCGTAGCCTCCTCGCACGCTGATGCCGAGCCCAGCTCGTCATGAATAATGGGATTTAGAAAATCTGAGCGTGCGAGCGGAATTCCGCTCGCACGCATGTGGTTAAAGACATGTTGCAACTGTGAAAATCTGATAGTCTCTTCAAAATTCAAAAAGTGTATTTCACTAACATGCAGAAGTGTTTCGTTTTAGTACATTAGAATATATCAGTGCATTGAGAAGTTTTTCTTTAAAGTGATAGTTTGCAAAGATGAATCTAGAAACATTCATGCTTCCCCTCCGCTCTGACAGCACTGCAAATAGTGAACTAAGAGGGAAGTCAGTTGTTCAGTTTACCGTCTGAGTGGTAAGGGCTCCTATTATCCATGGATGACTTTTTGCGAGTAGCCGTGCGTGGTAGAAATGTGTTATTCATTAATTCATTCACTTTATAGTTTAGCAAATAAAACGCAAACAAGGTTTCATACAGTTTACATCCTACAGTAATGTATTTCGAGGTCCTCTTATATGTGATAGTGAAGAAAAGGAAGGTAAATTGAAATAAAGCAATTGTCTAGGAACATACAATTTGGTCAAGTGGGGAAGCCGAGATTGATCCCAGGTTTTCTTGATCCATAATGTGCAATTCAGCCTTAATATGTATATATTTCGCTTCTCCTATTCCCACCTTGCACCCTCCACACCACCTGCCATCGATGTGGCCTTCAATCACACGACAGGTACACTTTTTGCTCCCCTGGAAATTGTTTGTGAGTGGCTAGTGAAGTGAAGTGAAGTAGTGTGGCTCACTGGTTAGAGGCGGCAGACCCGAGAGCAGAGGACGGCCCGGGATCAGGGTTCGATTCTCGGTGCGGCAGGTTTCTGGACCAGGGTCAGCGGACTCGATAATTCTCTCGCCTCGGTGCCCACTCTGATCAGCGTTCACACTCGGCAACTCTGGGCATTAGCTTGCCTCATCTTCACTAACGGCCCCACCAGACCGCCGGGGATGCCTGGTCTCAACCTGGAGATACCCATTAAGGGACCATCTCTCAGGGAAGCCAGGAAGGGTTTTGCAGCGGTCGAAGCGCCTTGGGACCCTATGGGTAAGTAGTGCGCTATATAAATGCCTATACATTTACATTTACATGAGCTAGAGTGCCCTCTCCCATCTCTTTTTGCACATGCGTAAATGTGGGCCTCCTACTTTGCCACTGTGGCCTAACAGGTCGCTCATTTGACCACTTGCTACAAAATGTGGTTTATTGTTTGTTAGAATGCACTTAAGTGTTATAAACATGTAAGCAACTCGAGCTATCTGTGTGTCTCGTGAAGTAACCTGTGTGGTCTCTCCTGCAGGTCCCGCAACAGCAAGGAATGCCAGGCTACTGGAAATGCGTGAAAAGAGAAACTATCAAAGGAGCAAAAGAGGCCTGGAAGCAAGCGGGGAAGAGTCCTTTTTAAAGGTCCTTTCTGCCAAAGGGCATTGCCCGTCCCGTGCCTTAAAGCAGTGCCAAAAAGCTCGTTCTGGGTTTATTTTATGTATTTTTGTAACTGGTTGCCTCTGGGTTTTATGCTTGATAAAAAAATTACAGTATTGTTTTACAGTAATCACATTGTCTTTTCCTATGTAATCGTGGAAATGTGTTCTTTTTTTGTATGAGTTTAACAATGATTTTCTGGGAAACAAAAACGCAAGTGCAGTTTTACTAGAAACGTAATGTTTACAAATTTATTATGGAAATATTTTGTATGGCAGTGGGCTGGACAAACTGCATGAAGCGTCTGCTTTTATCTGGAAATGCTGGTGTAATTGTTGTAATATGCATGCATGGTGGTCTTCTGTTTACTGCATGGGTTAAGTGTGGTTTCCTGACGTCCTAAACTGGAACTATGAAGACATCTCCGAGGTGTGTCCTTTCTGGAGGAGACAGACTTCATGGTATGGAGCAGAGGGACTCAATGAACATATTTTCCTCTCTAGCCCTAAAGAACTGTAGCTATAGAGTGTCATAGTAACAGTGATGTTGCAACAGTTTGTTGAATGGATGATCCTTTAATGTTTACATATGCCCAAAAGGGTGCCAGGAAACTACTTTTGTTTATATAGCACCGTTTCTAGCTTGCAAGCTTCTATTTTTTGATTCCTCATCCGAAGTGTACTAATAAAGTTATAACCATGAAGATTGAGTGGTTCTTTATTGAATTGAATCTACACTGTTCTAGATTCAATTCTGGGTTATATGCATGGAGAGGTGGAATGAGGGCCTCTACTCTTTGATCATTTTAATGCATGTTCCCCTCCAAAGCTGAATCTATAACCATCTGCACTCACCATACTCGGAGCATTGAAACGTATTTAGTGAAAAGGGAGGAGAAATTTATTGATAAGACAAACGTGTAAACTAAACAACTGTTAAACATGAAAACAAGAGGAGGTGAAGAAGAGAGGCTGATGGGATGTAAACTGCTAAAAACAAGGAAATGTCATGGCAACAGCCTTCATCCATCTTCCATGGTCAGGGACACAATTTTGAGCTTCTCACAGTGGAGACATCTTCATTCACTACGCAGTGAGAATGACACTGGTCCAGAATTTTACATGTTTTTTTTTTTAAACAGAGTCCTTAATGTGAGAATCTGAAGGGAATCTCTTTCCAGAGCCCCGCCCTTTGGTGTGCCCTCATAAGACTTCAAATGATGATGAGAAGAACCAGTCTTCAAATATAATACATGTTTGTAATAAAAATGAATTCGACAATCCTGAGTCACAGTAATACTGTCTTTGCAAAAGAAAAAAAATCACCATTTTACAAAATACATAGGAATACATTAACATATGTAGTGGCTATACAAAGTACAACACTATTGTAGCCTCACTGCTAAGATCATCAGAAATGTGTAGATTACATAGGAAGGAGCCTATCATTTATACAATCCCTTTAAAGAGTATTACCAAGTCAGATGCTCACAGATATAAGTAAATAGATGAAAACTGAGATGTTATGTTGCAGATCTGGAGTTTAACCCACCCACTCGCACGAAGAACAAAGGATCCATAGATAAAAGGTATAGATTTTCAAATGGAATCCTATTTGTCCAGGCGATTCTTGTTAAGGACATGGATTTATCATGTGTGGGCATTTTACAAAGAATTTGTATTCCATTTTCTACTGAAGGGGAAAATATGCCCTATTAACAGTTTCAATAGTGATATTGCACAAGATTTCTATTCAGATTTTGCTCCCAAGGTGTCAGGCCAAATACATACTGTATATTATGAAATGGGCTGGTCTTCAACCCAAACTTGAATCAGATATGCAATCCCTTTGGATAGCCACAACCTCCAGCATAACATTTTGTTCATATGTTTATTCGTTGGACGTCCTCTTGTAGATTTATCAAGAGACATAACCTCTCTAAAACTAAAGATTTTGAAGAACTCCTGCCTGGTTTCATGCTTGAATTGTTACTTTTGGAAGTAGTGGGTGTAGACGGTTTTTCATTTTCCAGAGAAGCAAACCTAAGAAGATATATCTTTATAAAGGACTTTTTTTTTTAGATCTGGTTGAAGGAATTCTAGATCAATATTAATTAATATTTGCAACATTAATTTTTGCCTCTTAGTCCAAACTTGGGACCCCAGCCAATCACGTTCCTTTTCAAATTTTGCTAGCACCTCATTAATAGTTATAATTATCTGAGGACTGTAACTAATTATTTTAATACTCAAATAAGTATTATTTTCATGTGATCAATTCAAATCCAATATCGCTTCACAAAGTTTAAAATGTCCTCAAAATTAGGCAGAATACAGATTTATGAACATTCAGTTTCTATAGTTAGAAATATTGCTTTCCTTTTGAATTGACCCAAAGCATGACTCAAGGATACTTCAGGGGCTGTTAATAACAAAACATACTCAGCATAAAGTACATTCTTGTATTCTTTCCTAAACAAAGGAACGTGTAAAGCAACTGCAAGAGGTTCAATCACAGATTGCCCTCTAGGTATTGAAAAGAAATCTGATGCTCAACCATTGGTCATAAACTGTGCCATTAGGAGGCTAGCTTAGTATATGGTGCTCACTTATGTAAGTGTTGCACCCTGCACTAATCCAGACAATCCTTTTTCGTGATTGTAGTGGTCTTAAAAAGCTCTCTCAGTGGTAGCTGTGGAGAGCAGCCTTCAGGCTTAGTCCAGAAGGAGTGTAAAGCAGCTTGTTTTACCAGTAAATAATCTTTTTGGTATAGATTAAGAGAAAAAGAATCACACAGTGTATTGATAAAACTATGCATTTATTATAAGACACTCAATAACACATACAGATATCTCCTACCCAGAGATATGCAAAATGCACACAATACTTGGCAAGGAAAACAGATAAGTAGCACAAATACACAGTGGTTGCCAGGGGTAGACCAAACCATATGCTAAAATAGTGGGATGCGAACCACGACTCAAGTCAAGACATTACCCAGAAGATGTAGAAGTGCTGGTGACCTAAGGAACCACCCGAGGTTAGTAACCAGGAACCCCATGGAGGCCGTGTGCAGAGTGGGAACACAACTCATGCTCAATTCAAGTCAATGTGAAGTTGCGGTTGCAATTTTAAAGAAGGAGCCTTCCCAGTGGATACTGAAGAAACCCCATGGAAGACAGAAGGTTGGAGAGCCACCCCAACAGCGGATACCCTAAGAACCAGGATACCTACACCAGGAAAGCCGGGTGCATAGGTTCAAAGTGGCGTCGGAATCCGCCATCAAACTCAATGGAGGACCTCAGAAATATGCTGCTGGCAAAGAAGGGAAAAATGTCAGTTGGAACCCAAAAAATGGATTCAAGATTAGAAGAATCTGCAAGCAGAGGAGACCGAGTTTATGCATCTCAGGAGTGACCAGGAGGCCTGGAAGACAAATGCCCACCGATGTCAGGTGTTGGAGGAGAGTTGACGTAACCCTTGAGCTGCAATTGTGTGAACCAGGAGCTGCTGTGGAAGACTAGGAGCCGTTCAGAGCTGTCCCACATCGGATGTCGAGAGTTGAGGGATCGGCGTCCGCCGGGAGCACCAGCAAGCCCTGGCAACTGCAATCAACATGGCAAACGAAAAAGGTGTTGTGTCGGGACCAGCAAGGTCCAGGTGACCCACCACAAGCAGTGGAGTCAGAGCAGGCTCCGAGGAATCAGTGGAGCCCACTGAAGTAAAAGAAGACCCTCGAGAGGACCCACAGTCCGGAGGCACAGGATTCGCAAGAGGACCTTAAGCAGCTCACCAAAGATGCAGGCTCACGATGCAAGAGCTACGGAGAGGACAGAGATCTTGGTTGCAGGAAATGCTTGAGGTTGGGACTTCTTGGAGCCCAAAGATCTCGGAGAAAGAGAGCCAACAAGCCTTTCTAATGACAAGTTGACGCAGTGTACAGGTGTTCTGTTCCAGTGGTTCAGACGAGGGATACTGGCCTCAAACTCAGTGAGAAGACAGTGCAGCCCTCAAGGGAGTTGCAGAATCACAACCTGATTTGCGGCGTCCGTGGGAGCCCAGGATCAGCAAACCTGTCATCTGCGTTGCGGTGCCTGCAGATGCAGGGAAGTGACTCCTTCACTTCAAGGGAGATTACTTCAGGTGTCTTGGATGTCCACAGGTCTTTCAAGGATCCTGTATGGCGCACAGGCACAGACGATGCAGCAGACTTGCAGGACGACAAGACCAGCAGCAGCAGGAGTCTCCCCGGTTGCAGTCCCGGTGCCCAGAGCAAAGTCCAGCAAAGTCCAGAGTGCCCTGACAGTCGAAGATGAAGTGGTGTCTTGATATGAATCTTGACCTACGACAAATCTAGGGTCCACCCACAGGTAAGCCCTTAAGTACCCTAAGGAAAGTATTGGGACTATTCAGGCATCCCTCCCAGAGGAGGGGCTGGACAGTGGCAAGGATACTCTCATGTCCTTTGTCCAGTTTCGTGCCAGAGCGGGAGCCAATGGCTTCCTGAGCTGGTTTGAGCTGGAGTATGCAAGGAGACCCTTCGAGCAGACTGAGTGGCGTTGGCAAGCGCCCCCACCCTGTCCTAATACACTAAGTCCTGTCTGGGAGGTGGTCACACCGCCCTTTGACAGGATACCTACTGTCCTGCCTTCCTCTGCTCGAGCTTGGCTCAGCAGCAGGAGGGCAGATTTGTGTCTCTGGTCAGCAGCAGCCATAGTTTGCTGTCCGGGTCTAGAAGACTGGTACCGGGAGCACTGAGGGCATCCCGGAGGAGCTTTACAGTGCATGGAATAATACCCCCACACTGTAAACTGTGTGGGGGTTTAATACCAACATGTTTGATACCAAGCACAACAGGGTTCGTTCCAGCCAGTTTATATATAGTCATCGCGTAACAAGGCCACTGTATGTATCGTAATAGCTGATGCACTTGCAACCCAGTACAATGGACTCCGATTGTTGTAGGGGTGCCCCACTCATGCAGGGGCACCCTCACACTTAGAACTGAGCACCCTGCTATCAGGATTGAAAGGCTTGCCTTAGTCGGTGACTTATAGGTTTTAAGTGCAGTGACCTCTGCACCAAACATATCTGTTGTAAGTAGAGTTGGCACCAGCTTACACAGACTGCAATGGAAGGTCTGTAGTAACAGTTTGAGTGGTCTTCCATGGTGGCATAATACATGCTTCAGCCCATGGGGGACCCCTGGTGTACCTATTCCCTGGGTACCTCAGTACCATATACTAGGGACTTACAATGTTACACAAGTAGCCAATATGGGATGTACCTAAGTACTCACCATATCCGGTTTAGGGGGAAAAGCACAGAGACTGGGGTCTTGATTAGCAGGATCCCAGTCAGACTAGTCAGAAACAACATAACACCAGGCAAAAAGTGGGGGGTAACCATAAAAGCAGATCCTACTTTCCTACAGTGCCTTACCTCTAGAATATAAAGCCTAGATCAAATTCACATGAAATGCACAAGGCTGTATCCGCTTTCTCTTGGCTGCCTACTCTTTCATTTTTTGCTGCGTCTGTTTAATCATGGCGAACAGCTTCCTTGCACCTCTGATGCTGGTTGAAAGTATCTCCTATATAGCGTACATTGTCTTAGATTATGCTTGTTGAAAGTGTCTGCTATATTTTGAGCGTACATTGTCTTAGGTTGGAGGTGTTCCTTCTTATATGATATGGCTTCCAAGACTTTACCGATGACTTAATGATCTGCTATGTCACCTCCACACGACTCTCACAGGGGATCCTTAACTACTTCTGAAGGTTAACACATAATAATTATATGCAGCTTCGCAATTTCACAAAACTGTCAGGATAGAAACTTGTGTGACCCTCACCCATTATTTGAAAGGTGTATCAGAAGGACCCATTCTGGTTTACTACCTCTAAAAATCTGAGAATCTTGCAGATAAACTAAGGGCAAGGGCATACCCCTATTGAGCCATTGACAGATCAATCAAACAGGCTAAGAATAACAATAGAGAGTCTCTGCTGGAAAAATATTCCATACTGGCTCCAGACAGTCACTTTTATGATCACCTATCGCCTGGTGTCAAATTCTCTTTAGAATAGCTTCACAAAAAGTTGGCTGATCAAGAATGCGGGAAACAGGGCAATGGCCAGCAGCATGGCGGACTAGACATGTCCTGCTGGAGTTCCGCAAGCCCGCTATAGATCCTGTTCGTATCCTGAGCTCACATTCACCCCAAAGCTTGCTTGGGGGGGGGGGGGGAATTGGAGGTCACTACAGTTTCTCAGAAAAAAATGGGAATGTATCAGTTGCAACCCCTCAGTGAGAAGGAGATGGAGGAAGATGCAGAGCAGAGGGAGAAACAAGGTTCGAGGAGATGTAGCAAAAATGGTGGCTAATCATACCCCGTATTCAGTTTTATCATGGAATGTCAATGGGATGGGGAACAAGGTCAAAAGAGGGTTGGTGGCATCATACTGTAAAAGGCTAAAGCCGGGTGTCATTCTCCTACAAGAAACGCATTTAAAGGGCACGAGATGCAATTTCTTGGGCCGTAGACTGGAGCAAGAGTGGTCGCCATATTAATAAAGAAAAGTCCACCATTTAGGATAGAGCGCACATGGAGTGACCCTAATGGAACATATGTGGCAGAGAAGGGGAACTGGGGCAGGAGACATATCACATTTATTAGTGTTTATGCACCCCCTAGACTACAGAAGCAAACCTTGGACAAATTGACTGTCATTCTTCTTGAAACAGGCTCCCACACCCATATAATAGGCGGGGACTTTAACGATGTGATAGATCCCACATGGAATCGCAGGACAGTTACACCGGGAGACCCCAGGGAAACCCCACTCAAAAGATATGTAGATACACTGACACTCTCTGACCTGTGGCGCAGACAGCACCCCCAGAGACAAGCATATTCTTTCTATTCAGGGGCTCATAAGAAACTGGACTACATACTCATCCTGGCTGGGGAATTAGAGGGAGTACAAAAGATAGAATACCTAGCTAGAGGTCTTTCAGACCATTCACCTTTATGGCTGACAACCGGGGCTCGGACGCAACACCATTCGAGGGAATGGAAATTGAACTCGTGGGAACTACAAGACCCACATGTGGCTAAGGAGATTAGAGTGGACACGGAGCTATATTTCTGGGAAAATATAGGGTCAGTGGATTCCGCCATTATTTTATGGGAAGCTTACAAAGCAGTCCTCCGGGATAGAGCACAGATGTACCTAGAGGCGCGAGATGTGGGTGCACTCCCCGAAGATCTGAGGATGGTCACTATTGTGGTTATACCCAAAGAAGGGCAGCCGCCACAGAGTTGTAGTTCGTATCGACCCATCTACCTCATAAATATGGAGACTAAGATTCAGGCCAGAATTCTGGCCAATAGACTCAAGCGAGTCATTACAAGACTTGTCCACAGAGTCCAGTCGGGCTTTATGCCTAAGAGTTCGACGAGACTTAATCTTAGACGAGTCTCTAAGTGGTTGAAGACAGTGCAAAATAGAGCTGATCCTCATCTCATACTGTCCCTAGATGCCGAGAAGGTATTCGACATAGTCCACTGGCCATTTCTCACGGCAGTACTGGATAGACTGGAATTTGGTCAGGGTTACGTCTCGGAAGTTTCCAATAGAAAGGGGCACCGGACAGGGTGGCCCTCTGTCTCCTCTGCTTTTTGCAATGGTCCTTGAGCCCCTTGCATGTGTCATTCGAGCACATCTGAGCATAAGTAGTTTCAAAGTTAGTGACAACGATGACCTCGATGAGCGTATTTCATTGTATGCCGATGATATACTGCTATATGTCACAAACCCCAGAACGGCACTCCCTTATATTATCCCTAATTTTATAACAAGCTGCGAGGAATATGGCAGCTACGCGGGGTACAGATCCAATTGTGAAAAATCGTGTGTTTCTCCGGCAGGACAGGATGTTGGGAACATAATATATCCCTGCCAACTGCAGGTTGCACCCACTGGGATAAAATATTTGGGTATTCATATCACGCTGGATAAGCCACTGGCATTGGAGTGGAACCTGTACAAGATACAGGGGGAATTCCACTTAGAAGCAGATCGATGGGCCTCATTACCTCTGATGCTGCTTGGAAGAGCGGCACTCTTCAAAATGATAACCCTACCAACATTTTTAAATGTTCTGTTAAAATACTTATCATCCAATCCCAGAAGAGGTGTTCACCAAGATTGATGACTTTCTGAGAAAGTTTCTTTGGGGAGGGAAACCCCCTAGGGTAGCATTGGGAAAGCTACAGTGCAACCAATATAGCGGCGGCATTTCCCTGCCGGACCTTCACGCCTACTACTGGGCAGCCCATTTGATAGTAATAAACAACTGGGCATTTGGGGAGAGGGACCATCCTACATACGCACTTGAACACATACAATTGTTCAAAAAACCATAGTCAGACTATCTTTATGGAGGTAAAGGGGTCGCGAGAATGTTGCCAGCCACACAAAATGTGATAATGGCATGGAAGAAAGCGGAGAGGCGGACGAAATGAGACGGCCGGGTGACCAAGGAAACACCGCTTTGGGTGGGAACACGACTCAAGGAATTTGCCAAGCTGACAGGTTTTCAGAAATGGGACTTGGTTGGCATCTCCCAGCTCAAGGACATACTATATCATAAGGAGCTGTTGACGTTTTCGTGCCTCCAGACTGATCATGACATGAACAGGACACAACATTTTAAATATTTGCAATTGAGGCATGCTTGGAGGGCACAGCATATTGATATGGGGGGCCTGGATGTATGACGGTACGACGCGTACCGTCACAACGCGTGCTTTTACAACACGTCCCTTACAATGCAAGTCGTTACCACAACTTGCGTTGGGGGCGCGGATTGAGAATAGTATAATTTACTATTCTAACACCAGTCCCCGTGGACACTAGGGAAGGAGTTGGAATAGTAAATATACTATTCTTAATACTCTAGCGCCCTCCAGCGCAAGTCGTGGTTACGACTTGCGTTGTAACGGACGCGTCGTAAAAGCACTGCGGAGTAAAATCTGCATCGTAAAGGATGTTCCGCGGGGGGCCTCCCAGAATATGCCCCGTTGGAGTGATGGCTCTTGATGGACGAAATTGGGGAAAAGGCAGTGTCCTGGACCTATAGAACAATTATGAATAATACACCGGACCCTTGGTCATACTGGGGGGCAGATCTGGGGGACATAGATAGCTTGATTGGGAAATGGCTCTGATGCAACCTAGGGAAATAGCTATTAGATCCAGACTTTGATTGATTCAATTTAATTATTTACACAGAATGTATTATGACAGAGCCCGATTGCATAGGATTGGTAGAGCGGAATTACCCAATTGCTTGAAATGTAAGACCATGGAAGGAACCTTCTTACACAATTTTCTCGGGGGTGCACACAAGTACAGATATATTGGGGCACGCTGCTGAAGGAGTTGGAACTTTTATTGAAAGACTCAATATCGCATGTTTATTTTCTTGGGTATACCTACAGAAATCGATCTCCCCAAAGCGAAACGAATGTTGCTCCAGCTGGGCTTGGTAGGAGCCAAAAGGGACCTGGCAAGAGCGTGGGGTGCTGCGTCCAATCCTACGCTAGAAGAATGGCGGAGGAGTATGGACATGTATATGCTGGGGAAAAAACAACCTATAAAGCAAGGATGTGCCCAAAATAATTCAGGAAAATATGGAAGCCTTGGTTGATTTACTATGGTCTTGCACTCACGGACTCACAGTGAATTGAAGGGGAGGAAGGATGTGGGGGAGTGGGAGGGGAGCAAGGGATCATGTTGACAGAAATTATTTTAATAATGTTGATTATTTATGTGACAATATTGTCGAACTCCGCTCTGCATGTAATGAACATGGAAATTAGATGCCCTGAATATCTGAGGTATTTTTGTAATGTAATTAAGGAAATGCAAATAAATTAATTTAAAAAAAAACAAGTCACTTGAACCAATACTTTTTTGCAGTCAAACAGGGTAACAATTTTCTGGACCAACTGGTCCATCCAGGAGCTGACTCTGCCCTACATTATGCGAACCAAACCAGATAATGGGAACTTGCCTCCAGTTCAATACCACTTCCTTCCTTGCACTGCATCATGTGCAATAACACAACACACTCAGAAGAGAGTGACTTGAGTTATGAACATAGTCATAACATAGGTATTTTATAGACAAAAACTCTGAGCAAATTATTTGTCATCACATACTCTTATGCATAAAAGTAGGCAATTCCAATAGAATATGGTGAACGAGGTTGACAACTAAGTGGTCAGTCACATTATGTTGACAGTCTCAAGTAGAAAGGTGCCCAATATCTCACTGGTCGGTTAGATGAGCTTCTATACCATTACAAACATCACCACAACTCTATGCTAACCCTACACAGACTTTGACATAATGAGTTGATGTGCTGGTTTCAGGTGAGAAATTTTCTAGAAAGGGTTAGTTTTTTTTAATCTGTTGCAGATTACTGCTTCAAGATGGCTAATAAACAGCCAGATGCAAAGATACCATACTTCATTGTGCTCTTGTTTTGGATATTCCTACTTTAAGCCAGCATCATGGTTAACTGCTGTGAGAGCCATCACCTTGTGCAAAGGATATGCCTGAGAAACAGCCAGAAAATTATATTTGAAAGTGAATTAACCAAACCCGTTCTGAAGCCTTAGAGAGAGGGTCACATCTGCAGTCTGGAAAATGTGTGTAAATGTGGAATCCAAAAAAAAGCTCCAGTTTATTCCTGCTCCATGCCATGAAAGAGAATGCAATGCAGAGCACTCGAAGGACTGCTTTGTGACCAGGGCTGGTGTCAGCAGGATAGATGGTCTTCCGGTGGTGAGGGGATATCATTTAAGTCTGCACTTTCTGCAGGAAGAACTGACGGTCTGGCTAGAAGCCTGCCTGCTGAGACCAGGAAGGGACATACCTGGCCTAATCGGAGGGAGGCTGTCTAGAAGAAAGCCAGTATGTTCATGGTACGGGGAGTAGCCAGGAGGGAGAACAGGAGGAGCGAAGCCAGGAGCAGCCTATGTGTGGTAAGGTCTCCTTGGTCTCCCTAGAATGGTCTAGTCGAGAACCATAGGCCTGCTACAGAAATCAAGTATTAAGTGAGATTGGCAGATTGGCAGCTTGCCATGGCTAAGACACTGGAGCAGTCGGAGTTAAAGCCCAAGCGCTCCATCAATGCTGAGGTATACGTCCTTATCAACTCGGAGACCACAACTGCTCAAATCATTCACAAAGTCGTGATCGGACTGGAAACCACACCTGCTGTTCCAGTATCTCAAATGCACTCAGCCTAGGGAGAAGCATTTGCAAAAGACGAGGTGCCACAGGGAACTACTGCACCAAAAGTAGTATTTCAACAAGAGAACCACCTAGCGAGACTTAAAAATAAATGAGGAGCAAAATCACCTTATAAAGCACCAGAATATGTTTCAGCAGGAAACAGAGGTGCACTGGAAGCATCTGCAAATGTTAAGGAAGTAGAACACCACGAAGGTCGGTTTGGTAAGGCAGGCACTTGCTGAGGGGCCTGTATCGAAGTTCCAGCTGTGGGCTGCTTTTTTGGCAGCCTGGGGGTCCTTTTGGGCTAAACTGGTGTGTTCAGATGTCGCCTTTCTGGAGGCAGATGGGCGTCCATTACCTCCCTTTTATCAACGGGCAGAGGCGTCACTCCCTTTCTCTCGCTGGGCCGGCCAATTAATGTGTGCATACTGAGCGGGGGCAGGGGACCTGAGCAGAAGTGCCCTCACTTGTTTTTTTGTCTTTATAAAACTTTGCCGAAGCAGCGTGTTGAAGAAAGGCAATATGCAAATGTGGTCCACTTTTTGCGTGCCCGGGCAGATTTCTAATCCCAATCCAACCCTGAACACCACATGACTCAATATGGTCCTGTTCTTTAGTCCCCGACAGATAGGCCACTGGTCACACCTTCAGCACCCATTGTACATCTGCTGACTACCAATGACTTGCAGGATCCCCCAAGCCCCACCTCCTGCTGTTGATGTACTGGATCTCAATCCGAAAGCAGGACCTGCACTGCATAGCCAGGGACGTGGCTGAATGTGGACATTGATGCCCCCCCATCCCTCCACCACCACCTTGATCACATCAAGAAACACTAGAAAGCTCTTGCTCTAAACACAAGACCCGCTTCTTGTATGTTCACGTGACGCATGTCTTCATGGACCCCACCCACTTCCACACAACGCCATAATAAGAATGTGTGCAGCCAAAGGAAAATGCTTCCCCTCGTGTTGCTCACTAGTATTACAACACAAAAATATATAGTGATATTTGCAAATTGTTTGGGCATGTGCTTTGAATCCTGCAGCCCACATTTTGACACCAATATCAATAGGAATTCCCAAGCAGGACGCAAACGAGAACCATTTTTATAGAACATATATGGTCGTGAGTTTGGGAGTGAGTAGTTGAGATGAAAGGATAAGTAGGGGCTTGGTTCTATTCAGAAGTAAGACTTTTACAAACTAATAAAAGTGCTCCCTGACTCCAGGGAGGAGTGTAGTGATTAGAGAGCGTGGGGATTGAAATGCCAAATGAAAAATATGAATCCCCTCTTTCGGGGGATATAAAAATTGTGAAATTAAAAAAAAGAAAAATATGAATCCAAATGAAAGTCCCCCAGCAAATGTCCAATAAAAGACTCCAAAGATAAAAATATAAATGTAAAAAAAAATCAAATGAAATATCAATTATTGCACGTAAAATTTGAAGCCAACTATAATGTAAAGTCAAATTTAAAGTCTAACAGATCAAGCTACTCTTCCAAGTTGGAAGCTTCCGCCAGGCTACTGGTCTGAGACTACCTGAGGTGTATGACAGCGGCAGGCGTAAGGTTGGTAGAATAGGAAGGGCTGACAAACTGGATCGGTGAGAATGAGTGGGTGATCTCAGAGGACATCAATTCAGTCCAGCTGAAGAGGTAGGTGATCTCCCTGTGATGGAAAGCCTATGATCCAGCAGCACAACAAATCCTACCTAGTTCCAGGTATGCACAGTCGGTGCAATATTGTGCGATACACTCTGTAACCTTACACCGCATAGGATCTGAAAAGACATTAAGGAGGTGACATATGACCGGTGTCATTAATTGGTTGACCTGTTTTAATGGGTAACATACGCACTAGCTATGCCATACCTTCCGTCATATCCACAGTAAAACATACTCCAGAAAATTACCTGTAGTCGATGTACATTTATGCCCTGTGGGTCTGATGGCATGCATTGCAAACTTTAATCGAGAAAGACATTGAAACATTCCTCTCGTAGGTTTCACTCAAATCTACTCATAAGGCACTTGCAACCTGTTTTTATCAGTGGAACTTTACTGCCACTTGCCTTAGCTAATGCCAGATGCTGCATGAAGTTGAAGCTGACGGTGGTGGCTCAGGACGGCGTGTGTGGACGGAAGTACGTCATCATAGAGTTAAGAGTGCCCTTCTGTGATGTTCAACCCAAGATTTAGCTCAGGTGCAGTGTGAGTCCAGGAGATGGTCGCGTACATGCAGACTCTGGGCTCTAGCTCAGCTCCTGAACCCAGACTTTGCTGGGATGCAGGACGTTGGTTCATGTGTATTACTCATTGCATGGTGGTTGTGTAACACTTATCAGGCAAGGATGATTTTGCATACTCCTTTAGGGTGGTCTAGTAGCAATCCCCACTTATGTGGGGATTGAGGTGAGACTTGAAGATGTCAAAATTGTATTCTCCGAGGAATCTGGGGTGTGCTGTCATTCCGCAGTTTCAAAACTCAGTGGTTGGGTGGGTGTTTGTAGGGCATAAAAAAACGGGGAGAGGCCACACCCACCGTCGCCTGCACAAACGGGACGAATAAAAGGATTACATGAAGTCTCCATTCACATTTCACTCCTGCATGCATTCAGAACAGGCATTATGTTGGGGACAGTGTGGTGTTGTGCACTAGCCACCATGATGTTATGCATCAAGTGTACATGCACATTGTGAGTGTGTCGAACTCACCAGGAAGCAAGATGTCACACCATCTTTATGGTTTCAGCTTCATAGAAGTGATGGTTTCAGCTTCACAGAAGTGGTGGTTTCAGCTTCACAAAAGTGAGCCATAAAATACAGAGCTCGAATCGCGAAATTAAAAAGTCGAATGTAACAAGGACACAAAGAGAGAGATGAAATGGCACGATGCCACAAAAATGCAGTACAAATTGCAAGTTCATTTTCTTCCTTGCAAATCGTTTCTCCTCATATTATTATTAGTGTCTGGTTTTATTTGACCAATTATTAGTGTAAGTCATTACAGGAAGTGTGCCTAGTGTAAATCTTATGTATATCGATTTGTTTAATTATGGGAATAACTGGTCCATACATCGTTCGCATAAACAGGATGGTTTAGATGAATGGAATCGCAACATTAGTTTGCCCCTCCGCTGTACGGTATTATGAGACCATTATTCTTCTTTAATTAACTGCACACACAAGGGCGACATTAACTCTGGATTCGTCAAAAACTCTGGGGAACCTGTGGCTGTTACAATACTTGCAATATGTTTGTACTAAGGTAATATGTTTTGCACAGTTCACATGTAAATTTCATTTTTTTCACAAGCTAAGGCTTTGTCCATACAGGCATTCAATACAAAATTGTTTAAATGCCAAGAATTCTTCTATGGATGCAATGCCCATGTTCATCCCAAGGGCAGCCATTGGAGTTCTCGGAATGAGACATACTAAGCGCCACACAAATTTGAAATCCATTTCCCGCCAGCCCTGCAGCGTTTTTGAACCCTCAAAGCTCGGGTGCCACTGCCTTCATTCAGTACACTTTGAGGGAGGAGACAATTAATCTACATCTACAATTATGTGATATTAGCATATTGACTCAGGATAGCCACACTTATTATTAATTGTTTGAACCAGGACATTTTCTCATCTAATCTGATTCCCCAAAAATCACAAAAGCTCACATGATCCAAAGGTTTGCCACATTTATTGTAATTATATTCTTTGGGTTGTGTCTGCAAGTTAAGATCATAAACATTGTTTTCTTTGTGTTCATCCTAAGGTTCTTGATTTTGCAATAACTTTCGAAAACACTCAATTTGTGCATTGAATGTTTGGTGTGGGCCAAAAGTACTGCATCATTAGCAAGCAAAAAGATGGGGGTCTTTAGCACATCACAGAGAGTCTCAGTCACATGTCTCAGTAATACACAGCATCCAGGGGCCGTACAATTGCTGATGGTACATGAAGTTGTCAGGTGTCATAGCAAGGAAGGCGGCGTACACATGTGAAGAAGCCTCCATAATCTCAGACAGTTTGCATGTTGATGGAGTGTGAGCAGTGGTAATTGCAGTAATAGTGTGTTAAACGCTGGTGTGGCTGAAGTGCCACATCTGTGCAGTTATTGCTCCAGGCATCCACAGGAACTGGGCAAATGCATAAACCTGCTGTGCCAAGCATTGCATGTCTAGGAGTGACCGTGGCATGGTGATGTACTGGTCCAGTTAAATGATAATGAATTGCCAATACCTGGTTCAAGTACTGGGATTAGTTTGTCTGCAAGACACCGGCAGTCACCCTGTTGGTCCTCTGGAATGATCTAGTGGCCTTTAAATGAAGTACAACCAGTAACTTGACATGGACAGGGATGGCATGGCAGCAATCGGTAGTGAAGTTAATGTTTCTATTCTCCAACCGTGTCTTGGATCACTTGTTAGGGGAGTTGGTATCTCCAAAATACCTCTTCCTCAGACATTGCAAAAGGATGAATCCACATTCTGCGTATCCTTTCTTCCCTGATGTATTTGTTCCTCAGGGGCAAGGCCATGTCTGCCGCGGGATGACTTGTGCGTGTTTGGTGGGTCGATGAATAGCAGCTGGAGTGAAATCTGGTGAAGGGGTTTCATTTCATAGTGTGTAAGTATGTTTAAATGGGAGTCTCTTACTGCTGTCTGCTGTTTTCTGAGTGTGCCTTTTGCAGTGTGATATTGTGTTGCTGAGAGCTTTCTGCTTGGTATGTTCATAGGCGAGATACATGTATTTTGCAGGGATACACACTGACTTATTTCCAGTTACTGGGTTATTTAATGATTTTTTTTGTTATGTATTTATTTTGCTGTCCTAGTGCGCTTGTGTGAAAATATTGTTGTGGTGACTCTGACTGTGTGTAAACTAATATTTTTTTACTTTGTCATAAGTGTTATTCCCTGTCGTCACTGATTCTGGTGTAATCACACTACAGTCACTGTGAGTTAACTTTGCACTGTGTTGAACTTAGTTCACGACTGGGTAGGTGTGGCTTGGAGCATCAGTGGCTCCTCCGCTGAGGCAGAGGAGCGTCGCCCCACAGGAAAAATAAAATGATAATAGCAACATGCTATTAACATTTTATTCGTCTGACCTGCTCTGTAGGTGTGGGGCGAAGCTGACCACAGAGCAGGGGGAGGAGTGGTGGGCACTTTCTAAGTGCGCATGACGGTTTGGTCAATTGTCTTGGACTGGCCAAACATTCATGCGCACTTAGCATTTCTCCACCCGGATGTATTACACAGCCGGGTGGAGAACACACACCGCCTCCCACTCCCTGTCTGAGCGCTGAACCACGGTGCTCAGGTCAATCACAATACTGTGGTCATGCTGGTGTACTGCTGTCATGCTGGTGACAGCATCTTCGTGATAGGCTAGGGGAGTCTAGGAGACTATGTGCTTCCTGTTTCCTGCGTCAGACGGAGCACAGGGGGCAGCCGGCAGGTAAGTGGATTAGTAATTTCTTTTTCATGCTCCCTCCCCAACTAACCCTTAGTAGCCGCTACTGGTTTAGAGCATGATTGGGGTGTATCTTTTATGATTTAGTCTTCCTGCAGCCTAACTTAAACTTTTGTAGGTGTGTTGGTGGATTTTTATAGGCCTCTCTAGGCCTCTTGATTTTTCCCATACCCCACGACTTTTCAGAAGTTAGTCTCCATTTTTGGGCATACCCCCTGCACACATCCTCGTTTAAATGTTAGTAGTACGTTATGGACATCACAATTATAGTACAGGTAGAGGACAATTATGCCTTCAGAAATCGTTTTTTTACTGGAAGGACATTTCTGAATGGGGTTTGGTGACCCAGCCCATATACAGAGTACTATTGCACATTCTCCGTGTGATCTTTGGGAACTGAGTCTAATGCGTACCTTTAGATAAGATGACAGTCCAAATAATAGGTTACTTAGTCAGAAGATGTAAAAAAAAAAAGGGCGTTACCCCACTAGCCAAGAGACAGGGTACGGTAAGTACAATCAACAAGAAACTCTCTTAGACCTATTAAGATTACCACATATCCTTCGTTCCCACTCAGATATAAATGAACTCAACCAACCTACCAAGATCTCACATATATCCAAACTCTAGGACCCAACAATTAATCACAAGCACATCAAGGATTGACTCAATTGATATATAAAACTGTATTAAAACAACAATTTCAAGAGACATAAAAAATACAATTATGGAATCAAAAGGGCATAATTAAAAATTACAAATACAGAACACAAAATACAGTAACGTGTGAAAGACATACAAATCATCATAAAATGGTTATTTCATCAGAATCAGTGAGTTGTAACAAAATCTGGCAATGGATATTGCAATTAGATTTGGACGGTTCAGTTAATATAACCAAGACAAACAAAAAGAAGCGCTGACGCGTTTCGGTGGCACTGAATTATTCAAAAACCAACTTCATCAGGACTAGAATGGTAATGGTCTTGCAATTTTTATTTTTAAGCTCAGATTCATGTAATCTGTGCGGTAGGTAAGAAGTAAAGTGATGTTCTCCAATTTTAAAAGGAGTAAAGCAGCGATAAGTTAAAACAATTTAAAAAGGACCATAGGTTTCTGACCATCCATTAAGGATGCCTCATTAGGGGAACCGAAGAGGCAAGTGCAGAGTTATCCTTAGTGCTCTTGCAATATTTCAAGGCTCAACTGCCTCTATCCAGGTTATTATTGGATCCCCTGTTTTATTAGTGGGATCCACAATACTGTACTTAAAATGGTAGAATTAGCTTAGTTCTCTTTAGTTCTTAAAATGCGACACTTTGAGTCAATGTACCTTACGATGCGTCACGCTTCTACAACGAAAGTGTTGCAGAGATGGAGATGCGGCAAAGATCCGGTGCAAAGAAATGAAGACGTCAAGTTCTTCCTGATGCTGCACGCTTCTCCGATGTTGCAAGAAGTCTCGACTCGATGCATCAGCTGCATCAGCGACACCCTTGTTCCGTGATGACAACAGCTGCTTTGGCAGCAACACTCTTCTCCGACGATGCGAGAGGCTTTCTCTCGATGCGACAACTGCAGCGGCGACACCCTTGTTCCATGATGCAACAACAGCAGCTCCGATGGCAGCCCGCTTCTCTATGGATGCGAGGCGTTTTTTTTTATGTGGGGAAATGCGACACCTACATTGGCGACATCCACGATGCGATGGCAGCGGCTGCGACACGCTTCCTCGTTGCGAGACGCTTCTCTTGATGCGGTGCAATGCGACCGCTACAGCGGCGACATACACGATGCGACGGCAGAGGCTGCGACACGCTTCTTTGGGGTTGTGGGACGCTTCTTGAGATGCAGTGCAATGTGACAGCTACAGCTGCGTCATCTCCGTGGTGCGCCGGCAGCGGCTGCGACATGCTTCTCCCTCCTGAGTCACGCTTCCAGATCCTTGCGACACGCAGTCCCTCAGAAGGCCCAAAACAGAAGCAGGCACTTCTAAAGAACTCATGGGGAGCTGATGGTTGAAGTCTGTTGTCCCTGAGACTTCAGCAGGAGGCAAGCTCTTCTCTCAAGCCCGTGGAGATCCTTCATAACATAACAGGTGTATTTGTAAAGCGCACGATTACTCGAAGGTGTCCTGGCGCTGAATAACAGATGTTTATTGTTACCCAACTCAATGGTACTCATTTTATCGACCTCAAATGGATGGAGTGGACCCACCAGGATTTGAACCTGTGACCATGAGGTCCAACACAGGCCCCTGCAGTGGATGCATTAGCCCACTAAGCCACCAGACCCAGCATTCACAAGTTGAATAAAGCACACAAAGTCCTTTCTCATTTATTTGGCACTCAATCAACCACTGCAGGCCAATATTCCCCTAAACAGCATTTCAGCTTAGGGATAGTCTCTCCTCAGTTTCTTCAGGTTCCTCTCCTGAGAAAAGGTTTCTTCTTGTTGTCCAAAATTGATCTAACTCTCTGGGGTTTGGGTCCCCTCTTTTATACTACTTTTCTCTTTGTTCTCTGAAGGCAGAGAGGCCTTTGCCTATCCAAACCAGTTCTGGTAGTTCCTGGAACACTCTGTTGACATGACTCCTTCTTTCCTTTCACAGTGCAGGGCAGAGACATCAGACGCACCACAGGAGGTGAAGGCAGCAGTGTGGAGGGAAGGCACAGCCCTGGAGCACTCTGTTGACATGACTCCTTCTCTCCTTTCACAGTGCAGTGCAGAGAAATCAGATGCACCACAGGAGGTGGAGCCAGTATTGTGGAGGGAAGGCACAGCCCTATTCAGGCCCCAGGTGCAACTCCTCCCTCCCATCTAGATGCAGATCTCTCTATTCACCACTGAGCTGACTCACCCTGTCTCCTGGAATCCCCCAGCCCTGTCACTCAAACTCCAGACAAGGAATACACAACCTTGCAGGCTTGGAAAGTTAGACAAGAAAATACCTACTTTTCTAAAAGTGGTATTTTCAAACACAGAATATTAAAACCAACTTCACTAAAAGATGTATTTTTTCATTCTGAGTTCAGGAATACTAAACTCGAATTTGTACCATGTTCCTTGAGACAGTTAGGATTATAAGATGTAATAATCTAACTGCCCATTCTGGCCTATGGAGAACAACTATCCTTGCAATAGTAAAAAACGAAAATGGCTGTAATTCATTATTAGGACATGCCACACACACCAGGGCATGTCCTACCTTATACTTACAATGCACCCTGCCCTTGGACCTACCATAGGAGTGTCTGATATGAAGAAAGGGGAAGGTTTAGGGACTGGCAAGTGAGTGCCCTTGCCCAGTCAGCATGGCAGTACCAGACTGCACGCAGGTCTGCAATGGCAGACCTGAGACACTTTTACAGGCTGCTTCTGTGGGTGGCATACCAGTGCTGCAAGCCCACCAGCAGCATTTGGTTTACAAGCCCTGGGCACTCCTGGTGCACTGTACTAGGGTCTGACAGGTAAACCAAACCAGCCAATCATGGAGTCACTAATCCATACATCAATTTATAATAGGGAGAGCATATGCACTTTAGCACTGATCAGCAGTGGTAAAGTGCCCAGAGTCATAAAACCAACAAAAACAGGTCAGACAAAATAGAGGAGGAAGGCAAAAAGTTCAGGGATGACCCTGCAAAAAGGGCCAAGTCCAACAGTCACAAGAGCCAATATAAAACAATGAAAAAAAATGTGACCTTTCCTATGTTAGCGAGTGGTTTCCGCATGAGTAATCAGAGATCTTAATTGTTTTTAATCACGTCACCATTTGGAATTTGCTCTCTATTGAATTTATGATCAGTGGCATGTGTTTTGGACATAATGTGTACCGATAACATATATATTCAGTCATGAGATATTAAAAAAGTGACTCCTGATTATTAATGGGACCAATGAATTATAACCAAGATGTATAGTATAATGTATACACCGTTCTTCAACAGCTGTTGCCAGAAAAGCTTGTGAAAATTAAACACTTTCACAGTATATTATTTGAAATAGCGACGCATGTAAAAGTTTGCGTGGTGTTAAAATATTAGAATCTGAGAACGGTGAGTGTTCCTCTCTGTTTTATATATTTTAATCTTATGGAAGGTATGTATTAAAAAGGAGTAGTGTGGTCATAATACACTCTGTTTCAGTAACACTCTGGGGTCAGGGTTTGCTTTTTGACATTAGCCAGCAGGGCATGACTAGACTGTAGGTGGAAACACTAGCATGGGTTGTCTGACACGAAACAGGTCAGAAGACAATGTCAGTTTCATTATCCCTGAGAACACCTTGTATGGCTAGAGTTTTGATCCAAAGAAGCTACCTGTTAAGGTTGGAAAAGATGGAATGTGGTCCCCTGATGACCCCTTCCAAACAAGGTGGAGGCTTGAGGGGATCATACAAGTTTCAATCCTGGTGACTGTTAGTGGACTTCCTAAATTGAATATAGTGTAATTATTATTTGTTCATCGGTGACCTTAAGAAGGAAGTGTAGCCTTTATTGGTAAAGTCACATAGTGAGCCCACTGATTGAAGGCTCTAGCTGACCTTATCACCACTCCTAGGAGTCTGTTATCTGATACTTTGGCCATGTTCGGTAAAAGCTAGACGCAGACCTTGTTACCTAGCTTCCAGCCACGCTCTGTGCACATAGATCAAACCCTCTTAGCAACTACAGTGATGTCATCGATGATACAGATGGTGATGTGATACACAGCGTTGCGAATGATATCATGGATGCCTTGCTTTATTATATCCGTGACATCTGGGGAAAAAAGTACTAGCCGTGGACATGGACATTTAAGTGAATTTCGAAGAATTATCATGCATCTACATGCTAGTAAATGGGCTCAAATAGTAGGACCATTCATTGAGCAGCAACTGTTGCTTGAAGTCTAATAAAATGTGGAAATGGAGCTAGTTCACCTCACCACGCTTACATTTTTTATAGATGAAATGCAAGGTACGTTATCTGAGGAATGATCTTTTCCCTTAAGGCAGTGTCTAGTTGGCAAGTCTGATGACGATACAGTGCTGGTAGAGTATGTGACTTGGTAAATGTAGTGTTAAGACAGCTCTTTGATTTTTTATTTTATTTGATTGATTTATTTGAAAAGTTTTATATAGTGCTGGCTAGACCCGGAGGTATCAGAGCGCTTTACATGAGGATCAGCGAGTTACAGGTTACACAGTTACATCAATTAAATCAAAAAATCACAGAGGGAGGGGTGGGAGAGGGAAGGATACACAACGGGGAAACGAGGAAAACAGTGTCAGATGACCGGCTGGGTAAGTGACGGCAGAGGGGGTGAGACCAAGGACAGACTCCTCTATAGCTGCAGATGACCGCTCCACCAGGCATCGGCCAAGGTTGCTCGTGCACCGAGGTAAGTACAAACAGTTTTGGTATCCGCCCAGAGTTACAGGTTACATAGTTGCATCAATTAAATCAAAGAATCACAAAAGGAGGGGAAGAGAGGGAAACACCAAGGGGGAACGAGGAAAACAATGTCGGGCGGCCAAGGGGGTGAAGCCAGGGCCAGACACCTCTTTAGCTGCATATGACAGCTCCACCGGGAATCGGCCAAGGTTGCTCGTGCACCGAAGTAAGTACAAACAGTTTTGGTATCCGCCCAGAGTTACAGGTTACATAGTTGCATAAATTAAATCAAAGAATCACGGAGGGAGGGGGAGGGAGGAAAACAAGGATAACAGTGTCAGATGACCAGCTGGATAGGTGACGGCCGAGGGGGTGAGACCAAGGACAGACTCCTCTATAGCTGCATATGACCACTCCACCGGGCATCGGTCAAGGTTGCTCGTGCACCGAGGTAAGTACAAACAGTTTTGGTATCTGCCCAGAGTTACAGGTTACATAGTTGCATCAAAGAATCACGGAGGGAGGCATCTCTTAGAGCTATTTATAGGTCTTGTTTACTTTACCACTTGGCTGAAAAAGCCATTGTACCCATGCACGGGTAGCTTTAAATCATCTTTTGGAGAACAAATCCTCTTTAAAATGGTTGCTTGTTGAAGCTGCTACTAAAGGTGTATATTACTAAATATTTTCCTGGAGATGCATATACTTCTACATTATTGGCATCCAGAAAAGAAAAGAAAAAATCAATGGATGTGTTGAATAGCACGTTTGGTGTGAAACCTTTTGTATATGGCATGACTCTCCAAATGTGGCCATACGTAATGAGCTGAGACGGCAGATTATTGGTAAATTTTGAAAATACCTATATCTTACATCCAGGCTTAAGACTGCCTGTATTCAAAGGTAGCTTAGTAAAAGTAGCTGCTAAAAACTGGGTTGGAAGCAGAGGCAATTCTAGAGCCATGGATAATTGGGAAATAATAAACCTAATTTGATCACTTTTGATACATTAAACAAGTTGGCTAAATTTATAGATCAGGAAAAGAATATGTATCCTCAATGTTTATAATAAATATACATTTTACAAAAAAAAATATGACTTTGCCCGCCATCCCTGTCCAGAACGGGACCTCCCGCCATAGGAGCGGCGGTCCCGCCTTGGGAATTAGGAATGCGCTCACAAACACTGGTTTGGCGCATCCTGTATTTTTACCATTGCGGCAGGTGGTGCTGAAAGCGCCGCCTGCCGCAATGGTAAAAATGCACGTTGTGCATTTCAAAGCACAACATGACAGGCACCACGCAGTGCCTGCCATGTTGCACTTTGAAATGCGGGGGGGTACTATAGGTACCCCCCCCATGTGCACCCCCCACCTCCCCGGAGTCCCTTGGGGCCCGCAACGGGCCCCTACAGGGATTCTCCGCATGCCTTTCCGTGGCGGCATTGCCGCCACGGAAAGGCATTCAAATTTGCCCATCATAATATGGCTGGCGGTGTCTGATAGACACCGCCACCATATTATACCTTTTCCGCCCCGGTCGCCTTGCGACTGGGGCGAAAAGCGGCAGAAAGTCTTACCGTCCGCAGCGGTCCGCCCCGCCATTCTAATATGGCGGGGGTTTTTAGAGCAAGGATGGCGGGCGGATCACCCCGCCTTGCCGGCGGTGGCTACCGCCAGCCTGGCGGGGGCGATCCGCCCGCCATCCTAATGGGCCCCTTAGTCTTTGTAGAATTATTATGAATCTAATATTTGCGCAAGTGGAATGGAAGTGGTAGCAGCAAAGGCAAATGGGTGCTTTCGGAGAATATATTCTTGACTCAAGTGAACATGCAGGGGTTTCGGCTGCAAAGTCTTACTGTCTAGTGGTGCTACTACAGGAACCAACATGGAAATTGTTTTGCTTGTGTCCATAGGTTTGCCATTGATGTATGATTTTTTTTTTTATAAAGGCATTTTGTTTGTCACAAATTATTTAGTTTAGTATTTATTTTATTGTGATAGGGAGGTGGAACTACTGGAATTAATTGTTATGAATTCACTGTTTCTGTGTTATAAGTAAGGCTCACAGTTTTCCATTTTTACTGGTTTTTACTCATAACTACAGACTGAAAGTAGTATCGTTTTATTTTGTATTATGGAATAATAGAGAAATGTAGCCTTCTTTTAGGCGCGTCTCAGTGCTGTCAAACATTACTTCCAGACTAAGAGTCTCCTTGCAAGTGCCCCAGAATTCCCAATGGGGCCAGTAGAAATACTTGCTCCTGAAAACAGCCAAATTGTCAATGAAAACAAGAGTGGAAGAGCGCGGGCGGGGGTTGAAGAATTACCATGAGAATTGATCAGTACTTAGGAATTCTCATTCCTCATCTCTCAGAAGATGCACAGAGTTCAACCCGTCATCCTGTTAATTCCAGTTAACAGGACCGCCTTGTGTCTTTAACCTCTGTAGTATAGTTCCAATATTCCAAATAGGCTCTGCGCATCGGAATAATATATCCTATAGATGTGACGTAGGACTTATGTCTACTAGGTCGCTATTGAATATATTAAACTTAATTGCGAGTGCCTGCTAGCTCAGCGGTCACTAGAAACTTTCTCAAATTCACAAAAAGGGATTAGTTTCTGACAACTTCATAAACATGACAACTTCGTTTCCCCAAGATAAATCTTACCTTCAGAGTCGTGGAAACAATAGATAGATATTTCACTCAGTCATTCATGCATGCTTCGTTTCATAGAGGTGCAGAGAAATAGAGAGACGGGCGTTTTCAATAAAAGTATTTATTGAACAGTCTTCTTTCTCATGCAGAAGAAATTAACTGCTACAATCGAAAGACTGGCAGTAAAGTATAATGCGTACAGCAGGAAGAGTATTATAAAATAATACTGTAAAAGCATGGTCTGGCTTCTAAGCCATAAAATACATACATAAATAGATAAAGACTAAAAGTACTGAACTGGTGCTTCTAAAATACGCCTACCCCGATGTACCTAACCTAAGTCTAGTACAAGGGAAGAAGTAAGTGTGGTGTAGCATAAGTTTAGTATTTTTTTGCCAAGAATCTATCCAAGATTTCTCTTAGGGTCTAATCGGCTCCGTACCTTGGTTCAGAATGAAGGAGGTCTGGTATCTCTCTGTTTCAGGACTCGATTTCCCAACAGCCCGCAAGGGGAGCTTGGAAACAATGGAGCTGGATTTCTCGGCAAGAGAAAAGACAGCGTCTCTCTCAGTGCGTCTGCTGGAGGGTCGGCTTCCTTCGGCACTTGCTGAAGCGAGATGCATAGGGCAAGTAGATAGTCGAAATGCTCCAACCCAATGTGTGTTTGCTAGGGCAAGTATGGGCATATTTATACCTTGAAGGTGCCGAGTTTGACGTAAAGGTGGACATAATAACATCATCAAAGAGTCTCAGTTCTTTGAAAACTCCACGAGTTCTTGGACAAATCAATATTCAAGCAAGGGGAAGTCCCTAACTGCTGAAGCCCAGTTTTCCAAGAAATCGTTGTGGCTTTTTGGAACTAGTGGAAGTAGCCATGCCGTATTTGGACTACATGGGCTATGTCTAAATATGGTTATGATTTCTATGCCTATATAAGGACAAGGTGATCTATACCTATATAAGGGCATGAATAGGGAAAATTACACTAAGGTTCTAAAACGCTATACAACACCCCAGGGTGTGCAATTAACAGTCCCCACACCAGTGCACTCTTAATGAAGCTACCATGGCATTGCATAATGATGGCTAAGAAATGTAACAAGCTTTGGCAAACCAAATAGCCTCCATTGTCAACCATATTGACTTTGCCCATGCTTTTTTTATCTTCTAAATGGGCGTCATAGAGGGGCAAACATCTGCAATGATAATTTTTTGAGTGTGGGAAAGTAGTAAAGATGGCCACTTTGAATGTGTGCACATTTGCAGAGGACATCTTTGAATGTCAGGAAGAGATATAGACAACAAAGCCATTCTAATATTCACAATAGAATTTCGACAACAACAGCTAAAGCTGTTTGAGGTGCCAGACCTAAATAAATGGAATCATACTGTATAATGAAACTCAAATAGTTTCAAATGTGCACTCATGATAGTAATGCAATGCTAATGTTCCCAGGTGGGTTTATGTTTGGTGTATGGTAACGTACTACAATAAATCTTGTAGACATAAAAGAGTAAGTGTAAATGTATCAGTTCAATAAATGTGAAACAGTACTCGTTGTGCCTTTATTTTTTTACTGACCAATGATAAATACCATTAAGATGCGTGAAACATAAATTCTGGATAACAACATGCAAAAATAAATACCATAAAACAGGGAGCTCTAGTTATAATTTGGTAATGCTGAGTCTAATGCAGATATGGCCAATCACTTAAGCAAGCGCAGAGCTGGAGCATAAGAGAAGTAATTCCGTCTGAAGTTGTATACCTAGTACTAGTTATCTGAGCTAGGCTAAACACATAAATCAACTTATAGCAAATTATCTGAAAAGAATGGATACAATTGTCTAAAAAGAATGAATAACCTGGTGCAGTCAGCATGTGCTACTAGAGTACAGATTGATTTGAAGCATGTTGTATTTTCTGCAGGGGCAATAGCAAAGGTTAAAGTACCTAGTATCCGAATCCATCTACCTTTTTGACCACTATAGACATTTTTCTTTTTGTGTGTTCGATACTAGATCAAGTGAGAGCACCAGACACCCTTTAGACAGGCTCATGTGGGACTATGCCTTTCTTGTGTGATTACAGCTTAATTTCTGTTGTAAAGCGCTCCGATATCCTCAGGTCTGGCCTGCGCTATATAAAACTTCTAAATAATAATTAATAATCCTTTTGAGTAACTGACAAGTTGTGGTCAAACAGGAGCGCTGTGGACTAGTGTCAGCCTTTATCTTTAATTCATAAACATGTTAACTACATCTTCATATCTTTTTTTTAAAAAGGTGTGTGTATCACATTTTGGTGTAAATCAGAATTCAGCTTGCATGACTGGACGTCGAGCGACTGACCAATAGCTTCAACTGCATTTCCTCCTCCTTGCGTACTTCGCATTGGATTCCTGTTGATCAATGGTACTATCATGTGTATTAGTCGTCCAGCCTTCTGTGACATAGATCTGCTATTGTTTAGCCACATACGTGCATATTAGCTATCTTCAAGATCTTTTAAATTGTCTGGCACTTTCACTTGAAATGATCATCTCAGGTCCATGGCCACTTCTCTGCGGAATTCATTGACACTCCAGCATAGCAGACATCCAGGAAACATTTGAAGCCTTTTTATTTATTTATTTCATTTATATGGCACATCAGCTACCCTGAGGGATCTGTTTTATTCAGATAGCGGAGTGTGGACACTATTGATTAAACAACCACGCTTTAACTCCCTTCCGAAATTGGAGGTAGCAGGGTTCCATGCGTAGTTGGAGCGGAAGTGAATTCCACAGTACTGGGGCCAAATGGGCAAATGAGCGTCCGCCCAACCGTGCCCGTTTGAACCTGGGAACAGTAAATTTGGCCTGATGCATGGATCGAAGGTTACGAGAGGGTAAATCCAGGGGCCTTGGCTCTTCCAAGCGTGGTATCCAGGTTAAACGAACTGTTGGTGCAGCTAATGCCTGCTCATATTGGAGCTCTCTTGAGGCTATGTACCAGATGTGGCCCAAGGGATACCCTCCATTGCCCCATGCATACAGCCCAGAATTGAAGCACTTTCACTAACGCTTGGACCACGCCTATACCACTCATTTAATAATGTTATCTAGCGCTCACCTTCCAGATCCAGACTTCAAGCTCCTTTCACTTGAACCCAGAAAGGAGGGTACAAGCCATAAAAAACATAGAAAGCTCATTAGCAAGAAAATATGCAATGATGTTATTCCATTACGAGAAATTATATCATAACCTTATCCTACCCTTCACTCTAATAGTAATATATCTATTTTAAAGTAAACGGCAAAAACGTTCTTCTAAATAGGTTGTATCTGCATTATATACATGTGTATTATACAGTGTACCTTGTCATATATTAAACCACACATTCATGCCTTCCAGACAGTAAAACAGATATTAAGGAACACAACAAACGCTTTAGCAAGATAAGCTGTTCTATGTTTAGCTTGTTAATGCTAAGCTTGTATAAGCTTATCAGTTTATGCTCTTGTATTTCCTAATTGAAGCTCATCGAGTTGATATGACGAGATACCACATAAAATGTATGACTTTCTGATACCTTAAAGTATTCTAATGGGGCATGAGCTCTGTTTGACATCTGGGGATCTTGCAGATTAATAATCAAGTTGTGTTTTTATTAGTGGTCTAAAGCAGGGTTCTCCATAGTCGGTCCTGGAGGGCCGGATCCATGCCAGATTTTTAAAATACCTACATTTATTTAAATGAGTACATGCTGAAATCTGGCATGGATAAGCTTAATTAAATACGGAAAACAAAAATCTCAAGCAAGTCACCGCTTGAAAGTCGCAGCGCCAGATTTGACGTCGGTGTGCAGGTGCCAGAAGCTCCCAAGAAATCTGCAGCACTCTGAAAAATTTCTAGTTTTGTCTACGCAGCAAGATTACGTGAGAGAGAAAAGCCATGGCCTGGTAGCAACAAACAACATTGCCAGAGGCCAGCATGAGTGCAGCTGGCCATCAGAAGACCTGCCCAGCTGACATCACAGAGATAATTTCAGTGCCAGGGTGAGTTTATTCCTGGTCACTGCCATTCAGAAACAGTAATGATTTGCCCTGCATTGCTTTTCTCAAGACAGTTCTTTTGTAACATAATGTGTCCATTTAGTCTGAGACCTGGTCGAATTGGGATCACAATTAGGCCTGGGCATTCCCTAAAAAAGTAGCCCACATGCCCGGACTGTGCCACTTCATGAAACACCATTAGGTTTGTCTCATTGGACTAATTTTTAGAGAAATGTTTGGTAACTTAAGCATTTTAAAGCTTATAGAGCCAGTAACATTGGTAAAAACTAGAAGCACTGCATTTTAGCCAGGCGGGCTTGGTGAAATAAAAAAACCCAGGGGCCACATTACCTGATCTGGCTAAGATTGACAGCTGGTCTTTTTTACCAGAATGAGAAGAATATTTTAATATCCTAGCCGGAAAGAAAATTAAAAAAAAATCCCCCAAAGCTGATAATTCTTCCTCTGATCAATATGTATTTTAGACAGTACACCTAAGGCGAAAGTGTGAAGCTCCCTTATTAATCTGTCTGTGTGATAGTTCAGCTAAAGAAAGGCAGAAGAGCTGTGTTTAAAAAAGAATATCAATGCTTTTACATAAGGAGTGTTCTTTCATTATCATCCTCTGGCCTTTGCAGAATCTTAAAACATGAATAAATGGCTATTTTTTTATTGCTTTTTGGTAGTTTTATACAGGGTGAACTTGGCACAAGAGCACTGGAGCGATTTCCATGAGCACTAGTTCCACTACATGTGATCACCAGTTACACTACACAAGATCAAATTCATTTTTACTTTAGGCCTTGGAAGATTGATTGATATGACCAGAATCACAGGTTGTTGAGCCAATGCCAGGACTCAAACCTCGTTTCCCAGTACCAAAGTCGGCAGTCTTACACATACTGCCAAATCCTCTCTATTCTTTGCTCTGGGCAAGGTGGCCTCACATCAATGTGTATGCAAATGACCAACTCCCTCTACCAAGGCTTAAAAGATACTCAAGTCAAGGTCCCCCAGCAAAGCGGCTTCTTTTACTTTCTCACCAGCTCACAATAGCCTCAGGGCGATGGCCTGGCAAGGGAGGAGTTAAGAAAAGTATATAATATAATAGCTGCTCCAGGGGTACTGTGGTTAAAGGTGCCCCAAGGCCCCCACAGACTCCCACCCTCGTCAACCCAATATAGCCTGAATACGATGGCATTGCGGGGAGGGGTCAGGGGAAGACACTGCTTCTGGGCTTAGCCGGCCCCACGAGGAGCCAAAAAAAGAATAGCCCAATGGCAAGAGCAATACCCGCCCCCACCAAGGCTAATTTTAAGACTCCCCCACCTCCGCGCCCACCATAGCCTTAGCGCGATGGCCTGGCAGGGGAGGAATAAAGCAGAGTCCCTAAAAATCAGGTTCATTCATAGGCACTGGCTCATCTCTGAATGCCCAACTGCCAACCATGCAAAAAAGAGACAAAGCCTCTGTAGGGACCTATCTTTCTTTTAACATTGAATATATCCAAAAAGTTTTTGAGAGAGATGCCAAAAAGAGAAACTTTAAAGTATTATTCAAACATGAGAAATTTATTTGACTATTTTTTCATTTTTAAAATTTTTCAAAAGACACTTGTGCAAAAGTACATTTCATTGTCACTGTGAAAATCAACATTCTTACATACAAATTTTAATAGTAGTAATCCTATCATTCAAAAATGCAGGGATCACTCCCCAGAACCCCCGGTTGCGGCAACAGCACTTCAAACAAAAGAGGCTGGAAATACGTGCATTTGAAAAACTCCCCACGGTGAGCTGAATCCCTGGAAGCGCCGATCACGACATCGGAACGTTAGAAATCAGATTTAGGCGCTTTGCATCAAACGATCTATGTACCTTTTATAAAAACATCGCGCAACACGAACGATCAGCCATAGCTGTCGATATACAGAAGTCCCCCAGGTGGCTCCAAAACTAAGATAACTAAAAGGAGCGCACTTTTGATACTGAGCACATGCCTCAAAGAGACCAGCCAGAATTTCACCTATGATACGCCTAGATTCACCATATCATAGAACCTTGTACCATGCCCTCATATTTTTAAGACAGTATATTACTTATTTGTATGTCCGTTGTCTTTGGCCCTGAGGAAGGTGACACTCACCGAAACGTACGTCGGCCCAACATCTACTGTCCTGGATACGATCTGGTTAACTACATCACAACCAGTAGAACCATACCATCTAGGTTCCCATACGTACCCCATTAAGTACACCTTAGAGCTACCATTTGTGTTAGTCCAATGTTTTGTATAATTTTGCCTATGTGTTTATGTTGTTAGGTATGTTTCTTTTACCTTTATGAAAATGTATGACTGATGTATGAGTCTGTGCTGCATGATCATTAGGATTAACTGCTATTAGAGGGCATTTTTTGAATGATAGGATTACTACTATTAAATTTTGTATGTAAGAATGTTGATTTTCACAGTGACAATGAAATGTACTTTTGCACAAGTGTCTTTTGAAAAATTTTAAAAATGAAAAAATAGTCAAATACATTTCTCATGTTTGAATAATACTTTAAAGTTTCTCTTTTTGGCATCTCTCTCAAAAACTCTTTGGATATATTCAATGTTAAAAGAAATATAGGTCCCTACAGAGGCTTTGTCTCTTTTATGTTTGGTTTGTCTCCCCCCTCTGGGCCTCAAAGTATCTGGGAGAACTCTCTCTTCTTATACCAACTGCCAACCATCCCATTCCAATCCTGGGTCTGAACAATACTTCTGCACTTGGATGCAAAACCACATTTTCTTTATTAAAAGCGGCAGCGTCCCACGTTGGATCGACCGATTTAAAAAACCCAGAGGTTGATTGTGATATCTGGGCCCGTTTTCCTTTCAGTTGTCTTTAATGAGCTCATCCTTCTTATTGTTGGAACTGACTTTACATTTCAGTCTTTATCGATTAACAGAGTTGTATATGTTATCACTTATTGCGTGGAAGTTGTAAGCTCAGTCCATTACATGGACCACAAGCAAGCAAGACTTAGTGGTGCGGAGGGAGGCACGGATTGCGTTTGTGTGCGACTAGCTGAGCCCAAGTCAATGGGTACTAAGGTTTGGCTCCCAATCTGCCCATTAGAGAACAAAAGACTAGCTAGATTGGTGCCAATAGAACGCAATGGGAAGTATACACTTAAAGCCTGGGCCAAGCACCAAAGCCGTCACTAGGAAGTGTACAGTTAAGGCCTGGGACCGGCACCAAATGCTGTCATTAGGAACCGTACTCTTGAGGCTTTGGCCTACTCCACCACTGAGAAGCTTACATTGGAATCCTGGGCCAAGAAAGATTAGATGCCTGCTGCATTGCAGCATTGTGATTGGTAGGCACACAGGCTCCCCTGATCAATCCCAATGCTGCAGTGCAGCATTGTGATTGGTTTTGAGCGTTCTAGTTCAACACTCTACCAGGGAATGGGGGGCCTGGGCATGTTCTCCATGCAGGCTGCAAAGCAGCCTGCATGGGGAACAGGAAAAGTGTGCATGACTGTTTTGGGCGGCTCGAGAGGGCCAACCAAATAGTTATTATGCAAGTAGGAGTGGGCAAACCACTCCTCCCCTGCCCTGCTCCGAGAGCAGAGCAGCCCTGCCAACCCACCCAACAGCAAAGGAAACATAAAATGATAATAACTCTAAGTTATTATCATTTTACATTTCCTTTACTTTGCACTGCTCAAAAGCGGTGGGGCGATGCTTCTCTGCCATAGCAGAGGAGCCGCCACTGCTTGCTTCTTCTAGCATCATTTCATGTGAACGGACAGTTGCCGCAGTGCCGTCCGGCAAGTTTCCATTTTCTTCGAGCCTCTCCCACTCCCCTGGTAGGCTGCTGGGTTAGGCGTGCCTTTTGGAGAGAATATGAATGGGACCACATCAGAACCTTTACCTTTGTGGTAAAGCAGAGGTATACGCTTTGTTGACATTTCCATAATTTTTGTGTAATGATGAGTGGCATCTGGACACCTATGAATGACACTGTCTCGCAAGCAAAATCAGTCATTGAAGATGAAGGAAACATACAAATATAAGTAATTACACTCATTTGAGCAATGAGAAACTCCAAGAAGATCTTGAAACTGCTGTAAAGCATGAGAAATGGAAGTGCACTAACCTAGTGCTCTAGTAACTTAATTGTACTATAAAACAAATATCTAATGATGATATTAAAATTTCAATTCCAGTCTTAGCATGAGCATTCATTATGTCAGCAGCTTTCATTTTTTACACTTACCAAGTCTCTGAGTCACAGTGCTGCAACTGGGGATATAAAGGCAGTATATATTAAAGATAGGTTCTGTCGAGAAAAGTACTATTGCTTTGAAAAGTTTTACAGTTCTCCTGTTCAATTAGGACAACCAATCTATTGTATACAATCAATGCTGATAACCACAAAGACAATAAAGATGAGACTGATGCTGTGAGCTCAAACTGTGAATGATAAATTAAAAATCATATATTGTACAAAATCAATCTTTATGGACACATCACTGTACCACAACACATACGTTTACATACATACATAAGTGGCATGTAAAATAAATTACTTAGAACACAATCCAAAAGATAAGACAATTGCCGTTATCAACACACACAGAAAATATCTTGATTGGACATCCGTATATCCATATTTTGCATATTCAAACATATGGCCTTATTTTTTTAAACGGATATGTCAGATTCTAGTAAGGTACACCTATTCTTTCCGTCGACGTTTCGACCCCCAATGTAGAGTGTTTTTATAGAACATTATCCAGTGTCTTCTTCAGGACTATGGACATATTTATGAACAGCCTGTTACTAAGGCTTCTTAGTTGTTATTGGGAAGGAGGGATCACACAATCTCACAACTTCTCACTAAATGCCTTTAAATTTGATAGTCCTTATCATGTAGGCAGCCCCAAGGTTAAAACCTTTCTGTGTGTTCGGGACTGTGCCCACGAGCCAGTTAGTGCTTGCTGAATTGCAAAAGCAAATAGATTCTTATTTGTCTAGTAGCTCATATCAATTGGAAAGGACGCCACACAACTTGTCTTTTCATCTGTGCTGGTGTTAGGTACCAGGAGCTGTTAGTGCTTCCTGTGCAACAGGAGCTGTTAATGTTTCCTGCATCTCACTGTTCAAAATATTTCTTCTAAAATAGGACATATGGACGCCCAATCAAGTTATTTTCTATGTGTCTTGAATGTAAATTGTCTTATCTTTTGCATTCTGTTCAAAGTAACAGACTTTATATGGCACTTATGTATGTAATCTTATACATTGTGGGACAATCTTGTGTCCTTAAAGATTGATATATGTATTGTTTTATACGATGTAGGATTTTTAATATATCACTAGCAGCCCGCCCAGCGTTGCCCGGGGCAGAAGGGGGCTGGGGGCAGCATTTCAGGCTTGCGTGCACTCCCGCCCCGGCCCGCCACGACATTGTCTGTGTCCCAGACAATGCCGTGGCGGGCGGGGGCCGGGGTGGGAGTGCACGCAAGCCTGAAATGCTGCCCCCAGACCCTGAGCGTTACCGCAGTTGTTCCGGGCCAACCTCCCGCACCGGCTCCCTCCTGTCCCGTGTCCCAGAGCCTTACCTGAGCCGCCGCTCCTCCCCGAGCTCCTCACTTCACCGCCGCTCCTCCTCATCATCACGTACGTTGCGGCCAGCACTACGTTGTGTCCGTCAGCGTCGCGGCCGGCGCTACTTTCAGGGCACTACTTTTTTTTAAGTTATTTTTTTAAATTTACATTTTTTTTTTATTTTCTATAGCCTATGTCCATCTGCACACCCTGAGGATTACAACAATGTATTGGGTGTGTTGATTGGTGCTGTGGTTCCCGAGTTTACTTTGCCAAAAGGTTTGTGTTCTCTCTTTATAATAGTAGTATAGATTCACAGTTTGAGATCACAGCGTCGGCCTCATCTTTATTGTCTTTGTGGTTATCAGCATTGATTGGATACCATTGATTGGTTGTCCTAGTTAAACACGCCACCTGTAAAACTTTTCAAAGCAATTGTATTTTTCTCGACAGAACCTATCTTTAATATATACTGTCATATTTCCCCAGGTTCTGTGAGATACTGGGATACCCCATTAATATTAAGGCAATATAAAGACTGCTGGCCATGGGTCCCCATAATCTCTTGGAGTCTCTCAACCTCCTTGGCTGCAGACAGCTGCTAGGAATCAGGATAAATTACACGTAGTGATGATGGTGAGACACGCTACAAAGTGGGTGGCACCGCTGTCTTGAGAGCAGTGCTTGTTCCTTTTAAAAACACTCAGCACCTGCTCTCAGACTCACCGTGTGACCAGACACACTCCTGGGGACTCCCTGTGACAGGGTCTAGACAGGCTGCACGTTTTGGGGTCAGGAGGTCACCGGCCTCCTCCTCTAATTATTTAACTCAGCGCATGGGCGGCCATTAACTCTTAGGGGGCGGTCTGTCAGGAAATTGAGATTTAAAACATGAGTGTGCCGAAGGAGGTAAATACCTATACCCTAACATACATGACCGAGCGAGCGCCACCACTGTATGTATGGGCCAGAGCTGAACTACGATGACTGCTTCCGCAGCAGCTAGTGGTCCGGTAAGGATTTGTGCCGCACTCTTTTGCACGTTGGCGGGGGCATGATCAATGACATCAAAACAATACTCCTGTCTGACCTATATCTATTTATCTAGTAGCCTGCACAGGGCTCAAATCGGGTTGTCCTTCAGTAATCAATCTTGCCATACACAAATATGCAAAAATATAATCATTTTTATTCATCTTTTTTGTTTTTTAATTTAGATAATTATAACATCTCTATTTGTAAAAGTGTATACATATACATGAAAGACTATTAGTGCAATGTCCTATACATTTGACATATACAACATATATTATTTACTGATAAAGTATAGTACGACACATGTGATTCCAAATGATAGAGACAAACCCCCCAAGCACATAAATCTTACATCATGCAATCTCTCCTCTCATACCACACTCTCACAATCAGTACAGTCGCACACAATTTATTTTTAATGAATCTAAAGAGAACCCTCAATTTGTGGCTAACATACACCTATAACAAAAGATGACGGTCACAGTATTGATCCGCTTTGGTGTTGTCCTTGGGGATTCCAGCAATCTGGTCAACATGGGTTTCGGTGGAAAAGATTAACTACCACCTTCATCAGGACCACTCTTTTTGGCTGCTTTCAAGTGAGTGGGAGGGGCGTATCTGCTCATAGCACCATAATCGGCTGGGTATTAATTTGATGCACTAAAAGGATAATATGGGTTGCATGTCCTTATATCTAGAACTCCTGGTCCAAAATTGAAGCAAAAGCTGATAGATGCCCGCTAGTCATTAATGGTAGGCAGTAGTGATTACATGTATGCCCACCATCTAAGTATGATGTGAGTGGGCTCGTTCACTGAGGGAAATGTTATGTCATGGCTTTCTTACAGGAGCGGGATTCCTCCACAGAGTTACGTTTGCATACTAGAATGAAGATATTTCCTCTTGCATCTCAATCTGACTTAAAATGACGTACGGGGCATGATCAAAGAACTTGTATATATTAGTGGCACCACTGCGCACAACACAATGACAAATAGTGCAAGAACTAGAGTGGCAGCCTGGCCTGCCTTTAAGTGCCCTGTCACGGCTGCGCAGCCATTGGGCAAATCGTTGTAGCCACTCTCCTGATGGGCGTCACATGGTTCAGATGCTGGGGTGAATGTATCTGGCGCAGTTGAGCCAGCCCCCAAGCCTCGAACAGCCAGCACAGATCAGCGATGACAGATTTCCTCAGGTAGTTCTAATTTATTATACTGCAGTCCAGGATAAGGCTAGTGTGAAGAAGAAGTTCTTCATCTACAAGACAGCCATCAGAGAGGAGAAGGAATGGGGGAAACAGTCAGTGAGAGCCTATAGTTTGGTCAGGTCTTGTGAAGGAATGGAACCATACTTCTCCAGTGTTAGGGGTGTCTTTCATAGATTCACATGCCTGAATCATTCCCCGTCGTCGGAGTGGGAGTCCCACGGTACATAAAAAAGCAGTAATATGCCATTTGTACATAGCGAATAACAGTTATACCCAACCAGGAAGTAAAGTAGCCCCAGCTACAGTGGAGAAAAACTTCCACATTAGTAACTATCCAAGTCATTATGTATAGACCAAACTGCAGCCAATCAGGCCACAGCTCCCACCAGAATGCTCTCCCCAGAGACCCAGGCTCTCAGATTTTTACCGCACGTCGTGTGATAGGGAGTCTCTCTGAGCTCTGCTCAGTTTTTTCTCTACTTCAGAAAGTTTTCACTTTCAAACATGTCTACTTCAAAGTCCCTGTTCAGGGCCTGTGAATCCTGCGGAAAAGCAAGGCTATTTAAAGAAGATCCTCATACTCTCTGCATCTACTGCTTGTACCCTGATCATCAGGCTAAGGAGTGCAAGATTTGTCGCACCTTTCCTCCAAAGACACTCGGGGACAGAGAGGGTCGCCTGCTGCTATGGTTACAGCAGATTAAAGACAAGGATCACCCAATCTCTGAGGTAGGAAGTTTGGCCTCAGGGTCTTCTGTGGGGTCTAGAAAGAGGATGGCTGAGAGTAAGGTGACTACTCCTAAGGCTAAGGTGGCAAGACAGGCCCAGCTCACTGTTGACGCTGGTGAGCCTTCTACTTCAAAAATGAAAAAATCCTCTGAGAAATCTGTGAAGACAACTGTATCTAAAAAGACTGCGTCTTTAGTGTCACCTCAGAGGCCTGTGACCAAGGCAGCGACTTCTCTGCCGTTTTCATGTAAGGCAGCCACGGCAGTGACTTCTACTATGACTTTTTCCTCACCGAACCCTTCTATGGTGATGTCCTCAGCGTCCTCTCCAACTTATGTGCATGTCCAGATTCGTCCAATCTCGTCGACGAAAATAGTCACACCTCTCGTCGACGAGCCTCCGTCGACGAAGCTAATACGACGACGAAGCCCATCTCGTCGACAAAGACTAAACAGCAACTATCGTCGACGGAGCAATTATCACCGACAAGCACATCGTCGACGACGAAGACAAAGCCACAAGAAACAGAATTAACAGTGGCACAAGAGAATCCAACAACACCAAAGTTGTCATCTTGCACAGATCTTCAAGTCTGGTCAGCAAGGAGCAATGTGATACCGCTGCCGTCTCCAGCCACCACTGCGGCACTATTACAAAAGCGTTCATCACAGTCTGCATCGATGTCGCCACTAAAAACGCCAGACAGGCTTTTGGATTCTGAGGAAGAGGACTCTGGTGATGAATTATTTCAGGCAGCGGAGAGCCCATCTGATTTACTCATACAAGTAAAGGATCAGGAGGAAGAGGAACAAGTGATACAACCGCCTAGGTTGGAGTCTGAACCAACACCAGGGATGCAAATGCCAATGGAACTTTTCCAAAATTTGCAGTATATGCTGAGCGATTATTATCGCCGTTTTCCGCCTTCAGAGTCAGGCGAATCACAAATCACTTCTCCACGGCCTCGAGTATCCTCGACACCAATGGATACAATGACTGAAGAAGCGGAGCATGCCCGACCATCAACACCGGTGTCCTACCACCAAACGGAGGGTGAGAATAGTGATGAGGAAACTCATGAAGAAGGTGAATTAGATAAAACGGATTCGTCGGAGTATGAAGATTATCAAGCTGACACACCTTCTCCAGATGAACAACCAAAAGCTGAGTCACCACCGGTGGATATTGCAAATTTCCATAGGATTATGGACAAAGCAACTAAGAGATTTCTCATTACCATGGAGACTAAACAGGACGAATGCTTCCTGTACGACTTTAAGAGTTTGTCGCAGAGACAAAGTTGGTCTATTCCTATTATAGACTTTATTTGGAAAGAAGGTCTAAAGATCATGGCCACACCAAACTCTTTACCTGCGGTTTTACCGCGAGTTGATAAAAAGTACAGGGCACCAACTTCTTCACCTGCTTGCCTGATCGGCCAGGCCAAGACGGAGTCAGTCATTGCGCAAGCAGCTCAAAAGAGAGCAAAGAACCCGTCATCTCAGATCTCCACTCCTACGGACAGAGATGGGAGGCGACTCAATACCATTGGGAAGAAGGTATCGACTATTGCAGCGACCACAGTTAGGGCTGCTAATTCGCTGGCAATTCTCGGCAGGTATGATCGGCAGATGTGGTCAGACATATCGCCTTACATTCAAAAACTGCCTGAACAGGACCGGACCGAAGCCACAAAAATTCTGCAGGAAGGGGAGTGTGCTTCGTCGGAAATCATTGATGCTGCAGTGGACGTGGCAGCTACAGGATTCAGGCAGTTGGCAGGAGCTGCAGTCCTTAGAAGAGAGGGATGGTTGAAATCTACATCCTTTAGGCAGGAGGTGCAAGCCAAGGTGTTGAATATGGCTTATGATGGCGAGCACCTATTCGGCTCGCATGTGGATGAGGCTTTGCAAGCCATCAAGAAAGATACAGAAACTGCACGATCGTTGGGTACCGGAAATCTTCCTTTCGTGGTGCAAGAGGAAGAGGTAACTTCACAAACAGAGGAGGATATTACCAACAACGTTCATATACGAACAACCAAAATAACCAGAGATTCCAGCCATATAGGCAACAATCTTATGGCCAAAGACGAAATAATTATTCACAGCCCCGAGGGAAAACAACATATCGGGGCCGAGACAACACTAACAAGAAGTGAGGAACGCATCCTGCCACCACTTTGTCCCAGCCAGAAACAAATTGGAGGAAGAATATCCCTACATTGCTCAAAATGGTCAGAAATTACCACAGACAGATGGGTCCTGGATGTGGTTTCCAAGGGCCACATATTGGAATTCGTAAAAACCCCTCCAAATTCACCCCCAAAAGGACCGCCCCCAGCACATCTCAAAGAGCTGTTCATCCAAATCAATACAATGATTCGAAAGGGGGCAATCGAGAGAGTACCTCAACATCAGAGAGGAAAAGGTTTTTACTCTCGTTTTTTCTTGATACGCAAAAAATCAGGGGAATGGCGCCCCATCCTCGATTTGCGTGCCCTCAACAAATACATCAAAAAATTAACGTTCAGAATGTTGACACTCCAAGAGATCCTCCAGTTTCTGACAGAAGGTGACCACATGGCAACACTAGACCTTCAGGATGCTTACTTCCACGTACCCATTTTCCCCAGGCACAGGAAGTTCCTAAGGTTCAGAGTGGCTGGCAGGGATTTCCAATTCAAGGTGCTCCCCTTTGGACTACGTTCAGCCCCGAGGGTATTCACAAAGATGTTGGCACCTGTAGCGGCCCACTTATGATTACAGGGTATTCAGATATACCCATATCTGGACGACTGCCTTATCAAGGCCAATTCCTACGCCACAACAAGCAAACATGTCCAGAAATGCCTTTGCCTGCTCCAAAGCCTGGGTTTCTCAGTGAACTATGAAAAATCGGATCTGAAACCATCCCAAAGGAAGTCTTTCCTAGGAGCAACGCTGGATTCCAAGCTCGCTCAGGTCTTCATTTCAAGCGAAAGACAGGAGAAGATTCAAAAGATGGCGACTGCACTCCTCAGAAAAGAGTGCGTTTCTGTTCGAAAATTCAGATCTTTCCTAGGGATGATCTCATCGTGCATCCCTCTCACTCCAAACTGTCGTCTGAGAATGAGACCCTTGCAAGAGGAACTCAGTCACCAATGGGTGCAGGTATCAGGTTCCTTCGAGGATATCATCACCTTAACGCCTCGAATGAAGAACGCAATCCTGTGGTGGAGTCAGGAACACAACCTGCAGGTGGGCTGTGCTTTCCTCGCAGAAGTCCCCAGATTCATCGTAACCACGGATGCCTCGCTAGAAGGTTGGGGCGCTCACCTTCAAGGGATGACGATCAGTGGCAAATGGGACAGACAGCAAAAGAAATGGCACATCAATTTATTGGAATTAAGGGCCATTTTCCTCGCCATGAAATCTTTTCAAGCGATACTGGAAGACTCGACAGTGTTGATTCGAACAGACAACACAACGAGCATGCATTACCTGAACAAGCAGGGGGGCACAAGATCAGCCCGGCTGTCCCAGCAGGCTCAAGAGATCTGGAATTGGGCTCTGGATCACAACATCAACTTGTCAGCGGTGCACGTTCCAGGGGTAGCCAATGTGCTAGCAGATTCCCTGAGCAGATCCAAGAGCAGCACTCACGAGTGGGAACTGCATCAATCAGCACTGGATCGGATCTTCCAGAGATGGGGTCACCCCGATCTAGATCTATTCGCAACATATCGGAACAAGAAATGTACACAGTTTGCGAGCTGGATTTCCCACAGAGAATCTTGCGGGGATGCTCTGTCAATGAATTGGGAGAGGATATTTGCCTACGCCTTCCCACCAATTCCCTTAATTCCCAAGGTCATCAAGAAAATGAGAAGACAACCGTGTCAAATAATTTTGATTGCTCCACGGTGGCCACGACAATATTGGTTCACTGTGAACGTGGGCTTAGGGCGGGCCGGAAAATCAGGCGAGGAGGCCGTATGTAGTGTGCAATGGTGGGTCTTTAATAGCGTCAAGAACACAGTTAGTACAGGTGATGGAAAAGATAGTACAGATGTACAGTCGTCCGCGATGGTTTCCTGTCTTCTCCCTCCGGTGATGGAATGGGTCCGCCGGGATGGATACGTACTGGATGGTCCTCGAAGGGAAGAGAAAGAAGACAAGGAGCGGTTAGTCTAACCTGTCTCGCTATGACACTGTTCTACAACCAGCACCGGGAGTGTACGGGAGTAGAAAAAGACAGTGAGGGAAGGGTAGCGGGACGGATTCGGAAGGAGAAGAGAGACAGGGTGTAGGTGAGGGGTCGTGAGGGTTCCGGCTATGTACAAAGTGCTGTACAAGTGAGGACGTGCTATACAAAATCTTTACAGTGCAGGCCAGGCTTTGTGCTACTAAGGAGAGAGGGTCGAACACTATATACAAAGCACCTAACGTGCTACAGAGGTGGGTTCGGTAGTACTCACACGCTCCGCCGCAACTCCCAGGTGAGTTGCGGCCGCTCTTCAGCTTCCTCCTCTGGACTCCACCAGTCTTCGCTCCACTCTTCTGCCTCTTCTTTCGTCTGGTCTGCTTCAACGCTGGTCCGAGCCTCCTGCCACAAGATCGCTGCTCCGACGGCGTCTCTGTCCTTGCTTCCGCTTTTACCCTGTTCCGGTGGGGATTCCGAGGCGGGACTTCCGGGGTCAGGTGGTTGTGGTTCCGGGAATTGCCCGTTCCTGATTGGCTCCTGGAAGACAGAGAGGGGAGGGGAGCTGGTCGTCAGGTTGGTGTCCCAGGACGTTACCTCAGGGGCTGTCGTGAAGGGTGAGTGCCCCGGAATGGGAGGTACAGGAGGGATTGGCTTGAGTCCCGTATCACATCCCCTTCCCCTAGCTGTCCTTCTTGTACGGGTTGGATTGAGGGGATATCGGGAAAGGAAGTCGGCATTTCCTTGATCAGAACCTTTGCGGTGAACTGTTTTAAAGCGGAATGGCTGGAGGGACAAAAACCAACGGAGGACCCGGTCATTGTGTCCTTTGTTCCGGGCCATCCACTCAAGGGGAGCGTGGTCGGTGTAGATGATGAACTCGCGCCCCTCCAAATAGTACCATTTTATGGCAAGAGCCTCTTTCTCTACAACTGCATAGTTCATTTCGCGGGGAAACAACTTCCTACTCAAAAACAGAATCGGTCTCTCATTTCCTTTGTCGTCTGTCTGTGAGAGCACGGCCCCTAGGCCTTGGTCTGACGCATCCGTCTGTAACAGAAAGGGTTGAGAGTAGTCTGGACTGACTAAAACAGGCTCAGAGGTCAGGGATGCTTTCAGTCCTTGGAAGGCACTTAAAAGAGAAGGAGTAGGGTTACGCAGGGCGTCTTCGGTCTTGGCTGTCTTTTTAAGTAAGTCAGTAAGGGGAGCTGCTCTTTGGGAGAAGTTAGGGACGAACCGTCAGTAATAACCTAGGAGACCCAGGAAGGCTCGAAGGTCTTTTCGGGTTCGGGGGAAAGGAATGGCTTGGATGGCTTCTACTTTATTCTGTTGGGGTCTGATTACTCCTTCTCCCAATAGAAAGCCTAAGTACTTGACAGTCTGGGTTGCTAAGGTGGTTTTGGCGGGGTTGATGGTAAACCCATAGGCACCCAATGACGCAACTACTTGCTCCAACTGCTCCAGATGTTCTTCCCAACTGTCACTGAAGATGATGATATCATCAAGATATGCTCCTGCGTATAGGGAGTTGGGCCTCAATATCTGGTTCATGGCTCTTTGGAAGGAGGCCGGGGCACCATGTAAGCCGAAGGGCAAAACAGTGAATTGGTATAGCCCTGCCGGGGTGGAGAAAGCCGTTTTCTTCTTGTCCTGTTCTCTAAGGGGAATCTGCCAATATCCTTTACAAAGGTCAAGCGTGGAGATGTACTTGGCCTTCCCTATCCGCTCGACCATTTCATCAACGCGAGGTAGGGGATACGTGTCAAAGGAGGATACCTTATTCACCTCGCGGAAATCTATACAGAATCTCACCGATCCGTCAGGTTTGGGGACTAGGACAATCGGCGAATTCCAATCGCTCGTGGAGGGTTCAATGATTCCCATACGTAGCATTTGTTCGACTTCCTGCTGAATGACAGCCCGTCGGGCTTCGGGGACTCGGTAAGGTCTTAACCGAACCACTTTCCCTGGTTCCGTATGAATGGCATGTTCAGTGATCGTGGTATGACCTGGAGAGGAGGAAAAAACGTGGCTCGAGGGCAGAAGGACCTCTTGAAGAGCTCGTTTTTGTTTCTCATTTAGATCGGGATCAAAACAGGGCTCAAATGAGAGCGCTAGATGGTGGGGTTCACTTGCCAAAACAGGTCGAGGTCCCTCCCATTTCTTAAGGAGATTGACATGATATATTTGGGTCGTACCCCGTGTGGGGTCCAACTCCAGCTCATACGTAACAGGGGTTACCTGCCTGGGGATGGTGTAGGGGCCTTGCCATTGACCCAGTAGTTTTTGGTCAGATGACGGCATCATTAAGAGGACCAGGTCTCCGGCGGAAAAGGTACGGATTTTGGTGCCTTTATCGTATTGCCTCTTCTGACGGTTCTGGGCGTCTTCCATGTTTTGACGTACAATGTCTCGGATAACTGCCAGATGGGTTTTGAGGTTCTCTACATATTCAGGAAGGGGTTGGGTTCTGTCTGGTTCGGCTTCCCAGGCCTCTTGGGCCATGTCCAGAAGGGTACGGGGTGGCCGACCATACAGGAGTTCGAAAGGCGAATAGCCAGTACTGCTTTGGGGTTTGCACCGAATGGCAAACAAGGCCAACGGCAACATTTCCTCCCAACGCCTGGCTTCTAGGGCCAATAATTTCTTTAGTGTCTGTTTCAGGGTGGCGTTATAGCGTTCTACCAACCCGTCTGTTTGGGGGTGATACGCTGCAGTTCTGATCTGTTTTATCCCGAGTTGGGAACACACTTGTCGCATCAGGTGGGAAACAAAAGGGGTGCCCTGATCCGTAAGGATCTCCCGGGGAAACCCTACCCTGGAGAAGATAGCGATGAGTGCTTTGGCTATACTCTGAGTGGTGGGCTGTCGCAAGGGAACGGCTTCTGGGAAGCGGGTGGCGTAGTCTACTAGGACCAAGGCATAACGGCAACCACTTCGGGAGGGTATCAGGGGTCCTATGATGTCCATCCCTACCCGGCTAAAGGGAACATCAATGAGGGGAAGCGGTTGTAGGGGAACCCTGGGGGGATGGTGTCGGCTGTTTTTCTGACAAACCGGACATTCCCGGCAATAGGTCTTCACTTGTTGGTGTACACCCGGCCAATAGAATTTCTCTAGGATAGCCTGACTTGTTTTCTCGTCACTGAAATGACCCCCCAGGAGGTGGCTGTGTGCAAGAAACAGGACCTTGTCGTGAAAGGGACCAGGGATTAACAATTGTGTATTCTGCTGGGGCCCTCCTTTCCGGTATAACAGTCCTGCTTTCTTAAAAAAGTAGGGACCTACATGTAAAGGGTCTTCATTATTCAAGGCTTTGGCCCATGCTTCCCGTAGGAGAGGATCTTCCCTTTGTGCGGCCCTGAATTCTCTATCTGTCTGCCAGGGGTGTTCCGCCGGTATAACAGGGTAAGCACTGGAGTACCATTTCTTTTCCTGGCGTCGTTGGGTACGTGTTTTCTTGGGTCGAGGATCCGAAGTCTTTACCGGCTGCTCTTGAGAAAAAGGTGCTTCTTTCCACCAACGGGAAAACGAATCGGTGGTCTCTTGCACGAGCCCGGGGAGTCCGGAATAATCACTCCCCAAGATCGCCTGTTCTGGGAGGTTTGGGACTAGTCCGACTGTGAGGTCGGTTCCAGGATCAGCGGGGTGTTGTACCAGGATGCGTGCGGTTGGGTATCTCCTCGTATCACCATGGACACATTGAATATCGACCATACCCACGTGTGGACCAACAGGTTTGCTCATGTCTTGAGGTCGTAAGACACTTTGTCTGCATGCGGTGTCCGCTAGGGCGAGAACAGGTTGGCCATCGATGTGTACTGGAATATGGAAGGGAGGTGGACTGGCTCCCGGATGGACACACACATAGTTCCGTACGAGGCCCACCTCCATAGGTTCCTCTTTTTGTGGACACATGCGGGCAATGTGGCCATAGGCTCCACAGTTATAACATTGGGGTCCTTGTTGGGGTGGCCCTTGGTGGGGTGGTCTGTACAATATGGGAGCCGGCATCAAGGGAGGGGGTTCCGGTCTGCGTGGCAGCGGGGGTCTGGGTGGACGATTTCCACCCGAGTTGTGTGTTTGGTTGGGATGTTCTTCTCGTCCTCTTTGCAATTCTTGAGCCCGGTTATAGGCAGCGGCTATCTCGACAGCGGTGTCGAGGGTGAGACGGGCATGTTGTCATACCCATCTCTGAGTAGCGGGGTGTAGGGAAGCCAAGAATTGTTCTAAGTATATCTTTCCTAGGATATCTTCTTTTGAAGAGGTCTCGGGCTTCAACCATCTGTTTGCCAAGTCTTTAATGCGGAAGGAGAGAGCTCTGGGGTTTTCCTGCGGACCTTCCTTAGCTTGCCGCAGTTTGACCCTGTATGTCTCATCATCAATACCCAAACGTTCCAGAATACAAGTTTTGATGTCGGCGTAGGGGGTGTTCCCCTGAATATTGGCTTGCTGGTAAGCGGCCTGGAGATCGCCGGTCAACAGCAGCCCCAGATACTGACCCCAACGGTCGGGTGGCCATGAGGCTGCCTGTGCGAGTCTCTCGAAATTGGTGAAAAAATAGTCCGGATCATCCCCCGGTACATACTTCTGCAATACAATCGATGGGAGGGAGGCAACCGGTCTCTGCTGACCCAGGGTGTCGCTTAGCTTCCCCATAGCCTGGTCATGTGCGGCACCTTGACCCTTGAGAACGTCATGTAGCTGGCCGCGGTCGTCTTCTGCTGTTTTAAGGAACCTCTCTATTAACGCTCCCCACTGTTCTTGGGTCTCCGCCATTTGCTTGACGACGGCCTCCATGCTTCCAGCTGATCCCACTTCTGACACCACCTGTGAACGTGGGCTTAGGGCGGGCCGGAAAATCAGGCGAGGAGGCCGTATGTAGTGTGCAATGGTGGGTCTTTAATAGCGTCAAGAACACAGATAGTACAGGTGATGGAAAAGATAGTACAGATGTACAGTCGTCCGCGATGGTTTCCAGTCTTCTCCCTCCGGTGATGGAATGGGTCCGCCGGGATGGATACGTACTGGATGGTCCTCGGAGGGAAGAGAAAGAGGACAAGGAGCGGTTAGTCTAACCTGTCTCGCTATGACACTGTTCTACAACCAGCACCGGGAGTGTACGGGAGTAGAAAAAGACAGTGAGGGAAGGGTAGCGGGACGGATTCGGAAGGAGAAGAGAGACAGGGTGTAGGTGAGGGGTCGTGAGGGTTCCGGCTATGTACAAAGTGCTGTACAAGTGAGGACGTGCTATACAAAATCTTTACAGTGCAGGCCAGGCTTTGTGCTACTAAGGAGAGAGGGTCGAACACTATATACAAAGCACCTAACGTGCAACAGAGGTGGGTTCGGTAGTACTCACACGCTCCGCCGCAACTCCCAGGTGAGTTGCGGCCGCTCTTCAGCTTCCTCCTCTGGACTCCACCAGTCTTCGCTCCACTCTTCTGCCTCTTCTTTCGTCTGGTCTGCTTCAACGCTGGTCCGAGCTTCCTGCCACGAGATCGCTGCTCCGACGGCGTCTCTGTCCTTTCTTCCGCTTTTACCCTGTTCCGGTGGGGATTCCGAGGCGGGACTTCTGGGGTCAGGTGGTTGTGGTTCCGGGAATTGCCCGTTCCTGATTGGCTCCTGGAAGACAGAGAGGGGAGGGGAGCTGGTCGTCAGGTTGGTGTCCCAGGACGTTACCTCAGGGGCTGTCGTGAAGGGTGAGTGCCCGGGAATGGGAGGTACGGGAGGGGTTGGCTTGAGTCCCGTATCACATTCACACAGCTTCTTCTTCTCTCAGAACGCGAACCAGTCCAACTGCCTCAATTTCCGAATCTTCTGACAATTCAAGAAGGCAGAGTATATCATCCGGACCCTCATTCTCTGAAATTATCGGCTTGGCTCCTCAACACCATGAATTTGCACATTTAAACATCCCACAAGACTGTCAAGAAGTCCTAGCCAATGCTAGAGCGCCTTCAACGAACAAAACTTACAAGCTTAAATGGAAGCGTTTTTGTGTTTGGTGCCAAACTATGAATTTACATCCCATGTATGCTGAACCGGAAGAGATCTTACCCTTCTTTTTGCAATTGGCTAAATCAGGTTTGGCGCACTCAACACTCAAGGTGTTTCTAGCGGCTATATCCCGATACCGTCAGGATGGTACGAATTCTTTATATTCCTCAAGAATAATCCAACAATTCTTTAAGGGTTTATTTCGTATGTTTCCTCCAATACGTCGGCCACCTCCATCCTGGCATTTGAATATAGTACTGGCTCAGCTCATGCGCCATCCCTTTGAGCCGATCCATAAAGTTGATCTGAAGTTCATCACTTGGAAAGTCGCATTACTGCTGGCATTAACATCAGCCAGAAGGGTTAGTGACATGCAGGCATTCACGTCTAAACCACCTTTCTTGCAATTCACGAATGACTCTGTGATACTGCGCACCAACCCGAAGTACATGCCCAAGGTACCATCGGATTTTCATTTGAATGAGCCAGTGATACTTAAGACATTTTTTCCGAATCCGCAGTCGCCAGCTGAGCGGACTTTACACTCTTTAGATATCAAGAGATGTCTTAAGTTTTATCTTTCAAGGACAGCTGCCATCAGGAAGACGGATCAGCTATTTGTAGCGCATGGCAGACTGAGACAAGGCTGTGCAGTGCCAAAACAGACTATCGCTAGGTGGGTCTCCTCAACGATAGGGCTCTGCCATCAACAAGCAGGTAAACCCTTACAGACCTTACCTAGAGCTCATTCTACGAGAGCAGTCTCTTCTTCGACTGCTTTGTTTGCTGGTGTGCCTCTCCTGCAGATCTGCAGAGCTGCAACATGGTCCAGCAGACACACATTCACGAGGCATTACTGTCTGGATTCTTCAAGTGATACAGATGCCTCGGTGGGAAGAGCAGTCCTGCGTAATCTTTTTCAATAAGGTGAGCCTCTGATGATCTCTCCTACCTCCTCTTGCTCTTTTGACGCTTTAATATGTTATTGCATTACATTATGTTCATGCATGAAAACTGTGTAGCTTGGCGTCCAAGAGCGATGTATTGTATTACTGCTAACTACTCTGATTCAGGCATGTGAATCTATGAAACACACCCCTAATACTGGAGAAGAACAATAGTTACTTACCTGTAATCTGTGGTTCTCCAGTATTGGTGTCTTTCATAGATTCACATGCACCCACCCACCTCCCCTCAGAGTCTCACTCAGGCTATGGATATATATTTATATGTATACTCAGGTACACTCCGGTGCTACAAAATCTGAGAGCCTGGGTCTCTGGGGAGAGCATTCTGGTGGGAGCTGTGGCCTGATTGGCTGCAGTTTGGTCTATACATAATGACTTGGATAGTCACTAATGTGGAAGTTTTTCTCCACTGTAGCTGGGGCTACTTTACTTCCTGGTTGGGTATAACTGTTATTTGCTATGTACAAATGGCACATTACTGGAGAACCACAGATTACAGGTAAGTAACTATTGTTCTTAGCACTCATTCATAACCCTCAGGATAGATTTTTAATAATACGTTTTAGGCTCAACATTTTACATTATTTATTCGCTGATCCAGCAGGTTTTATACATTTTGGATAGCCAAAGGGGCCCTGCGGCTGTGATCAAAGATCTCCGCAGGACACCCTTCATTTTGTATTACTTTGCCCATATTATCAATTGCCAAGGCGTTTGTATTTAAAAAAATTGGTTAAAGAAAATGAAACTCAGGGACGCTAGGGCTGCCCTTTTATATTTACAATTAGCGCAGGACCCTCTTACCCTGCTCGCCATCACCAGTTTTTTACGGCTAGCATTGAAATTAAGAGAGACAAGAGGCTCAATGGGTAGCTGAGCGAGCCAGAAAACAGTACTACCTCACCCCGATTGAACTGAAATGAACATTTCTGCTGCTGTGTTTTTTAGCTATTGATTGTCAGATTCATTGACTCTGTAATGATTTATTAATGTGTTTTTATCCTTGTTTTTTTAAAACACGTACTTTTTATGGTGTTGTAAATTATGCAGAATAAAGGAATTTACTACTACTATTATACCGCAGTCCTCCATCCTTGACAGCTGAGGACAGGAGGCGCTATAATGACTGATCATCTGACTCCCATCTATTACCTAAGATAAAGGAAGTGAGAACAATGTTGGAAGGGGCTACTGAAAAATTTGACAAATGTGTTGAGTGTAGTAGTCAACACATGCAACATGTAAATTGGCCTAAAAATATAGATTTTCATCAGCTTTGATGGACAGAAAATCTGGATTTTATTAAAGTCACAGAGGCTAATATTATTGCAATTTTCCTTTATTGCGCCACCCACAGCAGCACCTTTAAAGAACTCAAGAACATTAACCAAGGTTCTAAGAATCAACAAAGGGCCAGAATCACCACCCATCTTCCTTCTTTTTTGTATACTGTAACAAACTCAAACATAAGTCCTTTAAAACAATATCTTTATAAATCCATGCCAAAAGTAATCCACTTCAGCTTGAGATCCTCTTCATCTTTCATTTCTTACCACGTCCTGCGAAAGAACAAACAACAATTACCCACAAGGGTAGGGAGAAGGGAAGGATAATATTAGCCTCCGTGTCTTTAATAAAATCCAGATTTTCTGTCCATCAAAGCTGATAAAAATCTACATTTTATGACAAGACCGGAGGCTAAGATTATTGCAAGTTCAAAGCTTCTCTAACAAACAAGAAGCTGCATTAATCATAGGTTTAAAATAAAATTTGCGAAAAACAGAGTCATTAGACCAACTTGCACATCTTAAAATATCAGACAAAGCACCACCGAGCATGAATGCTTTCGAAGCAGAGGCACCTCTCACCGAATGTGCACCAAACCTGCTCACATCAACACCAGCATTCTTCATCACTTCTTTCCCCCATCTTGCTAGGGTAGGACTAGACATAGCCTTGTGTGGTTTTCTATTAGATATTAAAAGCTGCTTCTCATTTGCAGAACAAATACTTGAAGTTCTCCTTTCAAACTCTTTCAGACAACGCACAACACATAAACATTCATGATCATCAAAATAAGGATAGAAAATGGTTTCTGACTTTGTCTTTTTTCTTCTACGCAGATAGAAACATACACCATCTGGATTAAAAATCCTAGAACTGACATCCAAAGCTCTCACATCAGTGACCCTTCTAAAAGAGAGGAAACATAACAAAATAGTCAATTTTCCAATTAAAATCCTCATATCCAACCCACAGTTGCTTCCTAAATTCTCCAAGTACGATAAAAACTTTACTCACTTCCCAAACAGAAGAATATCTGTCCACAGGAGGTTTAGCACCTCTCACACTTCTCATCAGTCTTTTCACCAAGACATTCTGTCCCACCGAAACTCCATTAACCAATTCATGACCAGCAGCAATGACTGATCTATGAAGATTGATAGTACGTTAAGCCACACCAGAATTAAATAAGCCTGCTAAATAATTTACATTGACCACATCCACTGAAAAGGGATCAAAATCCCTCTCCACACACCAGCGTAACCATTTCTCCCATGCCAATCTATAAACCTTACTTGTTCCTGGAGCCCAGGATTCTCTAATAAGATTAGAAGCTTCTTCTGAAAGTCCAGTCCTGAAATTTTCCATGCCATCAGTCTCAACTGATCTGATAACACCAAATCATGACTTTTTCCCAGTGGACCCTTAAAAATGTCTTGGAATGATGGGAGCAAGATTGGAAAATCTTTCAACATTTCTAGAAGAATTGGATACCGGACCTGGGATTTCCAAAGTGGAGTTACCAAGACTACTGTTTCCCTCCATTTCCGAACCATCAAGGAAACTCTCGTTATCATTACAAAAGGAGGGAATGCATAGGGACGAAGGCCCCTCCAATCTTGCCTGAAAGCATCTATCCCCGCTGAATGAGGGTCCGGATACCAGCGGAAGAATTTTTTCAACTGGGTATTCCTCCTGTTCGCCAACAGATTCACCTAACAAGGACCCCATATTTCCATCAACCGCAAGAACACTGACCTGTGGAGACTCCAATCGCTGGAATCTTTGTAATACCTCGAGCACCAATCTGCCTCCACATTCGTCAAACCTGGAATGTGCTCCACCTGAACTAGAATTTCCTGACTCAAACAATAATCCCAAAAAACTCTCGCTAGATCTGCCAGATCCTTCGATCTCGGTCCCCCTAATTTGTTCACATATCTCACAGCAGATACATTGTGCATTCTCAAGAGGACTGAACACCGTGCCCTGTCCTTCGTGAAGCTCTTTATCGCAAAAGACCCTGCAAGCAATTCCAGACAATTTATGTGCATCTTCCTTTCTTCCATAGTCCATATTCCCCTTGTTGATGGTACACCACAGCGAGTTCCCCAGCCAGTTAAACTTGCATCTGATTCTATAATCAATCGATTCCACCTGTACTTGTTCAGCGCTGGGACGCTCACGGGCAGCCATGCGCTTTAGAAATCCGGTAACATTTTAACATTTAACATTTAACTCCCAAAATAGCTTTCCCATTCCATGCCTCCATATTTCTTAGCCACCAATGCAGTTCTAACTTTGCTTCCTCTGAAAGGGTATTTTCCTCTGAATTCTTCAAATCACACCTTAAATGACTGCTCTTCAACCTCAGAAGAGCACGATAATGCAAAGGTCCTGTAAAAATACCCTGAATAGTTGAAGACAACAAATATATAACCCTTGCTAGAATTCTCAATGAAATCACATCCAACAACAAAATTCTCCTTATTTCCTTCCTTATTTTCTTTCTTTTTTCCATTGGTAATCTCAATGGACCATGAACCGTGTTTATCAAAAACCCCAAAACTGAGTTTCTTGACTTGGGATTAAACATGATTTTTCCCTGTTTACAACAAACCCAAAACTCTCCAAAGGCTCTATTGCTAATTTCGAATGATCCTCCACTCTCGATTTCTCTTGATCCATAATCAAAATATTGTTTAAATAGATGATTACACGAATAACTCTCTCACAAAAAAGACAACAACTTGAGGGAGCATTTTGGTGAAACACCACGGGGCTGACGATAATCCGAAGGGGAGACAAACAAACTTCTATAACCTTCCTCCCCCCATCTGAACCTTAGAAATCTCTGATATTCTTTGCAAATAGGGATGGTTAAATACGCATCTTTCTGGTCCAGACTAGTCATCCAGTCCCCTAACTGCAAAACAACCCTCAGCATATGCATGCCTTCCATCTTGAAATGATGGTATTTCACCCAATCGTTTCATTTCCTCAAATTTCTGACAGGTCTCATACATTTCCCTTTTTCTCTACCTGGAAGATATTGCTTACAAACTCCACAGAGGGACATAATTCTTTCACAATCGCACCTTTCTTTACTAAGTCTTTTACTTCTTCATCTACTAATTCTGTTAACTTTGAATTGAATCTTATCATAACCGGATACTGATGTTAAACCGGTTCCTCTATGAAATTTATGTGATATCCCATAACAGTCTGGTCCTTTGATATCGCACACCAATTCTGATCAAATTGAGCAAGTTGCCTGCCCAACTTAACATGGATAACAAGAGGGTCTTGACTTACCTTAACCTCTTGACCTTCTTTTTCCTCTCACATTGCCCCTCTGCCTTTGAGGGTAGAAAATCCTGGGTTGCTAGCCACATTGTGACTGATACTGGTAACCTCTAAACCCTCTTGAAAAAGAGGCCCTTGTAATTCCTTGTCCACAGCCAGGGGAACTACCTCTACTTCGCCCAGCCTCACCAAAAACACGACGGTCAAACACGTTCTTTATATCTCTTTGTAACTTTTGCAAAGAGCTTAAAGTCCCAACACATTTTGACATCTCTTTAATAAGTGTTTCACCAAACAACATTCCATTGGCCTCCAAGCCACCGTCATTATTGGCCAATTCAGCAAACTTTGGGTCAATTTTGAGAAGGATGCTTTTCCTTCTTTCCACCGAGAGAGTAGTGTTCGCATTGCCCAGTAAGCAAACAGCCCTTTGTACCCATTCTCTCAGCTCTTCAACATCCAGATCCTTTTTGCCCACATGGGCTTTCTCGGCCATATCAAACATTTTAGTGATAAGGACAGTCATATCCAGCAGTCTTTCTTGGCTCATTCTTAAACCTTTGTCTAAACCTCTCCTTGGATCTTTTCCTCCTTTGCTAATGAACGCAATCATTTTAGCATCCAAATCTGGAGTCATTCCTATTTTGTTAGCCAGAATGGGTCGTGGACATTCAGACCATAGTCTTAATCTCACATCCTTAGGGATCTGTTTTCTTAACCACAGTTCCACGTTTTGTGCCACATGTGGAGCCAGGCTCCATTCCGGTGATAGAGGATGTTTCAACATCATAGGATCAAACATAGATTCCCACAGGGGGATCCAAGACTCCACAAGATACATCCGCCTTGTCTGTTGTCATTATTTCCAAATCCTTATCCTTCTCCACAACTTCCACTTCCGAATCAAAATCTGAAGTGCAACTCAGCTCAATTCCTGGGCTGCCAGATGCCGAGCCTCCTGGTTATCTGCCATCGTGCACCACTCAACGGGACTTGAAACGCCCGACACCGCGATTCCACCGAGGATCAATTGGCAACGGACTGTGTATTCCTGCAGCCACCGCTTTCTCATATCAATCCAGGCTCTTAAATACAGCTGGCCCCCTGCCAACTCGTACAGGCAATCCACACCTGGATGAGGAACGCTGATCAGACGTTCTACCATCCCGCCTAATATCTCACAGAAGCCTCTCCCGGCCACAAGTTAAGGTTACCTACACCGCCCCCGAGGCTTCACATCCCGATACCTTGTTTCCCAACCCCTTTGCGATCAGGCTTTTAACTATTCAGGCAATAGCACAATAACTAGTCCTGAAGATGATCCCAGTTAATAATTGGAGCTAGGGATCGAAACGTCACGTCGACTGTTTTAACAGTACTGCATCTCTCAATTGTACATATTTATTGCATTAACTGTTGGTTTGAGCTTACACAAGATTGCATTGTATTGTAAGCTGCCTTTTGCTCCATTTCTTTTGCCAGGTAAACTTTTCCTTAACTTTCTCTCATTTTTTCCCCCTGTATTGTTCCTTCTCCCCCAATTGGTACAGGCTTGTGCCCAGTTTTTTGATCCATGTCGTGTCTCACGTATTCATGAATCCTTGTTAAATTTTGAAAATAAATAACTCTCTGTCCGGCTGGACATTGGAGAAAATATTTAAGTCTATGTTTGCCATTTATGTATTTATTTGATAAGCTTAGGACCTTTGTTCTCAGTGCTTAATTTGTAAAAAATGAAGTGCAGGTGCTCAAATGTTTGTCAGAGGCCACACCCACTTTTCTCTGGCTCCGCCCACTTCATCCACTGGCTCCACCCACTTACTTTATTAGCTCCACCCACATTTTCAACTGGCACTGCTAAAAGTCAGAGGGAATGTTACATCAGACAGGACTACAAGGTATAGGAGTCACATGTCATACATGTCCTACATGATTGTCATTGTAGCAATATAGTTTAGGAGTTCAAAGTCTGAAAAAGCGCACATGCAGAATTCAAAACATGCCAGCGATGTTAGGGGTTCTCTTCAATAAGAAGTGATTTATTTTCTACCCACATTAGACCCTTTTTGCAAGATTAGGATAATGAAAGACCCGGGTGCCCCTGGGTCTGTCACTGGACGGCCGCTCCTGGGACTCACTGGACTGGAGCCAGCCTAGAGGGCTACTATCACTGATGCAGCCGACAAACTATTACGGTGGCCATCAGTGGCTCGCGGCCTAATTGAGCCTGTAACCACTGCCTTGCAAAGAGATGCTGCCTTAGTTATTATTGGAGCCCTCATCGCCACACTCCTTGGGACTCTGCTTCCGGCCCCGGCCCAAGTAAGTATCAGCCTCTGTAAGGTTAAGTTAACATAAAGAATGACAGCGCTCAATCAGGAAGCTGCAAGAAATTTTAAATAAATCCTACATTGTGATCCCGTGATGACTGGGGCCTGAACTCCCGGGATCGCAGCGGCCGCGATGGAGCCCAGAGCAGGTCAGTACACCACTTATTCACTGACTGTAAATCATTGCCGGTTTGCCTACGCTTGAAGAAGAGTTGTGGCTAGGACTGGAGGCTTCCACGGCCGAAGACCGAATTGTCACACTGCACAGTGACAACGTATTCACTCCAACGAGCATGAGCAGGTGTTGCAGCACAGACAAGCACTTAAAATCACTTGCTGTTTGCTCAGTGCACACCTTTATACTTAGGTCAGCACGGACAGGTTTCTCACGTCCTGTGCCTGCCTGGTATCTAGTTGCACTCAAATGGTATAAAAATGACTTCATTCCGAGCTGCCTTCCTTGCCCCTATACTCAAGCAATTGTGTCTTTGCTTGAGGAATGACTCGCGTGTGGACATTACTGTAGTTTAACTGAGAGGGAGGTGTAACAAGGAGCCGCGCTACTTGGCTAATACTGCTTGCAATTATAGTGCCCGGTGCCGGTCAATACAGCGATATTTCTAGCAGAACTTGGCCGTCCCACCCACCTTAACAGTGCTATAAGGTTACAAGGGAAGTGCCCTTCAATTTCAGATGATCTGCAGCAGTTTTAAAATATTTTTCTAGTTGCTTAAATGGATGTTGTAAATTCTGGTATTTATATCATGTTTCCCTCTTCTGCGTTGCTTTATTTTGCTTGTGCGAGTGTCACTCATGGTCGTTGAAATGGCACTCATATTTGAACTGTAATAATGAAAATGTCACACACAGCAATCTGAAACGGTGGGTGAAACCTTGGCAGCGATGAATGTATGATTGTGTAAGAACATTTGCGCACGCTGCTTGCCTATGATCACAGCCCCAACCCCCACTGACAGATTTTATGAGCGTCACGTGCCCGGCCTGGCCTGGCCTAAAACGAAACTGAATCCTGCCCTGGCTGGGCCTGGCTGCATAAAATAAAATAAATAAATAATCCTACTGATTCCAGTCCGGCCCGCAACTGCGCAACAAGTAGCCAGTGCAGTCACAGAGTGCTGGCAACAAAACATGATCGTGCACATGGCGATGATCATCAAACTAGGGCATTTGAACAACATTTTTAGGCAGTGACGTGAGTGACCATGATGAACCGATAAAGTAAATCTGTAGGCCTCACCTGCGCTGCTGCGCAGATTTATTACTTAATTCAATTTGAATACATGATATGTCAGCCGGGCCGGCCTACGCCGCCTATCCCAGATAACCAATCAACAATGATAATAAAAAAAAAAACGTAAGCCTGCAGACCCCGCCGCCCCCAGGGCCCAGGCCCTGCCTGCCCTGCCCTCAGTGCCCTGCCTCACCTCACCTGCCTGTGCCAGTGCAGCTCACGATTATAATTTCGGTCGCCGCCCCCCCCCCCCTGACAGACATCATCAAATATAAACCTGACTGACTGACACCAGTAAGTAAATTAATCACCCCGTAACCGTAACGCCCTGGCTGGCGTGGCCCCTGCCTCGCTCGCCCTCACCTGCTGTCTGAGCTCTCCCAGTCCCAACTCCGACCGAGTCCAGTGAGTCCAGCAACTTTGAAAGGCCGGCTGGCTGGCAGAATCTCCTAGATACTCGGCGAGGCCAGGGCGAGGGGAGAGGTGGTGCAGGTATGCTTGGGCGGGCAGACTGGCAGAGGAAATGCGCGTCACGTGCATTCAAATGCATGCAATCTGCGCACGCGTCGCTTCCTCTGGCGCGCATAGCCCCAACCCACTGCCCAACCCCCGCAGCAAAGCCCTGCCCAGTGCCTGGCCTGGCCCCTGCAACATGAGTCAGACACAAACAGTGTCCCGCCCACTGGGGCCCTGATCCGCGCCGCGGCCGGGCCGAGAACTCTGACATGCCTGAAGAGAGAGTAGAGGTCGGAAAGACCGTGACGTCACTACCGACAGCAGTAAGTAGTACTGCATGCAGCATGAGCAAAGCAGCTAGCGCTAGCAGCATCATCTTCATCGACGACCTGATCAGTGAGTGAGTCAGTAGGCAGCACAGCCACACTGACTCACCAGTGACACACACGCACGAGTCACGAGTTAAAAAATCAAATTTTAAGGCAGGAGCACAGGTGCACTTAATGCCGCGCGATAGACCCGGCCCCCATAATTAAGTGCCGGTGCTGAGCACCGGCAAGCTCCGGCTCAAATTAAGCCCTGTTTGTTCTTGATAAAATGACAAATTACCCGAGGTCCACGGCTACCTAGACGGGTTCCCTTGTTGACTATACTGCCAGATAACTCATCACAGAGAATAGTAGTATGTCTCCTACTACTATTATTCTTAGATTCTGTGACCAAATGACATCTACCAAGGTCCCCATGTGTGTCCTCGACACTACCACGTTTCGTGGGTTTACGTATTTCTACATCTGCATGCACAGTCTTTGTTCTCTTACCCTTAAAACCATTGTCATCTAAATTTTTCCTTTGCCTACTCACTTTACCACCTTTTTTAAGTACCTGCATAGGACCCTCACCTGCAGACCAAAAGTGCTCTTCCTGTGAAGAAGTTGCTTTATTTTGAATACATTTCTCATATTTCTTATCCATTTCCTTATCCAAATCCAAAGCGAATTTACTTAGCATTTCGCAAATTTTATTTTCAATACTCTTTTCGCCAGTACCACAAACATTACTTTCAGACATTTTCTAGAAATTTTATTTAAATCAAATCCTTGGCAGTAAGTGGATCTTGGCCATTGTTCTCTGTAAGTTGCACACACACACTCTACCTATCTCAAGCGCACAGTCTCATTTGTGAAGCGTGCACACATCAGTACATTCTCATCATGCGAGATATGATTTCGCACTTTTGGTTTAAAAACGCAAAGGGCACGGAAACAACTCACTTGCTGGTTAAGGCTCACAGGAAGCAGTGGTGGAGATTTCAGGTGAAGGAGAAGACCACCATGTAGGAGGCGGGTCTGAGCAGCAGTTTAGTATTCGTCTGAAGAGGGTCACAAGTTGTGTTGCAAGTGGCTTCTGCACATACCACTTGCTGCGCTAGTTTTAGACATGGGGCGGCGGCTTCAGGGCTTAGCAAGCAGCAGCACCTCATAGCATGACACTCAGTTTAAGGATAAATATATGTTTTTATGCAGTGCAGTAATCATGCACAGCTCGTTCTGTCGGTCGCCACTCCCCCTCTCCTCCAGATGACAGGCCTGTGGTTGTGCTAGTAATGGAGTGTGCCAGTGGTACCAGTGTGCTCGAAAGAGTGGATGGGTTCATTCCTGTGCAGAGTGCCTGTCTGGGGTCATGTACCATGCAGAAGGATGTCTCTCGACCTCTCTTTGCCTCGTTGATTCCCATTGACCTCATGTTTATATAGGGGACTCACCAACTGCCTTGTTGCTTCTGAGTTTCGTACCAGGGTGTGTGCTTCAGTGTAGGGGGCCCTTCCCTGTGTTCTGTACATTGAATGTCTGAAAGCTGCTTGACCCACGTTTTCGTATGAATTGTCGCTAAAATGTCCTTGTTTTTCTGTATTTTGGAATCTATGGCATGCATCTACGAAAGCCTGGCCAAGGATAGTGATGGATTGCGTGTTTTGTGTAGCATTTTTGTGTTGGTTGGTGTGGCTTAAGTTCTGTGCTGAAGCTGCCTCAAAGTGCTGACAGGGGAGAGTAAGTTGGGCTCAGAAAGAAGGAATGAGGAAAGAGCTTTGTGATCAGACAAGCTTCATAAAACGCTCACTAGAACAAAATCATTTCAAGGCTCCTTCATCTCGAAAGAGCAGTTCGGAAATCTGTTTTGTTCGGCGTCTAAGGGCAAGGCCCATGACTTGCAGATAACATGTATTTTAATCTCAGTACTTTGGGCTTTTTTTGTAATATAGGAGAGGACAGCAGATGCGAGGGCTTCTGTTGGTCATCACCCTAGTGATGTTCGGAGATAACTGTTGTGTCTTCCTCGTAATAATGACAGACTACTTCTTTATGTATCTAAGAGCTTTATTCAACAGGTGCTCTCCGGTCCCCGTCCCTACTCTAACTGACTAGCCCATCCCCTGGATCTTCCTCTTCCCCCAGCCAACTAACTCCGCCCACCCAGCTACTAGAACGTTTACAATACTACATCTCCCCCTTTATTGACAAAACGGAATAACAAGTTAATTCACAGTTCCTCAATTACTCGTTTAGGCCGATGAACAGCTCGTCTGGGCCATTGGGATCCTCCTCCACCGGCAATCTCATTCTCAGCCTGGGTGTCCGTATGAATAGGGTTAATGTTCAGAGCAGAACTCTCACTGCATTCACCATTGGATGGCTCAACTGTTGTAGCGAGGGCGTCTCTCAGGACTGGGGCACACTCGAGTGCATGCGACATGCTGTTGAGGATTCTCTGACCGGCAGGTGCTGTGGTCAGTAGGGCACCCTTCTGACATGTGGTAGTCAAAGGATCATCCCAGAATCGACAGTCTGCCTCCGCTGAATGTTCTTGCTTTATCACCACAGGGTAATCTGTTTCTGGTTGTTGCTTTTGCTTTATCACCACAGTGTCCCCTGCCGGCCGGGAGGAGTGTCTCATCTTCCGGTGGTGATCGACACGAAATTTCATTTCTTCAGTCTTGGCCTTCTGTGCAGTGCTGACTTCGGAAACACCGGTACAAAAGGGGGTGGTGATGGATGGAGCATCTGATCAATCAAACACTCACATCGGAAACACAGCCAGTCGTTGACACATGTCTCAGTGCACCTTCCCTTGTGGACATTCTTGTCGGGAGGGGTCAATTCAACATCAATGTTGCTGGGCACTTGCCCGTGGTGACATGGGGAGTGTTTCGGTAGACTCTCACTACTTCATCAAGGGTCGCCTGAAAGTCCTTCCGGTTCAGAGCGGTTTGTTGAAACGTTTTCCGAAGGATAGCCATGAACCGATCACTAGTGCCATTACCTGGTGGCCACAGCGAGGTGATCTTTTGATGGTGAATGTTGAGCTGCTTTGTATAATCCTCGAACTCTGAACTAGTGAATGGGGAACCATTTTCTGTTTTCAGCCCTTTGGGAGCACCCCATGCATCAAAGACTTTGTCAAGCATCGCTATAATGTTGAGCACACTCAAGAGAAGACAAGCTGAGCAACTGGGAATCTGGAAAGTTCGTCCATCACCACGAGGACATACTGGCCCGAAGGTAACGGGCCATGAAAGTCTATGACTATTTCTTGCCACACTTCTTGAGGTAGTCCAGTCTTTGGCAGAGGCTGGTGTGGACCTCCAGCGCTGACTACTTTGCATTGATGGCAATCCTGCAGCGCTAGTTCAACCATGTGATCGAGTGAGGGAAACCAGACCCATTCTCTCACAGTTCTCTTGGTGGCCCCCACACCACGATGACTGGCGTGCACTAAATTGACTATTCTCTGACGTAATTTACTGGGAATGATAATCCTTTGATGCCTTAACAGAAGCCCATCAGGGGTGACAGACAATTCCCTCCGAATGTTTTGGAACACTTGCAGTTCCTGACGAAGTTGTGGATCATTCTCCCCTTCTTTGTTAACGTCTCTCCACCGGTTGTTTCGTAGACAGTATATGATTTTTTTGAAAACAGCATCATCTCTGGTGGCTTGCCGAACATCCTCCAGGGGAACTGCCGGTGACTTGACTTGATCTGCCGCACGATGATAGCATTTTACCGCTGCTGCTAAGTCAGTGGCAGGAGATGAAAGCAGAGAGCGTGGCACATGATCACCAATGTCGGCTGACTCCCGGGGTTGAAGGGTAGTTGCATAAAAGTCATCGGCCATAACCACCTTGTTACTGGCACCCTTTATTGTAGCCTCCGACAGAATGTGCCCAGAGAACTTGAGGGTGGAACAATGAAACTCACATTTCTCTTTGTTTAGCGTTAAGTTAGCTTCCACCAGAGAGTGACATACTCTATCCAGTGCCTTGTCATGTTCTTGTGTGCTGGGCCCATATACTAGTATGCTATCTTTGTGGTTCAGAGTATTGGGTATATGCTGAATGACTTTGCCAATTGCTTCCTGCAGTATTTCTGCTGCTGCAGGGATGTCTTCACTCAATCGTTTGTAACGGAATAGTCCCATGTGTGTGACAAAAGTCGCGATGTATCGCGACTGGTCGTGTATTGTTAGCTGGGAATATCCACGGTTGAGGTCAAGTCTGGAAAACTCTTTAGCATTATTTAGTGTCCATCTCATGTCACTCACATGGGGCCCTACAGGGCGCTCCCCGCCAAGGGCCATGCCGGGCGCTCTCATATCCACACACAGGTGTACTCTTGTGGGCATCCCTTTCCTGGGGACGATAAGAACTGGTGACACCGAGGGGACAGGACCACATGCTCGCTCAATAATGTCATCTTTCAATAGTTCTTGTATCTCCTTTTCGACAGCTTGTTGGAGATGCCCGGGCACCCTTCGGGGTTGTTGAGCCACAGGGCGGATTTGTTCATCTATGCGAAGTTTAATCTGAAACTGGTTCATCCTTCCCAGACCCGAGAATAGCTTTGGGAATTGGTGCACTATGCATGTGTCATCACCACTTCTATACAGAATTTCTACCAGCCGAAGGCGCTCGGTAGTAGGCGAGGCTGAGGAGACAGTCCGCCTCTGGACCCTCGATAACATGAATGACAGCTGGTATTGACATTGATTTGTATTGAAGTGTTGTGGAAAACTTTCCAAGACAGGTAAGCGGCTCTTTGGCCATCCACGTGTACACCCGGGCGTAAGCGGGGTTTAACTGCGGTGATGCTTTCATTTTTTTTTATTCATTCACTGATATATAGTTTGATGGCGCTCCGCTATCTAACAAAAATTTGGCGGCGTGACTCCCTACCCAGATGTCAAGGCGGGGATACTTCTTTAACTGATCTCGGTCGGTCACGTATTCATCCGTGTATTCAGGTTCTCTGGATCCTGACCGGGACTCTCGTGACGACGGTCTGCGGGTCCACTGAGATCGTCTTGACTCCCTGCTGGAGTTTGATGATCCGGACAAGGATTTGGTGCGATCTTGCACTGCTCGCGCATGATGACGCCGAGCGCCCGTCCGGGACGCTCGTGCGGCGTCACCTTCCTGTTCACGTCGTGATCTCCACACATAGCTTCAAATTGATTCTGGCGCCCACACTTCCGACACTGCTGGCCCATCGCCGGACAGGCGTCTGTATGTGGACAAGCATAGCCACATCTATAGCATTTCTTGGCACGATTAACCCTTTGATCATGCCAACTGATTTTATGACGCCAGCGTCTGGTTGGTTGGTGCCACGAGGATGGCCTGGTTCTTCTGGGCCTTTCGCTGGAACGCCGGCGAGATCGGACATTCTGAACCCGGTTGGCCTGTTCTCTTTTTCCTTCACGCCCTGACTCCATTTTCTTGGCGTGCTCCTCGGCCTGATCGTGCACTCTTGTCATCTCTTCGATTTCGTCAAGATTGTGACTTTTCCTTAGCAGCTTCCGTCTGAGTGCTTCAGACTGACACCCGTCAATGATTCGAAGCCGTATGGCATCTTCAGTGGAAAATGTGTCAAAGTCGCAGTATCGGGATAACCGACGAAGTTGTGTTATGTACGTGCTCATCAGCTCTTCTGGGTCCTGATGAGCCTGGTGAAACATATATCTCTCGTAATCAACATTACGCTTGTGCAGGAACTTTTTGTTTAGGGCCTCACGAACCTTGGCATACGTCCCGGTTTCAGCCAGGGGCAGTTATTTTATCACTTTGCTAATGTCTTTTCCAACTAAATTACGCAATACAATCAACTGATCTTCATCCACTGTCACCTTGGACCCTTTGGTGTAGTCCTCGAAGTCTTCAACCCACTCCTGCCAACGTGGACCCATGCTTCCACCAGCTATCAGAGTCAATGGCTCTGGGGGCCTCAGGTGGGTCATGCCCACCAGGATTGGCTTGGCTTCTCTTTGTGGTGAGTTCTGCGTTGACATGATGAATGATTTATCTAATGATCCTGTTTCCTGTAACACTCTATCTCTCTTGACCACGTGTGGTCATTTGAATTGTCTTGTGCTTGTTCAAGAACTCTGTCGCTGCCTCTGGGCAGTCGTGTGATTCACTGTTCACAGTTTCAAGTGATGCCCTTATTCACGCTGAGCAATCATCTCATGTTATTCATGTTTTCATCAGTTCATTACCGTGTGGCTTGGAATGTCTCGGGCTTGTCTTCATGCAACAGGGTCATCTCATTCATGTGACTCATCGGTACACTGTACTCGTGACACTTTATGTCTGCAATTCTGTGCAACACTACAAACACTTGTGTCCTTCTTTGTCTTGCCTCTCGGGGCGATGCGCTCTTGGTACAGTCCGTTATTCGATTATTACTGTGCTCGAATTTCTTTAACTGAATGGCGCGCACTGATGCCTGACTCCAAGATGGCCGCTTCATTATTGACCAGGGAGGTCCTTCCCGTTTAGCCTGACTTCAAAATGGCTGCTTGACTGACAGTTTTCACTCTGCGATGTTCGACGACATGCACTCTTCACTCGCACGATGCATTGCAACAGGGACTCACCGGTCGCCACCACACTGCTGGCACAACGATCTCTCCAATCGTCTGCTTGTCTCTCGCCGGCCACTCCGCTTCACCAGGTATGCTTGGGCCGCAATTCAAACTTCGGCTTTTCGCGCGCATGCCACTTCGCACGTTTTTGGGGTGAGGTTCTCTCGTGGCGGGCTATCTCATCTGTTCAGTACTTTTCCACGCATTCATCCTGATCTCACACTTCTTACGATTTCGTGGCACAGAGGTACTGGGGGACTTCAGAGCTTGTCAGTAGGCCTCACACCATGCCAGGCCTCTTAGCTTCTCACCGCTTCAGGCGCGGACCGGCGCCAAATTCAAAACTTCACCAATGCTTGACTGCGCTTCTTCGCTGGGGGCTCTACGCGATCTCCCGATCACGAAACAGATACGAACGGCTGGCCTCTCTTCTCTGGGCGGCAATTCTTCTTGGGGCACTTGCGTCCCAGCAGCGACTTCCTTACCTATTACTAGGAACGGGACCGAATGTCATTAGCGGGTTCAGGGACAGCAAGCTGTACATCCCATCCTCGTCGCCAGTTGTCGCGTCTTCCTCGTAATAACGACAGACTACTTCTTTATGTATCTAAGAGCTTTATTCAACAGGTGCTCTCAGGTCCCCATCCCTACTCTAACTGACTAGCCCATCCCCTGGATCCTCCTCTTCCCCCAGCCCACTAACTCTGCCCACCCAGCTACTAGAATATTTACAATACCACAATAATGATCAGCTTACTCACTCTTTGTGCTTCAGTGCACAGGCCCTACATGATGTGGTTGTCTCAGCAATTTCTGTAAACATTTTGGCTATCACATTTGTAAACAAAATGCTGGATACTTATTCCGGTTTAAGACCCTGCAAAGGCCCAGTCATGATATTTCAATGGAACAGCAAATGTAATGTGTGTTCATTTGTAAAATTACCATTCTATTTTTGTTTGCTTGTCGGTCAGGGATCATTAGTCCGCTCACACGCCCTTTTTAAAGTGTTGTCTGCTTATATTCACTATTTAAGTGTTCCGCAAGTGGCATCTGGAGGCTGTTGGTAGAAGTAAAGACGATAAAGAGAAAACATATCTCTACATAGAAACCTCGGAGTGTCTGCAGTTGTCCTTACCTATCCCAAGTAGTAGAGGGTCACAAAGGCCAACTATTATCCAATCGCAATCTAGTCACTTGAGGTGCCCCTGCTCTTTAGGAATGGATGTTTCCGTCTATGTAGCGCCAGGTGATTTTCTACTAACCTAGTTGTTCATGAACATTCTGGCTAGAGGTGGGTGAGTCACTGAAAGCTTGAGCCTGTAGTCTGGCTCAGTCCAAGTTACTGTTAGAAACTTCTAGTCCATAATGAGCCGCGCTGTATTGCGGCTTCTGCCAGCCACCTTCCCTCTTCCTAGGATGAAGCTTTATGGGCAGAGGTGCCGACTTTGAAACTGGGAGACCAGGTTCAGGTCTCATCGTCGACTCAGCATCTGGTTAGTCTGAGCAAATCAGGTAAAATGCCTGTGATTTAAAAAATGAATAGGACCTTGTGTAATGTAACTGGTGCTCACCAAAAAGCTTCATTACCTTCAGGTCAAGTTTGCACTACATAAAAACTATAGAAAATCATAGAAAGAGGCAAAAACTAAGCGTCAACTTAAGGACAAATATATACCCATATACCAGTCGAATTGTACAATGTGAAACCAAAAAACCCAGATAAATCGTGGCATTCCCGCTTGAATTTTGTGATCTTAGCAAATATTTTATTTGATCAAAACTCCTCCTTTTTCTTATCGGGTAAGAAAGCACTATCAAGTAGGTGAGTTCAGAATACCAGTTGTACAAAACCCTAGTGTATTTGATTTAATAAACTATAGCGTTGCTCTATAATAATCTGGGCCATGTACAGGGTTTACATGACAACTGCTGTGACTCTGCTGTGACTCTTAGTTTGCTAATGGGTTTTTTTGATAATCAAATGTATTGGTTTTTTAGAACTAAAGTACATCGGTAGCAAATCAAGCACATTATTGAGATGAATTACATTTGAGAGAAGCCGACAGAAACTCATGAGGCACAGGTGGAATCAGTACGACATTTGCTTTCAGATATACATGTACACGACACAATCGAACCCTTCAAGCGGGTAATAAGTTGAACCATTTGCCCCACACCTTGCCGAGGAGTTTGGGGCGGCCCTGGACCTCAAAGAGGGGCTCCTACCGGGCTCCACACCATTTCCTCACAGTAGGTGATTTGGCCTGGGAGAGGAGTTTTGCTATATCTCGCTTCGCCACCACCATCGCCGTTCCCAGGAAGCACTTAAGTTTGCTAATGTTTTCTCATATAAAAACTCTCAGTGAGTAGATATAGCTGTATGTGTGGAAATGCATTTGTAAACAAGTATTAAGTGGTATTTACCACTGATATTTGTAGCTACACTTGCGTGCACGGTCAAAACCTTGGTGCATGTAGCCTTGGCTGTAGAGCACAGAGAACTTACACTGCAGCACACATAGGGAAAAATATTACAGGGAACATTGGTCTTGGCATAGTGGGTCCTTTAAGAGTCTTTCTCCTACCTTGAAAGGTTTGCCCAGGTTCTCCGCTACTAACCCTTAAAATAGCCTTTAGTGAGGTTTATGAAGAATGCCACCACTCCCATTGTTATGGACTTCCTGATGGAAGATTTTAGCATGGAAGGTTGTCCTGAAGCCATTGTTATTGACAATGGTGTGCAGTTGAAATCGCATAAAATGAATTAATTTGTACGAGCTCATGTAATTGCTACTTTAAAGATTGTCTTTACTTGGTCCTGGCTTCTCACAAATCTGTTATCCTTACAGTGAGGGAGAGATTGTGATCCTACAGAATTTCACCCAATTACATCACTGATGTGAGTCCTTTCTTTTTGCTTAAGGGTAGGAAACCTGCCCCAGATTTATGCACATAGTGGCTGAGGAATAAAAGTTATGTTAACCGGGGAAGTACATGCATTCTCGATTTCCAGATGGTTTCTTAGATAATATCCTATCGAAATAATTCAAAGAAAAGGCATGATCTTACGAATTCCATTGAGTCTCATATGTTGGTGATTTTGTAAGAATCAGGTCTCCAGACCACTTTGATAACAGAAGGTTCAAATACTCCAAGACCTTGAAGGTTGTTAAAATTAAAAAAAGGTAATTTATTACTCAAGATGAGAATTGTTGGCAGATGAAACATTTGGCTAAAATTGTGACAGGCGGTGAGGTGAATTTTGATTTTGAGGGACAGCATGATTCTGAACATGATTTGAATTAAGATAACTTATCTTGTGATACGCATAAAATGATACTTGCTTCATACCTGCTCCTAGAAGCAGGCATGATGATACTAGTCCCATTATTCCTAATACTTCTGTTGATCCACAATCTGCTATTGAACTGTCGGATGATTCCATTGCCTATAGGATAACATCTTCTGCTAGTATTAGAGCTCAGGCTTGGAGAATTATTCAAGAGTAACCAGTGGCGGCTGGTGAAATTTGAAAGTGATGGGGTGTAAGAGCAATTCATGAATTATTACGAGTGAGTGAAACAAGCGAGAATAACGTTTTTATAAGGAGGGTTCGGGGGGAGAGTCCCCCAAGAAATGTTTTTCATTTGGTGTATTTTGGTAATATTTACAACACCATCTATTTCTGTGATAAATGGACGAAAAGTACAGCTCTTATAGGCCCTTTAAAAAAGAAAGCTCATAAAATACTTCATAAAATGTTTAGTTTGCCAAGCAAACCTGACCTCCAAATTGTGCTAGGGTACCAGGCAAGACTGCTTTAGCTCTAACTTTTACAGTATAAAACACATCTGCAATTTTGTTCCTACTGGTAGCGCAGGTCGGCCACTTCCTTTTCTGCATCAGCTATTCAACGTTGATTGCACAGTAATCTTCATGACATACTAAATGGCTACAAGTATAAGAAATATCCATTCCAAACAAACATTTAATTTTTATGAAGTTAGCAAAAACCTTGCATTTATGAGCAATGCAGTCTTGTTGAAAAAATAAAAACATAGTGAACATTGTGCTTAAAATTGTTTATACATCCCGATTGAAAGAACTCCTCATGTATGAGAACCAACGGATCCTAATATTCCCAGACTACACAAAGCTGGTGCAGCTCCAAAGACAATCCTTCGCGGATGCCAAGACTCGCCTGAGAGGCCTCAAAATCCAGTATGCCCTACTCTATCCAGCCCGTCTGCGGGTGATCTATCAGTCCCGCACTCTGTTCTTCAACTCTCCGGAGGAAGTGTTCAGTTAGATGGATGAGATGGTTCGGGTCCGGCCGCACACCCCGCCGGCTCGGGATTCCGACTCGTCCTCCTCGACGGCACTGAAGCAAACACATAGAATCAGAAGCAATTGGAGGTCCCGCTCCACTAAACGATCTCCCGCCAAGAAGGTTGCTGCTGAGGGGACCGCTCCCCAGATACACAGACTGTGGACTCGTGAATGGGGGTGAAACACTCCACAGCGCTGTGAGGTGAGATTGGCAGGTGGCCCTGAGCCATCCGGCCGGGGTGACAGGCGTAATTAAGACACACCGACATCCTTGGACAAAGATATTGACTTCTGATATGGGATGTTGGATGAGGGAGGGTGGGGGGGGGGGGACTGCAGGACGGACATTTGTCTCAGGGTACCAGCAGTCCGGGTTTCCACAGGTGTTGATCGCCCCCTTAGGGGCTAGTTTGGGGTTGTGGAGTTGGCCTATGGGGATCCATTGGAGCTGGTGGCCACTGACCTCCCGTTGGGGGTTGGGGCTCGCCCACGCCGCAACAGATACTTCAATGTTGCTGAGGTATAGGGGGGGTTGGTGGGGGTTCGAGAAGTTGAGTTGGGCCCAGGTTTGGGGTGGGGCTCTGGGGGACAGCGGGTGTTTGGGGTACTTAGGGATAGTTCATTGTTACACGATGGTCCACCTGGTTCGATTGATAAGGTATAGGCAGATTCACTCCCATACGCCCAGGCGATTGTTCACATACTCAATTGATGGCGGCTAGAGGCCCGGCTCCTGAGCTCCCCAGGGTGGCTCTGCGGATAGTGAGCTGGAATGTTCGGGGCATGCTCGATAAAATTAAGAGGGGCGCTATGCTGAGGCAGGGGAAGAGGGAGAAGGCAGATGTCCTATTATTGCAAGGAACCCATTTCCTGGGTACCAAGACCCTTAGCTTGCAGCGCTATGGTTATCAACAAGTGTACCACGCAGGGTTTGGCAGAGGGTCCCGGGTGTTGCGGTGTTGATTCATCGGAGGGTGTCCTTTATTCTCTCTACGCAGTGGGTCGATGCCCAGGGTAGATACGTGTTTGTTAAGGGTACGATTGATGGTGAGCCAGTTGTCTTTGGCAGTGTGTATGCCCTCCCCCCCGCTGCAGTGGCCCTTGGTGGAGAAAATGTTCGCTGTCTCGTCTGAGATCCCGGATGCCCTGGTGATGGTTGGAGGGGACTGGAATGATGTGATGGATGGTGCGATGGACCGCTATAGACCGAGCGATGGGCAACAATTGACCACACCTACGAAGTTGCATGATATGGTGCGGAACCTGGGTTGGACGGATGCCTGGCACTATCAACATACTCATAGTAGGGAATACACCTATGTCTCGGCGGTCCATGGCTCCTTCTCTCGCTTGGACTACCTATTTGTTCCCTGTCCCATGATAGGAAGAGTGGAATCAATGGCCATATTGCCGCGTGGGCTTTCCGATCACTCTCCCATAGTTATTGACATCCGCCTGGACAAGAGACGGCAGCCGTTTCGATGGCGCCTCTCCACCTGGCACCTTCAGCAGGATGAGTATCAATCCCACATGCGGGAAGCGATAGCCCACTACTGGTCTGATAATGAAGGATCGGGAGTGGATGACATGACCCTCTGGGAAGCATTGAAACCCACGCTCCGGGGGGTAGACATAGCCTGGTGTGCTGGGGCTCGTAAGTTGCGCGGAGCGGAGCTGGAGAGGGCTGCGGACTGTGTGCGTACCCTCGAGAGCACCTGTACGGAAACCGGAGAGGAGGAGGATGTTAGACGGCTGCTGCAGGAGCAGCGAGATGCTGCTTCCCTGCAACTTGAGGAATCACGCCAGGTGTGGCTTGCGACGCAGAGCAGAATCTACCAGTGGGGGGACAAAAGGAGACACAATGCTATATAGACTGTGCCAGGGCACACTCCAGGAGCCGACATTACCGGCGCTACGGGATGGAGCCGGTGGCTCCATGTCGGACCCTAAGGCGATCGCTGACAGCTTCGCATGCTATTATGCAGCTCAATACTCCCCCAGGGAATCCCTCCCGGCGGAGGAGGTTGACAAGTTCCTGGCGGATCTCCCACCGCGGGGGGTCTCCGACGATGAGCGTGACAGCCTTGAGCTCCCTCTATCTGCGGAGGAGCTGGGAACGGCCCTGGGAGAATTGAACGCAGGGAAGGCCCCCGGACCCAATGGGTTCCCGTGTGAGTTCTTTCGGAAGTATCATACTCAGTTAGGGGCAACCCTATAAGAGGGCATTGGATGCTGCAAGGGAGTCTGGCCACCTGCCGGGAGACTGGAGGCACGCTCAGATAGTGGTGTTCTGCAAACCGGGGAGACCCCCAGACCTCCATGAATCCTATCGCCCTATCTCATTATTGAATACTGAGGCAAAGATACTCGCCAAGGCCCTTGCCAACCGCCTCCTCCCATTAATTACCACCATGGTCCACCCAGACCAGGCTGGCTTTATGCCACACAGGGCCACCAGGCATAATATCAGGCGAGCCCAGGCTGCTCTGGAAATGATGAAAGCTACCGGAACCCAAGCGGCACTACTGCTAGCGGATATAGATCGAGCATTAGACTCCCTGATCTGGGTCTACCTGCAGGCGCTCCTGTCATGGCTAAATCTTGGACCCCACTTTCTCTCCTACGTTCGGCTGCTATATACATTAAAAAAAATATTTAGATTTAGTGCCCTACAGTTCTCCCTAGTGTTACAAAACAAAATGAACCTAGTATAAACACCTGAAATAATGATCACACATCAAATTCATATTTTCTATTTATATAGAAAGTTTGCTCATTAAACTTTTGTTCAATTCTGGTATTTCCTTTATGAGCTAATTTTCTTTGATTGACTTTTGAGGGCAAATAACAGAAATTATCGAAAATGGTCTTAAAAAGCATAAAACACTTATTGAGCAATACCCTTCAAAAGAGTTCCAGGCAGAATTTTGACATATCTATTACCCATCTGTACCAAGCATAGCAAAATAAATGTATAGTTTTCCAATTAAGAGTTATTATTGCAGGTAGTCAATCCCCACACCGTCCAGAATAGTCACCACTTGATGCACTTCGAAATGGTCACGCGAGGGAGTGAATACTATTGGGATGCTATTTGCCGACAACATGTTAATGGACCACGAGAATTTTGTTAGGGAACAAGGAGTCCCAAATTCCCTATACATCCTGCACAATAGCATTAGCAGATATGTTAAACGCACTTGGGCACCAGACGGTAAGGAGCCTCCCACACATGACTTAGTACACACACTATACCTCATGGGCAATGGAAGGCACTTAACCAGGCGGCTAAACAGAGGTATCTGCTCCCATGCAGCAGTCCCACTCCAAGAGCTCAGAGAAAAATGGAACAGGGATTTAGACCGAGAAATAACAGATTAAGAATGGGAATAAATGCTAGAGCACCCCAAGAAAGTACACCGCAATCCCACATTTAAAATTATCCAGTTTATAGTGTTACATAGGGCTTATTTGACTCTGCACTGATTAAGCAAGATGTTTCCGGAAATGTTGGACCAATGTCCCCGGTGCCACATACAAAACGCTGATTTATTGAACATGCTTTGGGCATGCCCATGACAGGTTTCCTTCAGTGCAAGTGTGCTTAAAATACTAAGTGGGGCGGCACCTATAGCGGGGGACACACAGTCAAATACTGCATTTTAGGAGTATGCAATAGACACAAGAAGCAAGGGGTACAATACCGGTTCACAAACCTGGCCTTGATCCTGGCGAAATGGTCAATGACGATGCAATGGAAATCTGCACTTCCCCCTGCGGCTCTAGCCTGGCATAGTGAGGTAGTCATATGGGGCAGGGCTGAAAGTATGGAAATTAGGAGGGAGGAAAATAGAGGCCTACGAAAGAATCCAATTTCTTTGGAGTGGGATACAATGTTGGAACTGTTTATTTCCGCTGAACTGTCATTGCACTGTGACTGTAATTTAATTAATCCTCCTATCAAAATCATGAGCATAATTGAATAACAAACCCCTTTTGAAACAAACAAAGCTGTGTTATGTGTTATAAACTTGGTACCTTGGACTATATGCCTGAGAAATACTTGTCTGCCAATTGATGGTCTATGTTAATAATGTAGTGAGGCTGCGGTAGGGAGGGGGTGGGATCTTTAAATATATCTGTTTAGGGAGGCGGGAGGGTATTTCTTTGCTGGCATAGAATTATTAACATTGTGTAGACAAAATCACCGCAACAGTATGTTACCATATGTTATCACTGCCAGTGTCAAGTACACACCTGTTGATGGAACTATGCAAGCGGTAATAATTCTGTAACTGAGATATGTTGCTTTTATATGATCCTGGTAATGTAACATTCAATGCCCTCTTTGTTTGTTATCTTTAAAAATATGTTTAAAAAACAACAACAAAAACATTGCAGTTGGTCTATTTCTAAATTCTCCCACTTTTTGAACAGAGCTATTTTACAAACAAGGCAGACTATCATTATACCCTACAGACAGTGCTAGTCCTATCTAAAAACCTATCACTAACTGGACAGTATTCAAACTGCCAAAGCACTGGTGAGATGTTATATATCCTGTGCACAGCTCATAATCTGTATATAGTAAAATTATTATTTTAAAAAAGTAGACTGAAAAGCATTTGTGTAAAAAATAATGTTGACTGATAAAATAGAATGAAGGAAAGTAGTGGCTTAAAAATGGTAAAATGTCATGCCTTCCAGAGCAAAGGTAAGTGTGCTGGGAGCAGGGGCAAGGGGTATCCTTCTAAAGTAGACAGGAGAATTTAGTGTGATGAGTAATGGGTAGAACACTAGTAATATGTAGCTTTTTTTTAAATGTAGGCAAGGGTAACATTAATGAATAGTTAGGGGTTTTTAGGGTTCAGGGCAGCACAAAGGAGTCGTACAGGGCTATTAGGATTCAAGGCAGGGTAGCATGAAAGAGTGGTATGTTTTTTAAGCATCACAAGACGGGTAGCATTAAGGGGCAGTTCGAGTTTTAACTTTTCTGGGGTGGGAAGCAGTAATGAATAATAAGGGATTATTAGGATACAGTTAGATAAATGAAAGAATACATTCAATAAAAAAGACTTAAAATTCACCATTTCTGGAATTCTCATAGGCAATATCGAAGGACACAACATTATTACCTCGAAATTTCAACTCAACTTTAATGTAGTGGTCGCTGTAAAAGTCAACTTTATTACATAAAACCTCATACTCTCTGCTTTGTACTGCTAAGATAAACCAACACCCCTCCACACTTAAAGACACTGCCTCAATTGATCACACAGTTGCCACTTATATACAGCTGAATGTGGACCTTTGCACTGCGTAGACAAGCATGTCTTACCTTGTTGGGTGAGCCTGAGCCACCATATCTGTCCTCTTTTGATGTCTGTCAGCACTGATCTTGAATGCTATTATCTTACAACCGGTTTCAACACCAATTGTTCAAGTGCTAAATGATATAAAACAATGACATGGCATTCATGTAATTTTTGCAAATTTGCTTCTTGTACAATACTCTTTACCTCAAAACAATTCAACACAAGCATTTAAAATAATACATTCTGGTGTTTCTTTTACAGCAAATAGATTTTGGTGAGCCACTAAAGGCTAGAGCCAGGTTGGAGCTCAATGCCTTGCTTTGGAAGTAGGTTGCAGTTGTCTTGGACTCACCCGTCAAATACAAGCCAAACTTAGCCTTCATGGGATTTTAACCTGACGGCGCAAAAGGTTGGAGGGACTAGTAAGTGACGAAGACATTAGACATTACTAGTGTGCCAGGTATGACTTTCAAAGAAAGAGAGGTTAAGATTTTGAGGCGAGGGGTGGGCAATTTACAGAAACACTGTATGAGACATTAAGGGAAACATGCACATGACTTATAGTATGCTGTACTCAGGCAGAGGAAACATGCAGAAGATGGAAAGTAATACGAGGTTCATTCAAAGAAAAAGAGAAGAGGCAAAGGTTTTAGGAACAAAGAGTAGACTTTGACAGAGCAAGCAATCTGAGGATGCAAAAACTTGAGAGAGAAACATTATTTGCAGGTGACATAATGCTATATTAGGTACTCTTTGACAGACCGCAGAAACTGGTGAACAGCGTGTCCACGTCCCGGCTACTTCTAGACCACAGCTAAAGCAAGATTAACAACAAAAATGGTTCTGTCGGGTGGTAGCAAGAATTACTTTTAAGGAAGGCTGAAGTAGCTCAGAACACAAAAGCACACCTCTCTGAGAACAAAGTTTTTTATAATAAAAACAAAGAACACAATACACGGGAATTACTTCATTCCGTATTGGTTACGAGATGCTTAAAACATGTGATTAGTGACTGTGGTGAACAAAGTGACTAGTGCATTGCATATAGTGACACTTATATACGGATTTTTACAATTGAACCGGGGGGGGGGGGGGCGGGGGCCAGGGGTGTTTTCTTTCGTTGGACGGCCAGTATTACAAAGTTAGTATTCCAAGGAAATAGATGGTTAATGTCCAAGTTCCTGGAGGTATCTTGGCCAAGTATGAGTCGACGTTTCAACCCTATTGCGCCCCAATTGGTGGTCGCGGCGGGTCTTTATCAAGACAAGGGGTTGGAAGGGCATGGGGGTCTGGTAGGGTGGGAATTGACTCCGGAGGGAAGCCCGTCGGTCAACCCTCGGTATTGCGAACTATGGTAGTAACGCTGGCGTTCAAAGCGATGTCAGAGTGCCATCCAAGCTGTCAGGGTAATGCTCGAGCAGAAAGAAGCTTCTTTCTGCTCGAGCATTACCCTGACAGCTTGGATGGCGCTCTGACATCGCTTTGACCGCCAGCGTTACTACCATGTTTTAAGCATCTCGTAACCAATACGGAATGAAGTAATTCTTGTGTATTGTGCTCTTTGTTTTGATTATAAAAAACTTTGTTCTCAGAGAGGTGTGCTTTTGTGTTCTGAGCTACTTCAGCCTTCCTTAAAAGTAATTCTTGCTACCACCCGACAGAACCATTTTTGTTGTTAATCACGCTTACCCAGGTTCTGAGGGACACAGAGTTACCCATTTTTTGTAAAACAGCTAAAGCAAGGGCAGTCGATCAGTTATGGGGTTGGAAGTGTAATGACTGAACGCATATATAGGCAAATATGGAGAGCTTTTAGCATGCTCTGAATTAAGCAGTAACATCCTCATAAAAGTAACTTGACAATTTATACAGGATAAAAGTAATGCAAACATCGATAAGGTCACTCTCCAAATGCAAGATTGGATGTCTTCAGAAGTGCATCCCAAAGTTTGCCTTACAGTAATACTTAGCAACCTCTCCATGTTTTGTATGTTCATTTGTTATTGATAAAGGGGGAGATGTGTTGTAAATTGTCATTACTCTCCATTCTCCAAGTGATAATTGGAATCAAACACTTAAGGCACGACTCCATGAGATGCTGTCACTGTTAAGTGTACTTGGCACAGCGACAAGGGTCACTTAGAAGTATTCTCCTAAAGGCCTGGCACCCGATGCCATTGTTTTGAAGTGGTTACGTCAGGCTTGGGACCAGCACCAAATGGCGTCACTGGGAAATGTGCAGTGAAGACCTGAGATTGGCTCAGCAAGATCACACCGCTAGCTCGTGTACAATTAAGACCCAGACCTGTTAGCAGGGGGTTCCATCTTAGTGATGGGAAATGAGCCTGCGTGTTCACATGAAGAGTGACAAACTTCTCCCTGCCTCCGACAAATGGCTGGATACTGCCAAACTCAGGAATATTAACAGGAGTAAGTGACAACTTTACAGGAGAGGAGAGCCTGACATATATTGCAATGTTCTTTCAAATTGTTTTGTAAAAGCAAAATTGGCTTTTTGAACTACTTACTTGTGGGAATAATTTGCAAGTTTACCTCCCCTGTTTCCACTTCTGCAGTCCCCCTGCTCATCGCCTGCTTGTCTTCTAGTGCCCTGAGAGCAGTCCCGCGGCGGGTGTAGCGCCACAGCACATAAACCAGTGTTTGAAGGTACTTGGCATCTGTTGTCTGTTTTAAACATTGTCATGTAATAGCTGCTCAGCTGAGCACGTTAATGGATTTTCGCTATCCTGTCTTAAATTAGGGTTTTATTGCTTTCTTTGATTTGCCTTTCCAACTACGCTAATTAAGTTAATGACTGGCTCTGTGATAGCTTCATTTGCAATTCTGATTGCTTTTGAAAACCAATTAGTGGCACAGTTTAAATGTACAAAGCTGCATGTGGATTACCGATCATAATTAATATTTCACCTTAAATTACGCTTCATAGTTCCTTATCAGATGATGCTGTAGACAAGAGATGGATATCAAAGCCACAGGTTCCAGTCTCTATCAAGTGAGATCGTATCCAAGACCTTCTTTAGTAGGGAGCATAAGGACACTTCCAGTAGAAATTGGGCTTTTCTTTAGATAATACATGCACAGGACTCAATAGGTTCATAATAAAAAGGTAGGGCCAGCTTTACTAACATTTTGTGCATGGGTGCTGCACTGTTTTGCCTTAGCTATGAAGCAAAATGTATTTTAGGACTTACAAAGCCCTTTTTGCGTGGCTTTATATAATAGAAAAGTAAAACAAGGCCGTGCAAGGCACTGCCTTGCCTTACTGTGTGTCGGGAGGGTGTTACACGGTGGAGAATGGGTGTTCCAGTGCATCCACCCATGTATTTTGATGATGCATAAGGACAAGAAGAATCTGAGGGGGGGGGGCAGAGAAGGGTGGTATAGTAAGAATTGGCGTTGGAAGTAGGGGTGCTAGAGGAGAAGTGTGGCTCAATGGTTAGAGCGGCAGACCCTGATGCAGAGATCTGGCCCGGTACCAGGGTTCAATTCCCGCCTGGGCGGCTCTTGGACTCAATCTACCCGGACCTGATAATTCTCGCCTCGGTGCCTATTCTAATCATGGGTCCCACTCTGTGACTCTGGGCAGTAGCTTGCTTAATCTCCACAACGGCCCCAGCAGCGCTTGGATGCCTGGTTTCACCTTGGGGGTGCCCAGGAGTGGACATCTCCTAGGAAAAGCCAGGAAGAGTTCCACAGCGGTATGAATACAGCGCTACGAGACCTCTGGGTAGAAGGCGCTATATAAATACAAACACACACACACACACACAGGTGCCGCAGCACCCCACAAACCCTTGGCAGACTGAGATGCGATATTAAGAGATCACCTTATTTTGTTTCTTGGACAACTTGTCTGACAAAGTACTTCTAAATCTCTTAACATGGAACTCTTTGTTTACGTTTTAGGGGTGACTACTCCTAAATGGCAGAGGAGCATTGCCATTAATGGAGGGGGAGTGCGGCTGAATCCTGCAAATGCAGGATGACTGCACTGATCTATAGTGGCCATGTAGGATTGGCTGGCTGTCTACAGCTGTCCTATCTGACATGCACACTGTAGACCCGGCAGACCACGGGTTGTGAAACAGCCTGGGAATTGCTAGCACAGGCCCCTAGCCTCAAAATGAACATTGGGTTAACCTGCTCCAACCAATCCTAGAGCTTCTCTCATGCTGAAAACAGCATGAAAGCAGCTCCAGGATTGGTTGGATTTGCGGTCCACGAGCAAGAAGGAGCAAGAATGAAGTCCTTCACTTTCCTGCTCGTGGACCCTAGGATTCCGATCCTGTCGAGGAGAAACACACCGGACGGGGGCCAGCACGTGCGGTGCAACATAGGTGAGTTTTTTTGGCAGTGCGCCTCACCATAATTTAATGTTGCCATCCGACACTGGTATGTTTATTTGACAGCAAAGACAAAGCCTTTTCCAACTTGAAATTAGTGGATCTCTTGCTGGGGTAGAAATGTGAAAGGAGAAGGCTACAGCATGCCAAACATTTTCTAACAAGTGCATGAAAAAATGTGTTTGTGCATGCATAACTATTTCAAAATATGTATCCGCAGCATGGGAAGTTTAAAAGAGAGGCATTTTCTTTTAAACCTCTGGAGTGATAAGATCCAAGTTTTAATACATAATTATTTTACTTTCTGTAATGTACATATATAAACTTTTTCTTTAATCTTTTGCTACATTTTAAATATGCCCTCATTTCATTTGAATCTGACACAATCGCAAACTCTAAAAGCACACTATGTTGTGATATAATGGGCAAGTCCAAAGTGTACTTGGTAGGGAAAGCCAAGCCATTTGGCTTATTTTCTACATTCTGGCAATTATATAACATGCCGGGCAAATGGCAATAAAAGGCTTTTTTGAATATATTACCTTTAGTGCACATTATTAGGTAACCAGTGAAAGTAATGGCTGATGTTTTCCTGCATCAGTGACAAAGTATAACCACTTGACAATATTTAAAATCAAATTCAGTTGCCACAATCAAAACGCAAATGTTAAATGTGCAGCTAAAATGGACCAAGACTTGCTGTAATGTTGTCAACACACTTCATGCTTCATTTTTTACTTCCCAAAAATGGCAAATAGAGGAATAACGTTTTACAGAAGCAATATGTGCTAATTCAGGTTTAGCCTCCCAATTTAGCTCATACCCTAAAAATGATGTGTTGCACATATTGTAACTTTGTGATCTCACATGTTCCACATTGTTTCTGTGTTGTATTTATGTTGCTTTTCGACTCGCGGTATTCATCTTGTCCCTCTGAAACATTGGCATCTGTGAATCATAAATTCACTAAAGTAATGTACTCTTATTTGGAGCTCGAATGCTCATTAAAGGTTTGCTTCTGGCCATTCAGCCCTATAATGACAGGAGTTGTTAGTTATAAATAGGGTGTCACTATTAACCACAATAATAAAATAATTTATTGCCATCCATTCTAAATTTTGTTCCTCAGAATTAAAGAAAATGTTTTTAATGAGAGCGGTTCTACAACGAATATTAAGGTTGGCTACAGGTTTCCAAAATATTTCAAATAAACAAACAATAGCTAGCACAACACGAAGGTGTATAAAATGTAGAAAAGTGCACAAAATCCCAAAGAAAAAGTTATATTTACCGTTCAATATCCGTTTATTAAAATTCACGTGGCTGAGAAGAAATCTTTAGGGGTTGGGGTATGGATTCTCTCACCTGTCCACTGGAGGGCGCCGCACCCATCCAGATACTCACTTTGCCATTTACAATGACGAACCCTTGTTACGGCGCAGCGGTTACACGTTCTCAGCACTTCACTCCAAGGAGTTACTCACAGGGGTTTGGAAATAATTAATGAAATTAGAATTTGTGGCACAACAGTATTTCGGAAATCTGACGTGTTTTTTTAACTGCTTCATTGAACGTTCGGTGCTTTGGAACATCCGAGTGGCGATGAGTGAAGTCAGAAGGCCTCAGCCATGTCCCTGCCATTGGTTTATTTAAAGACGTTCCACAGCATGGGGCCAATGCTGATAGCCCCTGTCAAGTTATGATGATAGGAAGGAACTCGCTGGCCGGGCAAACTGAATGAGTTTCAAGCAAATAAAGTCTCCTATTTGTTAAAGCAAAAGAAGACCCTCCTAATTTTCATTTTGGAAATTTGAGACACCAGTGTGGAGTAAAACATGCTTCTGTAGACTGTTATTAAATTTTAATAAAATATATGTAGCGCTTCCCCCTCTCCCTCAATTTCATCTTGAGGTATTTGGGTCCTATTAGCAACAGGACCTGTGGTTGGTTATGCACCCCTGACTGAACAATTCCACTGTTGCGTATGCAATGCTATAAGCACCATTGCCTTTTTGTGCTCTTCGTTTTATTATGTGCTGCAATGATGCCTCACCTGCAGCAAAGCGCAATGGGCTACAAAGTGCGTGTGGCGCGCTCTTCACACCTCTTAGCGCACAACTACACTCTCATATTCTCTGGATCATGGTGTAATGGTTCCACTGCCTCCCTCAGGATGAATGTTGGCTCATCCTTTCAGTGTGTGCTCAATCAACACAGCAAGCGATGGGAGGTGGCAGCACCAGTGGTGACCCAGACGTTGTCTCACACTCACTTGCAAAGTTCCATTGCAGCCTATTGAGACTAGGGTGACCAACTGGCATGGGTGCACATTCAGAATGATGAGTGTTAGAAAAGAGATTTTTGGCAGGCTAGGGCATGTGCCAAAGCCAGGCTGAAACCACCACTCTAGTCAGGATAAGGGAGTTGCACTCCTAAAATAACCCCTGCTTACTCCTTGGTAGCTTGGCACGAGCAGTCAAGCTTATCTTAGAGGCAGTGTGTAAAGCATTTGCACATAACCAACACTAATACAGTGTAGACACTACAAAAGGACACCACACCAGTTTAGAAAAATATCCAATATTTTTATATATTTAAGACAAGACCAAAAACAGTACTTCAAAAACCACAGTTATCAAAATACGCTTTAAAAACAGTTCCTTGATGTTAATATCTCCATCTGGGGCTATCACGGTGTCGTGAGCAAACAAATCCAAACAGTTCTGGCTGACCGCGGCATCGCAGGCCAGCTACAGTGTCGGGAAGACCCGCAAACAGTACCTTTTAGAAATGCAGAGTGTTGGTGACCTCTCGTTGAGATTCCAAAAACATGGCACCTGCAGGCGTCGGTTTCGGAGGTCGGTGCAGGAGTCTTTGGGTTCCTTGAAGTCACACACATTGAAGGTCGACCTCCTCTCTGTTGGGAACAGGAGTGCTGGCCTTGGCAGGCATCATGTGCTGTGGTGCGAAGTGCAGCGATGCGGCGTGCAGGCCCCCAGGTCGCAGTGCGAGCAGCGGCTCGGTGGCGGCATCGGATGGCATCGTCGGTGAGTCCAGGGTCGCAGTGCGAGATGAAGGCGGTGCTTGTCACGGTGCTGGCAAATCACGGTGCAAGCAGCAGCATGGTCGTTGCTGAAACGCTGTCGTTGGCTGACGAACTGGAGTTGATGAAGTGTGGTCAGTTGAAAACTGATAACATCCCATAGGGCACTCCAATATTTGGGAAATAATCCTCCTCTATTCATTACAGGATAACATGAATTCGTTTTCAAGGATTTATTCTTCCTTAATTCAGATATATTGTATTCTTTTAAAAAAACGATGACGTTTATGCTGTCAAACATATATTTTTCATTCCATTTTATATATGTTCAAATTCGCTCCAATGCATTTCGGGCATTGCCCTTCGTCGGGGAGCATCTAAACAAAACAACATATCTTGTTCTAAGTACAATATCACCATGGTAATGAACAAAAATAATCAACAAGAATTTTCTGTTAAATCACTAATTAAACAAAGAATGTAATCATATTCTACTACACATGCTACGATTGGTGCTCATCTAAAAAACGAACAAGGTGCTGTGAATACAAGAGATTCACGTGATCTATGAACCTAATATGGTATGTGATTGTGTTCATGCAATATTTAATAAAGGTAAAACGGGCTCTTATAGGTGAAAATTGAAAATTCCACAAGGTCCCAAGAGTATGTCGGCCGTGGCTTAACGATAGTAAAAGTCGTGATTAGGCAGAAGTGAAAAACGCGTGATTAAACAGAAGTGAAAAACGCGTGATTAAACAGAAGTGAAAAATGCGAAGAGCGTTATAGACACGGTAAAGCAAGATGACAGACAGCTCGTGTGACACTACAAGGTGTCGAGCGGCCAGGAAAATAAGTAAAAAGTAAACGGATCTAGGTTACTTACTCGATTGTGAAACGGCAAAGTTTTTAATGGCATCTTCGCAGGACTGATTACTACAGAAACAGTGTGCGGTCAAATATCATGCAAAATCAGTTATCAGTTTTCAACTGACCACACTTCATTTACATTTGTTCTCATTCGCCTAAAGGGTGGAGGGCGATACCAAAGGAGCACCCTTTGAATAAACACATTGAAGCATTGAACTTCTTTTGAATTAGGTGTGCACGGGTCAACTAATATCATAAAAGAACTGGAATTGATGGCACCGGCGTCGGTAGGCAAAGGCTGCAGTGTGGGATGAGGGAGGTGCGTCGTGTAACTTTACAAGCGGTGCCCTCGAACCACGGTGCAAGCACAGGAGGTGGGGATACCAAGGAGTTGTTGTGAAGCGAGGCGGTGCTTAGTGCGGTGCCCACAGGTTGCGGTGCAAGCAACAGCTCAGTGGCGGCATCAGATGGCGTCGTCGGAGAGACCAGTGTTGCGGTGAGGCAGTGCCCTCTGCGGTGCCAAGGCGTTGTCGTGAAGCAAGGCGGTGTGGAGTGCGGTGCCCACAGGTTGCGGTGCGAGCAGCGGCTCAGTGGCGGCATCAGCAAGTGTTGTCGGTGAGTCCAAGGTCACGGTGCGGCATTGCGGCGGTGCCGACAGCACACTGAGTGGGCAGCGGTGTCGTAGACGTCGTCAAGTGGCTATTCCTCTGTTGCAGCAAAAAACAGTTCTCAGTGCTGCGGGCAGAAGAGCTTGAAGTCTTTGTTGTTCCTGAGACTTCTTGCACAGAGGGCAATCTCTACCTCAAGCCCTTGGAGAAACTCAAAAAGCAGATTGCAGAAAGTAGAGTACAGTCCTTTCACTGCCCAAGACAGAAGCAGCCACTGCAGGCCAACACAGCAGAGCACACAGCAAAGTGGTAGGTCCTCCTCACAGCTTCTCCTGCTCATCTTCTTGGCAGTCTTCATAGTCCAAACAAGTTCTAAAGTTGAGGGGTCTTGGCCCCACTATTTATACCCCAAAGTCTTTTGATCTCTTAGGCAGAGAGTGTCTGTGCCCAACCAGAAACAGTTCTGCCTTCTCTTGTGTGATTTTCTGGCAGGAGGAGGAGACAGCATTGTCAGAGGCAGACCATGCCCTTTGAGGTGCAAGGAAATCTCCTCCCCTTTCCCCCATTGCATCCCAGGTCGATTCAGCCCTTTCCTGACCCTACCTAGACTATCTGGTGCCACTCCTGCTCCCCAGCCTTCTGTCATCCAACACCCAGACAGGCAATCCACATTCCAGCAGAGGCACACGGATGACTTAGCAAGAAAATACCTACTTTTTAAAAGTGGTATTTTCCAACACAGAATGTAAAAATCACCTTCACTAAAAGATGCATCTTTAGATTCTGAGTTCAGGCATACTAAACTTTATGTTCCTACCTAATTCCCCGGGCCAGTTTTGTCTATAAGATGTTATAAACAAACTTCCCATTCTGTCCTATGGGGAACAGATAGCCTTGCAATAGTGAAAAACGAAATTGGCTGTAATTCACAATCAGGACATGACACACACACCAGGCATGTCCTACTTTTCACATACGCTGCACCCTGCCCACAGGGGTACCTAGGGCCTACCTTAGGGGTGCCTGACATGTAAGAAAAGGGAAGGTTAGGGTCTGGCAAGTGTGTGCACTGGCCAAGTCGACATGGCAGTTACAAACTGCGTGCAGACTCTGCAATGGCAAGTCTGGGGTACCTCTTCAAGGCTGCTCATGTGGGTGGCACAATCAGTGCTGCAGGCCCACTAGTAGCATTCGATTTACCAGCCCTGGCACACTCAGTGCACTTTACTAGGGACTAACAAGTAAATCAAATATCCAATCATGGAAACACCAATTCATACCACAATTTACACAGAGAGCATATGCACTTTAGCACTGATTAGCAGTGGTAAAGTGCCCAGAGTCCTAAAACCAACATAAACAGGTCAGGAAAAAATAGGAGGAAGAAGAAAAAAGTCTGGGGGTAACCCCGCAAAAAGTGCCGTCTCCAACAATGAGTGCAAAAAATTTCAGGACAAAGGGTCAAAATTCACGACAAAAATTCAGGACAGGAGGTTAAAATTCAGGACAAACCTTTGGGACAAAAGGTAAGTTTTACAGATTCATCAGAGGAGGTTTCGTAATAGTATATAAATAAGTAAATAGACAACCACTTAAGTACAAGTCAATATAAGATTATATTAGGTTGAAACAATTGCGCACTTCACGGTTTTTCAGTATGCGCACAGCTTTGAGCAACTGTGCTGGTCTTTTTGTGGTATTTCATATGATAATAATCTATTTATATGGTTCCTGCACTTGGTTGTCAAGTCTGATATTTTGTTTACAATTCATGGTCCTGAGCAGGCATGTTTGGTGAGAGAAATGGTTGGGGAGATCTGCTCGGATAAACATTGTGAGATGTAAAGCGGCACGCATAGGATGCAGCTAATTGGGACCTGCAGTGCTGGTGCAGTACAGTCTTCCGAGTGACCCGCTTTATGTGTCAGATTGCTTCAAGCATTCCATTTCTGTTTGGCTGATGACTGGAATAGGGGCTGGTATAGTAATGAGTGATGGATAAGACTCATGGCAGAGAGGTCTTGTATGAGGGTAAGAGCATTAAGCAGGAAAGGGTGTTATTAACCAGACCGCAGGAGCTATAATTGGGTCACACTGCGGAGTGATATGGTATTGTGGGTCAGAGCGGTTAAATAGGATTTGACATTACTATATCATGCCTTGGCTATCCATATATCAGCCCTCCTAATTTTCGCCGTGCATTGGAAATAGTATAGTGATTGGGCTGTTTTATTTCTGTGAGCTTTAAACTGCAGATTCTCACTGATGCACATAATTGTGCTGCTGACAAGAAACTGAATACGCTGATGAGGCATTATTGTAGGGCAGAAAGAGGCACTGTCTCTTACATAGAGGACATTTTCTATTGAAATGGAAGCAAAATGCCATCATGCAGTTTTACTGATAAATCTTTATAACGCACAAATACTAATGTGTGGAAATGTGGTTTCAACAAATATGTATCATTTGAACATCACCAAGTAAAGTGTCTTGATTGTATTAATCCTACTAAAAATCTGCTTCCAGCACACTTCGGAATTACAAACAAGTGATCCATTTGTGATTTTCTAGATGCTGATGTGTTTTCAAACATTTGAACAGTTTATTTACAGTTATTTACAGATATTAAAAAGTTATTGTGTGTTACAAACTGACAGCTTACAGCCTTTGTTTTCACATTCCCAAGACAATTTGGGAAACCATGGTGCATTCTACAACACATTTATCATTATATATTAATTGTATTCGCTTCTAAAGCATAGTAAATAATTACTTTACTGTGCACCAGGAAATGACAATCTTTGAAGGGGCTCTTCAATGAATCCCTCACTATCACCAACAGTGCCTCTCATCTCTCTACAGCTCCTCTCACACATGTATTTAATATGTTTTCTCGTACCAGTATAAGATGTTGGTGCACTTTACATCACACTCACATACAAAGACAATGAATCATACGTTTGTAAATCAGTGTATAGAACATGTTGCAGAAGACAAAGGGCACTACAAGGTGTAGGATGCACGTCACCCATACTGGTAGGCATGTTTTTTAAGAGTGCTTGATCTGGAGAAGCACAAACTCAGGATTCAGAACATAACACCTTGGTTAGGGTTAACTTTAACAACAAGAATGTATTCCTACCCTAACAAACCTTTTTTTAGCAACATCAGGATAATGAACGACTGGGAAGAAAACATAACTTTGTAACTGTACCATGCAGCTTGCATGCTGCTCTTTGATGGCAGTTCGTAACTCACTGTTCTAGATTACGTATGTAACTTATGAGCTTCACAGTAACAAAAGAATCTCAGTGACAAAAGTAGTAACCCACTGAGATCTGCACATAAAATACTATTCTTTTATATGCATGGTACACATTTTTTGCAGCAGACATATTACCCCTCTGTGCTACCTTAGTTAATTCAAAACTCTCATCTTGCTCCAGCTGGTACATTCGTCACCAGACACCGGTTAACCACACTTGAATATAAGTGAGGCCGCTTTTATTGTTGCCTGAAAACCTCTGGATATGCAAAGAACTTTGCACTGCCAGCCCCCAGTAACAAAACCGCACCCCCCCCCCTTTCGAGACTTCCAGGGTAACGCTCGATGCCTGGTCCGACCATGCTACCACCCTCTAATGGTGCCCTTCATCTTCACATAGACCCACTCTTGTGTGTATTTAATTTCTTTGATAGTGCTACTCATCCCAAATATGTAGAGAAGGGTGCCAGAGTGTGTTACATCACACACATTATAGAGACAATGACTCGTATAAATGTGAAAGTCAATGTATAGGAAATGTTACTTAAGATAATGGGGCCTACTAGGTGTAATCCTTCTTTCATCCATCATTCAGTGTTTCACCATTCATTCTGTCCTTCCAACTGTGTGCCCATCCATATCCAATCATATTCAACCGTTTGCAATCCTATCCATCATGTATCCTTCCATCCATCATTTCACTCATCCATCCTTCCATTCACCCTTTTACTCAGCCATCCATTATCCATCCATCCAGCCACCCTTTCACCCTATTCATCTGTACACTCATCCATCCACTCTTCCACCCATGCATCCATTCACTCATCCAGCCAACCATTTACCCTTTCACCCATCCAGCCATCCTTTCACTTACTCATCCATCCATCCACCCAGTCACTAATCTTTCCACCCATTCACCCTTTTTGTCATCATCCATCCGCCTCTTTCTCTCTCCATCCCCCTTTCACATAGCCATCCATCCTTCCATCCACCCACCCATCTATCTTCCTGTCCATGCATGAATACATCTATTGACCCTATCATTCATCCATCCTTTCACTCATCCATCCATCCTTTCTCTCATCCATCCACCTGTTCACTCATTCACTCATCTATCCATCCTTTGGTCCATCTACCCTCCCTTTCACTCATCCGTCTATCCCAGGGGTCTCCAACCAGTAGCTCGGGAGCTACTGGTAGCTCACTAGCACCCTCAAAGTAGCTCTCAGTTGTGAAGCCAAACCAAGCCAATCTTAGAGATTCTGTGTATATTAAAGAAGGCAGCACTGCTCATTTCACTACCCTTAAGAGTTATAGACAGCCAAACCATTGGCAGGGCCTGTTGAGAACACTCAAACACACACTGTGGTGGCCTATCAATCAATAAATCAGGGATTTATAGAGCGCACTACTCAACTGTGAGGGTCTCAAGGCGCTGGGGGAGTGTGCGGGGGGGATTTGGGCAGCTCAGGTCATTTGAAAAGCTAGGTCTTGAGGCTCTTCCTGAATGCTTTCAGTGTGGGGCTTCATCTGATGCTGAGGGGGAGTTCATTTCAGGTATTGGTCATGATGTAGGAGAAGGGTGTGCCTCCTGTTCTCGTTCAGTGGATGCAGGAGATTTTGGCCAAGGCCTGGTCAGAGGAGCGGGGGTTTCTCTTGGAGGTGTAGAAGGAGATTCTTTCGTTGAGGTATTGGGGTCCAATGTTGTGGAGGGCTTTATAGGTGTGTGTGAGCAGCTTGAAGGTCATTATTGTTTCGACGGGGAGCCAGTGGAGTGCTCGTATATGCTGGGTAATGTGTTGTTGTCGTGGGATGTGGAGGATGAGTCTGACTGCCGTGTTCTGGATAGTCCGAAGTTTGTGGAGTAGAAATTTGTTGATTCTGGCATAGAGGGCGTTCCCGTAGTCCAGCCTGCTGGTAATGAGTGCATGGGTGACGGTCTTCCTGGATTCGGGAGGTGGGTCCATTTGAAGGTCTTGCTGTGTATGGGGAGGGTATTGAAGCATATGGAAGCAGCAGCATTGGCCTATGAGTCTGCTGCATGAACCAGCTTTATCCACTTTAAATTTGCCTAAGCAGGAGATTGGCCATGTTATCCGCCCTGTTTGATCAGTCACACTGTGTGTGACATAGTAGCAGCAGTAACCAGGGCTTACCCACCAAAGGGTGTGACTGCAAGAACTAGAGTGAAAATGTGTTAGTTGGGAGCATGATCAACCAAAGACCTGAGGAGAAGAGAGTATGCATCCAGGGCAGAGAAAATTAAAAGCATCACATTTATTTTTGTGTGGGTGTGTGACATTGTGTCCTTCCCAAATAAACAGTGTTGGTTCCTTAAAGCTACACCTAGCATCAAGGACTGCCAAATATGTATGCTGGTCTCCATCATAAGAGTATTATCTCTGACACAATTGTGCCCATTCCCGGTATAATTGTGCCATAGCCATAATATTTTCATCCTTGACTATTTTGGGCATACAAGTCTAGTAATTACACACTTGCTACCATCACTGACATATTAAGAGCATGACTGGCCTGCTTTTAGCCATTCCTGACAGAGTGGCAACAGCTTCTCCCATAACAATGGCCATAACTGAGGTATGTTGGGCATCCAGCTGTGGCTCAGTGATAGCCCTGGTTTAATAGTGGGCATTATTGGCATTCTTAGTGTTATGGTGAGGAAGCATGGCCTATGATTCCAATACCTGGGTATTTGAAGCATAATTTCTCCATGAGAGACATTTTTACATGGCGGTATTCAATGAAAACTAAAAGCCGATGTTTAGGGACTGTATTTTCTAACGATAAAAACTGATTTGATTTTTAAAGGAAAAAATTATGCTTTTTCGGAAAAGGTTTTTCTTCTGGAAAATTGAGTTTGATTGCTCAAAGTGAAAAGGGATTTTGATAGAAAAATATGTATATTTTCAAAAACGAATATGCTAATGACGACAAAATTTTGCAATTGTAAAACACATTTAAAGTTGTTAGCTGAATGATAATTCAATTTGAGATGGGGAGACTTACTGTTGTCGTAATACCCTTTGTATATTTTTCAAAAACAAGGGGGACCCAATAAGTACCTAGGGACCTTGGGCAATCAACTTTTATGGAAAACAGTGGTCCATAGGATTAAATTTTCACAAAAACAAATGCAAATATAGACTCCAATCAGTACTATATTGACTAGTTTTTCAGTACCCAGCCGGGCCTGAAATTTTATTTCAAATATAAACAATTTTAAAATACCATCAAGGAGGTCTAATGCGACAGTTGATAGGGTACAAGCCTGTACCTATCCAAAGTACACTCAAAAAGAATTAGAGGGTGAGAAAGTAAGCAAAGAAAAGAGGGTGAAGAATATCAGGCAAAAAGAACATGGGAGCCAATTGTCCCTTGCATCAATAGCATATTCGCAAGGCAAGTTCAGACAAACAATTCATGTAACAGTGTCAACACAATGGGAAAGTTACAGAATTGAAAAAAGTGTCGACGGCGTTTCGATCCCCGGCTCCTGGTGAACTGGGATCATCATCAGGACTTAAACAATGTATTGCCTGTATGTGCTTTTTTTAAAAAAAACCTGTTTGGAATGAAAATTTACAGAAATGGGAGAAAAAGAGAGAAAGGAAATTCTGTTTAAATACAGCACTAATTAGGGGTACAATGCACATAGTATTCATTTATGTCATGCCAATGTGATCATGTTGATTTCATTCACAAGTCTTCCAGTGTTCCAATATCATGCTTTTCGAAAGGGTGCGAAGAGTTTAGGCTGAAGCCGACTCGAATTCTTACACCGTGAGCCTTTAGACGCTATTGTGGGTGGGGCTACATGTGTCGCTTTCCGAAGTGGCGCAATAGTGATGATTCATGTGAAGTTCATATTATTTCGAACATACAGCCAGGTGAGCTTAAAAACGATTTAGGACGCTTGTATCTGTGACTAAAGTATCATCTTGTGATTACAGTTATAGTGACTACGACGTAAACATGCGTTGCGTGAGCGTGGCGGGATTATCTACATGCCTATTGAAATTGCGATGATAGTAGGTGAAGAGCACACCTTTTCGAGCGATCTTCAGGACCCTCCTGTGAGTCTAGGAGAGATGGTTGGGTGGAGGGCTGTTGCCTAAAGCGAAGAGGATCAATTAGGATCAAGTAATGATATCATGCGCTGGTAAGTGGGGCGGGGGAGCAAGACGTTACCTCGATTCCTATTCCGATAGGTTTAGGATTGTTGCCATAAGTTCCTATCCTGCACTGGATAATATCCCGCTTGGGGCGATATAGTGTATCCAGACCTCTTGAGAGTATACACTCTAATTATTCCAGAGTCTGAAAACAAACAGGATTGAAATTAACAAAAAGGAGGAAAACATTACGTGCCCTTGGCAGGGAGGGGAAGGGGAAGACCAGGAACCCTTACCTTGGCGCAGAGGCAATACTCCTTCACTCGCAATACGAGCAAAGTGCGGGCGGTGTACACAGTGGCAGTCCGCCGGCTTCACGGTAATACGGGAGTAAGCCCAAGCCCGAAAACTCGTAAATTAATAAACAGTGATGAGGGAGTGAGAGCGACAGAGGGCGGGGAGAGTGTCCCAGTGGCGGCCATCTTAGAGTGGTGTCGGTCAGGCAAAACGGGGTGATTGTGCTCGTATTCATGCATTTAGGGTTGTACCCGGATTGCTACTGCACCCTGATGTACATGATAGAACAACTGACATATAAAACCATTACATTGCGTTTCCAATAAAAAGTTCAGTCTCTGTTCACACTAGTATTGGATTACAAGACGGGCATCGGCAGACATTATGTTAGAACACCTCATCCATCAAAGCAACAAGCACTGGAGACATCAAAATAGTTCGTAATTGACTATTGTTCCAATTGTGTCAATTTAGACAGTCTCTCAATTCAACATCTGGCAATTCACAGCAATCCAGCCCAGTCCTCAGTGCGGTTAAGACCATTCTCTATTGTGTCCAGAAGTATAATGCATTTTAGTTCCTCCTTATTGAGAAGTTGAGCCATACATCCTCCTCTAGGTGGTAACTTTGGTGCCTTCAGCACAGTCCACTGTAAGTCATTTTCCGTGTGCTTGGCACTGATGAAATGTTCCACAAGCGGGGCATTTTGGGTTTGGCAGCGAATGCGGCTCTTGTGCTGGCAGATCCTTGTTTTCACCTTCTGTGAAGTTTGACCCACATACATTTTCATACATGGACATTGAACCATATATATCACATTGCAGGTGTTACAATTTGACAGTGAAGAACTAGTAAAGGTGATGTTATTAAATACTCTGGTTTTCCCTTCAATAGTCATGTCACACACACTGCAGTTGCCACATTTTACATGTCCTACATATGGATCCCCATATGTATACAAGCGTCCTAAATCGTTTTTAAGCTCACCTGGCTGTATGTTCGAAATAATATGAACTTCACATGAATCATCACTATTGCGCCACTTCTGAAAGCGACACATGTAGCCACACCCACGATAGCGTCTAAAGGCTCACGGTGTACGAATTCGAGTCGGCTTCAGCCTAAACTCTTCGCACCCTTTCGAAAAGCATGATATTGGAACACTGGAAGACTTGTGAATGAAATCAACATGATCACATTGGCATGACATAAATGAATACTATGTGCATTGTACCCCTAATTAGTGCTGTATTTAAACAGAATTTCCTTTCTCTCTTTTTCTCCCATTTCTGTAAATTTTCATTCCAAACAGGTTTTTTTTAGAAAAAAGCACATACAGGCAATACATTGTTTAAGTCCTGATGATGATCCCAGTTCACTAGGAGCCGGGGATCGAAACGCCATCGACACTTTTTTCAATTCTGTAACTTTCCCATTGTGTTGACACTGTTACATGAATTGTTTGTCTGAACTTGCCTTGCGAATATGCTATTGATGCAAGGGACAATTGGCTCCCATGTTCTTTTTGCCTGATATTCTTCACCCTCTTTTCTTTGCTTACTTTCTCACCCTCGAATTCTTTTTGAGTGTACTTTGGATAGGTACAGGCTTGTACCCTATCAACTGTCGCATTAGACCTCCTTGTTGGCGTAATACCCTTTGTGGCACACAGCATGTGATGATTTGAATTTTACTTGATTACAAGAATTTAATATTGATAATCGTTTTCCTAGCATTCTGCTGATAACTTCATCTGGAATGTTTGGGTGGTTACTACTGATAAATCGTTCTTAGGGTGGACATAGTGTAATGTTAATACATATCATCAGCATTTTACAGTGATAAAATATGCTAGTAGCTCAGCAGGACTTTCCTTGAGCAGAATTAGCTCTCTCTACAGAAAAGGTTGGAGACTCTATCCATTCACCCTTTCACTTATTAATTCATCAATCATATCCATCATTTCACTCACCCATTCATCCACCCAGTCACTCGTCCATCATCCACCCTTTTAGTCATCCATTCATCATTTCACTCCTCCATCCACCCTTTTACCCATCCAACTACCCGTTTACCCATCCATCTACCCTTCCACCCATCCATCTACCCTTCCACCCATACAACCATTGATTTACCTTTTCTCCCATCCATCTTTCCACTCACTCATCTATCCATTCTTTCACTCATTATCCATCCATTCCCCTTTCATTCATCCATTCACCCTTTCACTAATCCATCCACCCATCCCTTCACTTACTCACTCACCCACCTTTTCACATTAAATATGAGCTGAGCCTTTGTCTGCAGAGTTGCAGACAGAAGCGACCAATCAAGAACTCCACCCTCGCTGTAGTTCCTAAAGCAAGGGTTGGGCTGGGGGGAGGGTTCACTATGCTCCTGCTCATAGGCAAACTGAAAAAGTGGAAGTCATTAGTCACGCATGATGCACAGTGCCAGGCAGTGAGGTGACTGTGACATGGGGTTATTTCCAAAGTGGGATGAAGTAACTGAGGAGGTCTCTCCAAAGGAGGTATTTAATGTAATTAAGGGCATTGCTTAAAACAACTAACCTAAAAATCTGTGCTTAGCATAGTGGCCACCCGACTGGTATTCTGCTACTTCTGTTATTGCATCCAGATATATACTACAAAAAGTAACGTTACACCTACAACAAGCCAGAACTATTGTATTTGTCAATGGTTGTTAGTTGCATAAAATAAACAAGCATTGACATAGTCAATAGATCTTGCCTTTGGGACCTATTATGTGTTTAGTCATGCAGCATGTTATCCTGGGGGGTTGAATTATAGCTTGAATCCTGAATATGTAAGGTTATATCAAGCTCAAATTAAAACGTCTGGAAGCTCGTGGCATTGGGAGCATTGTTGGGTAGCTTGCAGTTGAGTGGGGGCAACCGAGGAAAGCTTGCAGAAGTGGTGAAATTGTGGAAGCCTGCAGCATTAGGAGCAGTGTCAGGTAGCTTGAAGTGGCATTCAGACAAGGAATATTTACTTTTAGCTTGTTTAACCAAAACAAGCCTGTAGTGTTTGTTGACTGTTCCAACTAAAAGTGGTATTACTGCATTTTTTCACAGACCATAACAGTTTTCTCTGAATATAAAGTTGTGAAAAGTACATGGCAAACTTCTTTCTGTACACATAGGGTGACTTTTCCCCCCTTTGAACTAATGTTAAAGACCCTTTGTGCATATATTTTCTATATAATGCTGAGGTTTATAAGTGTTTGTAATGTTGCCCTGCAGGCTAAAAGTGCTATTATCTTGACTCAGCTACTACCAATCCAATGTGTGCCAACTATCACTTGAAATTGAAAGATGATGAAAAAGCAAAAGAAATGTGAAATTGAGCATCTTATTTTGAATCATAAAATAGTACATAGATGTTATGTGCACAACAGAGGAAATAAGTTATGTCATGTCAATTGGCAAGGTTTCCACATATAAACAATCTGACTCACTCTTTCTCAAAAACAGAATGCATACATGTGTGCAACACATAATCAAGCAAAAGGTGATAAGCACACTGAAAACATGGTATACTTGCACAATCTGACACTCTCACGCAGAAGACTTCACCTACACAAAGACCACACACACACACTACAGATGTGAAATATTTGCCCACTATGGATTAAAGTAGAAAAATGGCAAAATAGCTAATGATGCTTAAAAATGTATTGCCTTATACCGCATATTTTTTTGTCTTCTCACATAATTTAATCAACCCTGCAACATAATTTGGCCTTACCTGGCACATAAATCTAGTGGCTCAGCCAATACCTAACAAGTGCCTTTATGACGTTTTCTGTTAGTGATGACCTTTTATCAAGCAGCAGAAACCAATTAAGTACCGGTGCTGAGCACTGGAAAGCACCGGCTCAAATTAAGCACTGGTTAAACCTGTTGGGCAAGCCTGCACATCCATTAGGAAGAAAGGGATGGTGACAAGATTTAGACTCACCCATTGATTAGGGCTTTTCCACTGTGAATGTTGTTTACATTAAGGCAAGTGACTGTAGCCTACATTTGGCCACCATATGTGCTAAACGGCGGTGCAAGTTAAAGCCTTTGTTTAGCTTTTTTACTTGTTTCTACTTACTTATAACCATGAAGTATGGTTTACGATTTCTGTCCTTGGGGGTACACCCAATGTGTTAATATCATTGTGTAAAGCTAATTTCAGCTTTAGCTTGCACCGCCATTTAGCACGTTATTACGTGGAGAGGGGCTGGGTTTTCTAAGTGGGGGGTGCATTAATAAAGCCGGGCTGGCGCTGGACTCCTCAGCTCTATCACCGGGTTCTCGTGCTGCGCAGCCGTCACTTCTGTCTTCCGCTCCCAGGATTTCACTGGAGTTTTATCTTCTCTTCCCCCACGTAACACACCGCATAAAACTACACATTGGCCTCGTCAACGAAAATTTGAAAATAAACCTGCACTTTAACAGGTAGGGTTTGAAAGCTTGATTCACTTGGCAGGTAGTTGTGTGATTATTGTTTAGTTGTGAGGACGCCCGCCTCCTTTGCCTGAACAGTAGAAGAAGGGGTGCACACCCCCGATGAGACTACCAGACCCTTGCTCTGTGCACACCATTTCACATGACTGCAAAACACACCAAGTAAAACAAGTAACAGGAAATTGCACACTGAAATCCTGCCACTCTATTTAATAGATATGATCAGAGGGGGGAATGCGGACGAAGGGGTGCAGCTTTGTCACTGTCCATGGCTGCCCGTTCACAGCAGTGACAGCGTTCAACTGCGTTGTCTCGATGGCAGGCTGTCAGCTCTGAATGCTGTACCCTGGTGGTACTTTAGCCTTTTACAGCACATGGGAGGAGTTGAGAGGATGTTCTTGAGCCTTTCACCTTCGCCGGTGCCCCCAGCACAAACAGCACAGGGAGCAGCACTGCCACAGATATACATACTCCTAGAGAGGAGCACTGTCAGAGCAAAGCATGCATGTCCCCCCAGCAGCCACTAACGTGCATGCCACTGCTCGCTCCAGCAGCAATACTCCATGGGAGTGAACTATTGGAAAAAGGTGAGACTTGCGCCCACCGTTAGCCATTTGCAGGTTACGTTTTTTTAAGGACACACACCACAGCCAATCCAAAGCGTGGGAGGAGTCAGGCCCCCACAAAGTAACTACAACAGATCGCCTGACAGCGCAAGCACTGTAAGGTCGACCTAAAAAGCAGCAACCGTATCTTGGTTGAATATAGTATTGAAAATGTGTCAGTTCTAAAATGATGAGACTGTGAAAGACCCATAACCTCTTCTTTTTAACTTGTTTCACCAGCTTCTTCTCATGAACTGGAGTCTCATGTAGCAGTATTGGTGCTTTTGCACATTTCTTCCATCTGACAGAATTCCCTGCACTAGACGGAGGCAGGAGGAGGCTACCACATGCTTTGCAGCCCAATCTGGCCCATTGTCATTCTGTATGTGGCATTCATCCCCATACAGAATGACAATGGGCCTGGTGAGGCTGCTCTTGTGCTCAGAGGAGGAGTACGAGGCAGCCCCATCAGGGAGTTGAGGCTTCTCGCAGGGGGGAAAGTGCTGCTCCCTGCAATGCCCAAAATTAAGGACAAAAGGCATCCGTAAAAGGGTTAATCACAGACAACAGACATGAAATCCAAATCACGGACGGTCCGTAAAATTTACGGATGGTTGATCACCCTAATTGAGACACAGCAAACAAGAGAGATGAGGCAAAAGTGAGGCCTCTAAAGTGGCTCAGCGGCTCCGTTGCTAAACCTGCACTGCATGGTCAAACTCTATGCTGGAGACCTCCCCACACTCCAGCCCACCTCTTACAATCTCGGGTCCTGCTCAACAACAGCAATAAAGGAGGCTGCGATCAGTGATACAGCCACGCCTTCATTGTCCTCATGGGCCAGGTCTGCACCCCCCCCCCAGCCATTTAGTTTAATGTATCTATTCAAATCCCATCCTACCCCATTCAAATAACCCCCAAAATAAAGCCTAAACCTGAAACTGAAAACCTCACACGCCCACCGCTATGTCGTCACTGGCTTAGCTTACGGCTCCAGGCGGAGGAAGACCTCACCCGCCCAAAACATGCTAACGGTGCAGAACGCCTCAGGTCAGTTCCTACCCCCCCTCCTCTAATAAAAGAAAAACCCACAGATTCACACAAGTTTATGACCGAGCAGCAACTTCAATTTATTTTCAGCTGCTAGTTCTTCTTTTACCCCCCAGGATGGCGGGCAATGTTCCTCTAGCCCACTAATACCAGCCGCCCCTGGAACTGGTAGTAGAGTTCAGGAAACATAAAATGAAAAAAAAATTAATATGAACAATTTAAAGTTAATCAATAGGGAAGGATACATTCTGCCAATAATGTCAAAAACTTTTTCTGAAAGTCCCAGTTTGATCTCTGAACCATCTAAGGCCAAGCCTCTGTGAGCACCTTTATCCTGAAATTGATATTTGGGAAGGGACAGAACTATGAATTTGGGCTTTGAAAGTTTTCTGGAGAAATGTTCTGTCCAGCAGGTTGAACTAAGAGTATTCACCCATTTAGGTAATGTAACATTTTGACATCCACTGTTCAAATGGTTGGTGAACCAAGTGCATTCAAGAAGAAATGTTCCAGCTGGGAGAAGGTGCCTTTGTGAGTGTGAAGCAGAGGTTCAAAACAAAGTAATCAGACACAGGTAAGGCTATTGCTAAACTCAGTTCTTCTTTTGCAAGCTTTCAGATTTTGCAGACATGAAAGTCCACCAATCTTCCAGATAGGTCCTGCAGAATCCCTTCAAAGTAAGGTAAACACTGTAATTTCTGCTAGTAATATCCTACCTATCTATTTGAGGGCCTCCACTTTCCTCAAACAAGGAAATTGGGAGTGTGATATCTCCACCCTGCCAGTAAATGCACCCTTCATAGAAATCATCCCCACAACAGGTAAACAGAAATTGTGGTTCACCAACATTGGGAAGATTAGAGGACTGGGCCGTTCCACATCAAATGTCAATACCTTGCAGCAGTAGGTGTTGTTTTTTTTTGCCCACCCTCCAAGACCAGGGTCCTCTATGGTCACACTGCTCCTCTTGGCAATGCAAAGGTGTCTACTGTTCCTATGGTCACACCTGGCAAAGCCAAGGGCCTTTCAATTCATTTAGCACTGGGAGAACTATTTCACTAAGGCATATAGAGAAGGGAGAGAGACACAGCCTAACTTTTACCCTTATCCTATAACCATAGGCCCAACTGAGCAGCTCAGGAGGAAAAGGGTATTCTGTGCCTTACTACTGCAATGGAGAAGACCAACAGTACAATCATAGCTTCACATGTGGAGTTACTGCACCCCTAGGCCATCCTATGACTGTACTAGCATAGTTACCAGGCAGCTCCTGAGCCTGGAGCTCATGCCTGAGAATTCTGGTTAAGGCTTACCACTGCATCATTGGTTCCATCGCATGTGACTTGAGCTAGCTCTCTCCCTTGAGTACCTCGCTCGAAAGGAATCCCCCTGGACTAATGTCTTCTTCAAACCTCATTTGTTTTCAGCCTGATACCACAGGCACCATTCCTTTGCTCTCATCTAACCCAGTTCTAACCCAGTTTAGGGGGTTCACTGTGATCAGACATTTGGCTGGTCGCAATGGTCTTCCAGGATTTATGGCACAGGCTTGAAGGAATGGCACATTCCTTTTGTACCTGCTTATGGGGGAACTACTGATTTCTGCAGCAGCACATTGAACACATATTGCCCTTTCATGAAGTGATAGCTACAGTTTAAGTCCCAGAGCCTTTTCCTGTGAGAGCAGTACCCTCAATATGTTGATTCATACAACTCCATCCTCGAGCCTAGAATCTGACAATCATTGGCAAGAGAGCACTCTAGTGGAAGTATCGGGACACTTTTGCTTTTGTCTGGCCTGTAACCCTCTGCCGTTCTTTGGTGACCAAAACAATTGGTCAGTTATTTGTGAACCCCCCAACATCCTAGAAGGCTTCCCTTGAATGTACTGTTTAGGTGTCACAAGTGTCTCCTACAAAAAGGTTTGATTAACCGCACGCCAGCAAGGAAGCCTATCAGAGGTCGGTGAGAATCTATAAATCAACCCTGAAGCTCACTAAAGCCTCTCACTATGACACGAGAATAAAAAACTCCACCAACTTGGCAAGGGAATCTTTTCCCATTGCCAAAGAGCTATTGAAAATACCAGCTCCACCCTCCTCCAACACACCCCCGGCAGACAGAAGTAACGAACTGGCTACCTACTTTAACTCTAAAATCGCCCGTATTCTAGTTTCCCTCCCCCCTCCCTGCCAGCCGAACCACATGGACAATGAGGCATCCACCAACCGCACAGGAAGCAGCTTGCATCCTCAGCTGACCGCTTTTAGGGCAGTAACACTGAACGAAGTAGACACAACCATGGCCAAAATGAAAAGCGGTTCCCCTCTGGACCCCCCCCCCCCATCAGATTCCTTAAAACAGTAGCCCCTGTCATCGTGCCTACGATCACGGAGCTCATAAACATCTCGCTCTCTCAAGGTTCGGTCCCCCCCAGCTGGAAGAGTGCAGTAGTCAAGGCACTCCTAAAAAAAACCCAGCTGGACCCTGTCGACATGGCGAACTACCGGCCAATGTCACTCCTCCCTTGCATCAGCAAAATGGCCGAGAAACTGGTCAATGGGCAACTGTCACAGTTTCTAGAAGCAAATAACCTCTTGCGGCAGTCCCAAACTGGGTTTCGCCCGGGCCATGGCACAGACACCGCCCTTCTCGCCGTCATCGAGGAGGCAAGGTGCATTCTGGATTCAGGAGGGTCAGTGGCAGTGATCCTCCTGGATCTCAGCGCAGCCTTCGACACAGTTAACCATCGTGTCTTACTCCATCGGCTGGCTGCGGCAGGGCTCGCAGGTTCGGCGCTCACGTGGATAGAATCCTTCCTCTCAGGGCGTTGGTTCCAGGTATGGGATGGCAACTCCCACTCTGCCTCCCTCCCCCTCACGAGCGGTGTCCCCCATGGGTCATCACTAAGCCCCACTTTATTTAATGCTTACATGGCCCCTCTCGAAGATGTGGTCACCCCCTTCGGGATCAAAATAGTGAGCTACGCGGATGACACGCAACTGGTCGTCTCACTCTCCCAACTGGACAACTATCCTGACAATCTGCTGAACTGCCTCAAGGAAATTCACAACTGGATGTGCGAGTCATCGCTCAAACTAAACGGGTCAAAGACTGAAGTCATGCTCCTTGGCAAGCAATGGACCACCATCCCCCCTTCGGTCTGGCCAGACGTGTTCGGGGAAATTCCCACCCCGAAACAAGAAATTAAGACCCTAGGAGTCTGGCTAGAACCCGAGCTGTCGATGAAAACCCAAGCATCCAAAACAGCAGGTACCTGCTTTGGTCTCATGCGCTCCATCCGCAGGATCCTCCCACTACTTCCGCCCCTATCTAGGAAACTCCTGGTCCAAGGTCTGATCCTTGCGCAGCTGGACTACAGCAACATGGTATATCTGGGAGCTCCAGAAGCTACCATGGCTAAACTCCAGCGCACGCAGAACGCAGCCGCCCGGCTACTTATGAACCTCCCTTCCAGAGTATCAGCCAAACCAGCAATCAAGGCCCTCCACTGGCTTCCAATACGTCAAAGGGTAGAATTCAAGGCCTGTGCACTGCACACAAACTGCTTAACGGTCTTGGCCCTGCTATTCTGAGAGACCTGGTCACTCCATACAAGGCCCCCAGGTCCCTTCACTCGGATAACGAGCGTCTGGCCAACGTCCCCAGATACAGGAAGACACGTACCGGCGGCCGACGCTTTTCTGTTAAAGCATCCTCTGGGTGGAACTCACTTCCCCGCCCCCTGCGGCTGGAACCCAGTCATCTGATTTTCAGGAAAAAACTGACAACTCTGCTATTCCCAAAATAAAGTCCCCCCTTTTTTCCTCTGGTCTCCACAAATGTTATAGCGCTGGGATGCCTCCGGGTCACCAGGCGCTCTACAAATCGCTAAATAAATAAATAACCCTTGTCACTACTAGGTCACCAGCGGGGCCCTCATACTGAAGCAGTAGAAGTTTTGAGGAGTTGTTCGTCACTTTTAGCATGCACCGATGGGGAGAAGTGCACACTCCCCTCCGTTGGACATTTGGAAACATTGGTGGCCTGACGAAATGTCGCCACCCCAGACGGCTGTTAACATGGCTAAAAATCTGGGGGTGTATGATCCTGTATCTGTAATGCCAACCCATGTGATGCAGAATGTATGATAGCACCTGATGTTTTGGTTTGTGTTTTTGATGTAATTTTTGTGTATGTCCTTTTTTTGTAATTGTTTAGTAAAAAGATTTATTTAAAAAAAAAATCTGGGGGTGAAAATGGATGATATGTAATCAATGAAAACAGAAGTCCAGACTGTGACTGGTACTTGTTTTGGTTTTTTAAAAATTGTCTGGAAATTTCCTGCCAATGACATATGCAACAATTCCCTGCGCACAACCAACTATGAAGACCCAGCATGTACTGTGCATGGCTACTGCACAACTTATGAGCCATGAAGAAAGCAACACACTAGAAGGACGATGCCTTCACCAAGGAAGAAAACGTCTTCAGGAGTTTATGAAACACAAGCACGTTGTACTCTGGCCTGTGATGGAAGGACAGATATTCCAGTGGGAGGCTTAGTAGATCTTAACTGGGCTTGGTGAGCTAGGTTGTACCATCTGAACTTGGAAGGAAGTGGTGATCAGTGGGTGTACCGAACAGCTTTGTGTACAACGCATATAGATTTAACGAGAATCCACTGTTTCCAGCTGAAGCCAGTGTAAAGAGGCGCAAGCAGAAGAGATATGGTCTCTGGAATGCAGCAATGTACCAACGTTTTTGACTAAATACAATCTCTGGACTTGATTGGCAGGAATATCCATATACATTGAATTGCAGTTATAGAGTCGAGAGGACACAATGCATTCAGTATCTACAACATCTAAGAAAAAGTAAAACGATACAGAATGTGCTTAAGAAAATCTGAGAGAAACAAGACTTCTCTACGTGCCAAATGTGGACTGAAAGAGTTAAAAAGTTGTAATGCCCAGATTGTTTTATGTAGGTATAGGGGCTTAGCTGATCTAATGATGAAATGAGGGGGGTGCAGATTTTGTGTAATTTGTTTTTGCATTATTACGAGAAATTTGGGGGAAATTTTGCGAAATTAGACATACTTATGCATATTGCATATTCCCCACTTGGCACACTATTTTAGAGTGAAATGCACCCTCGAGTGAATTTTTTGCGCAAATATGCATTTAGTAAAAAAAAAAAGCGGGGAAAACACAAGTGCCACGAGCAACAGCTGCTCTTGTTCTGGCCGTTGGCGTCGTTCCCTCATGCTTGAGGTAAAAATTTACTGGAAATGATGCAGACACGATATGATGCAATGTTATAATTTCAAGAATTTCGCATGACAAGCATAACACAAAATTCCCAAAATAGTGCAAATTATGCAAGCATAATTAAAATTTCACCCCGCCCTAAAAAGAACAGGAGGGCATAGGATTTCTGTCTTACCCCCATTTTGTTTCAGATTGTTATTGCACATCCACTGATATAGTTTATACGGACATCAAGGAAGTTGGGTGGCAGTATGACACTTATCACCAGATATATGAAGAATGATCTGGGTGTCCGCATAGAGAAAAAGACCAAATTATTAGATAGGACGAGACATAAGAGCTATAGAAGGTTGAATAACAGGGGCGAGAGAATATCATCCTAGGTAACAGCTGCTGTCCAGAACCTGGGAGAAAATATGAATGTTGGAAAAGAACTTTTAGCAGTTCTGTCTGATAAAAAAATCAGAAAACCAAGAAATCGCTATATCTTTGATGCCCAAATAGGAAGGCGAAGACAGCATGATGGAAATGGTGACTATATATCAGCATCTGCACGGCTTCGCAGCCGATCAAGGGTTGATACAACCATTCATTTGGCGCTGTAACCCGGACAGAACCCAATCTGCACAATGTCTGTGAACCCACCTCTGGGGTCCGTGGACCCTCGAAAGGTGGTCCCGGGCCGTTATTAGGCATCACGCGTAAATTAATGATAGGTCCATAAACCCGTGGTATGCCCAACAAATGTAAAGCCGTTTGTGGGGTCTGTAAACCCCTAGAAGAATTAACAAAGGTAATGCAGGGCCAAGATGCGGGTAGGCCCTGCGGCCAACCGAAAGGCTGTGCGCAGCGCGAGTGGCTGCCATACTGGGTTGGGTGCCGGGTATTGTTAGGCTATACTTTTAAAGAAGGTGGATGCAGCAATTGGTTTTTAACAAACTCACAGTAGCCCAGTTAAAGTGAAGTTATGTTTAGATATTAAAATCGCAAAACCACTGACGTTCACAAGTTATGGTTGAGACGCAATCCGCAACTCACACAAAAGCTATGCATACCTTAACTCCAGGGCTCGAGTCGGGGTACCACGCGGGTGGACGGCGTCCCCCTACTTATTTTACCGGGTGGACGCTGTCCTCCCTGCTAAACAGCTGGTCTTCACTCTTTGGCCTCTCTGGGACGAGATCGGAGCTCACAGCACGCTGCTCACCTTCGCTTTTGAGAGGGGAGGAGGTGTCAGACAGGGGCAGCTCAGTCTGAAGCTGCACTGTATCTTCAGTAGATGCCTCCGTGCAAGGAACACGCGACCCCCCCCGCCTGCTCCTCCCCTGTGCCCATCACCCCATCCCATCGCTCGCTTGTACAAGCCCCCCTCACTGTATCCCAGAACAGCGCCCCCTCCTCGTTGGAGCTCCTCGCCGCCTCTCCTCTTCGCCTCCTGCACAGACCCCCCTCACCTCTTCGCTCGCTTCTACAAGCCCCCTCACTGTGTCCCAGCCCAGGTCATATGTGCCAACCACCCCTGGCTCCCGCCCCTTGCACCTTTCGTGATGTCACTTCCTGTCGTGAAGTCACTTCCGGTGACAGCGTCCCCCCACTTCTTTTTCAAGGACTTGTGCCCTGCTTAACTCTCTAACCAAATGAAATGCTTATAACATCCCAATATATATACCAATAATTAACAACACTTAAAACCAGGTCTGACTTTAGGGTGGTGTGACCAGTCAGGCCACACCTGGCACTGACCTTGGGGGAGAGGGAGGGGTGGAACTGCATTTAGAAATACTTTTTAGGTTTAAAATACCCTACCAAAGTGTTCCTTGTCTGACCAGCAGTTTTCAGGCAACAATAAAAATGTCAAGATAACGCTGGTGATTAATGTTCCTGCTGGAGAGAGATCAGGAAATTGGAATTTTGTCTAGTGGCAGTTTTGAATCCAACTACAGCAGCGCCAGGGTCAACGTACCAGCTGTAAAGATCTTGCACCACATAGTTCACAAAATTGTATTTAAAATAAATAGCTCAGTGCTTTACTGCTTTGGTCACAGAGATCATTTTGTTACTTGCAGTTCATAAGTGACAATCCTAATTTAACACAGAGAGCTATCAACTGGCATGAAAGATCTGCATGCAAACAGCAAATTTAAGGTAAAATGTTATGATTTTCTCCAGTCTGTATCCTCATGTTGTAAAGAGGGTTTGTTGAGTATAAATACATTCTTGTTAGTATATCCAACCCCAACTAGTGTGTTACTCTTACATCCTGAGCGTGTACGCCTCCAGACCAAGCATAATGCCATGTGAAGGCCATGTGACGCCTGCGCATTATAATCCTCATTGTTTTATGTAACATTTTCAATACACTGATTTACAAATGGATGCATCATTGTCGCTGTGTAATGCGTGTGTGATGTAAAGTGCTCTGACACCCTACACTGGTCTGAGTAGTGCTATAAAGCAAATGAAATGCATGTGAGAGAGGGGCTATGGAGTGATGAGGGTCTCTGTTGAAGGATGCTAGTGAGGGAATCTGTGAAGAAGCAGGTAATTGGGGGGGCGCCAACAAAGGTTGTTGCACCAGGCGGCACCAATGCTAAAGCCGGCCCTGCTTAAAACCACAACATATTTAAATAAAAACACATACTCAAACTAAATCACACTACCTTCATAGTCCTCTTTTTCATAGTGCTAAAGGTAAAATGTTATGAAATTTCACCTAAGAAAAATATGGACTTTTATAATGTCAGCCGTCACATCAATGGTGATGGCTTCTTTTCCTCTAACACAGAGGTCTTCAAACTGCCCCTCCTCCCTGGGGGCCTTAGGGGGTCACTGGGGCGAGGGTCGCCAGACACTGGCCAAGAGAATACGATGCTAATAAAAAGACAGAGCTGCAATAAGCCACTCTGTAATGTGCCATCACTAACATCTTTTGTCACTCATAGCCTTTTGCTGGGAGCAGGTGTCAAAGAGGGAGGGCCTCCAAATAATCCTTAACTCCACCCCCCCCCCCCAACCCCCCCCATCCTCACCCTCTCATTTCAGATAGAGAATCACACTGGGACTAGTTTTCCACCAGACAGGCCATAGCATGTTGGCAACCGTGTACCTGATTGTATTTTTAAAATTGATAATAGAGCATAACTACAGTGTTCATATATTCTTAAGCGCATTTAAGAATTGCCAATTTTCTTGAATAATTGTAAAATATATGTTCACACGGGGGCCCGGTTACTTTTCTTTTTTAACATGGGAGACACTGCATTGAAAAGTTTGAAGACCACCACTGCTCTAAAGTCAACATGAACGTTACACTGAAGTCTTACATTGACTGCCTGATTTGCTGGAGGGGAGGGGGTGTTCTTATATTGATCATGTCAAAGAAGCTATGTCCTCCTTGCCTGAGTTGCCATATGATATGTAAAAGGAAAAAATATGAAATTTCAAAGCAAAGGTCTTGTTTATTTGAGATTTATTTGTACATGACTTCTTAGTTATTGTAATTGCTAATTTCTATCTTGGAATGATATGTTGTAGGCGTCTGCTGTTTGTACTGGTGTTAAATACAATACTAAGCCCCTCTATACAAGTTTGTCGGAATAGGGTGGGACATTTACCACACTAGTAAATGCCATTTGCCCATGGTGAGGTGTTTACCATGTGCGGTAAATGCCTCCTATTCCGGGGTTTCTACAGAAAAGTGAGGCATAACATGTGGGATTGGCTTTTAACACTCTGAATTCCAGATGTTTTGCTTTTTTTCCGGGGCTTTTTCCCTGATAGATTTTGGCAAGCTTGACCAGCCGGAATATATATCAGGTGAAACTAGGAAGGCGTGTTAATTATAACACAAATCGTAATTCTGATCCTTTGTAAACACGTTTGCACAGGTATCGAAATTTTGCCCCGAACTTGTAACGAGGACCTTGGATTTATCTTGCTGGTACTCAAATTAAATCTTCTCATTAGAGACATGTATCTTTCCTTCACCTATTCAATGTAGCCCCCTAAAACCTACCATGCAACTTCTGTTCACTACTTATGCAATTTATCCACCCACTCTTTGCTCCACGTGGCATGCTATCAGGCTCACATTCACCCTCTCTTTAGTGTACTGTGAATGAGTTCAGGCTCATCCCGGTACTCTCGTTGGCCCATTGTGCATGCTCTTGCGCTCATCTCCACCCTCTCTCAGATCCACTATGCAAGCTCATGGGCTCACCGCCACACTCTCTTTGGTCCACTATGTATGCTGTCGCCAGTCGCAGCTGGTGCATAGGGGTGAAAGGCAGGCGCGCAACACCCATTGGGCTCACGGGGCTTCAGCCCCTCCCCCCCCCCCGCCCCCCCCCCCCCCCCCGTCGTGTGTGTCAGCCCGGGCTGACACTTCTTCGCGAGCTAGCAAGCATCTAATTGCAGCCACACCCTAGTACTTAACAGGTCTTTAAAAGACCATTAATTGTAAATGAGGCTTTTGTTGTGTGTTCACCAGTTCTTACAGCCACTCTGTCTGTGGTTGGAAGAATTAGCCCCCCCCCTCCCCCGAAATTTGGCTCTAGTTGCCCGCATGGTGAAAGGGTCGTTAGCCCACTAGCCTCGGCACGAGGATCGGGGAGGAGACAAAAGATACACCAGGCAATGCAACAGCCTTAAATGAAATGCTCACTGCCCAGTGACGAACACAACACAAATCAAATTCTGGGGTTTTTTTTGTAGGAAGGCCCGGAAGAAACGAGGTCACAGGTCAGAGACCTCCTGCGCATGTGCTGGCCGGGGCAAGGACTATTGCTCACCCTCAAAGCACATGCGAGAAGAGTGATGTCATCCTGAAGGGAGTGGCCAGAGAAAGCGGAAAGCGGAAAATAGCTGGTTTTAAATGGGGCATCTGTGCTGCGGCCCAGGCGACTTCAGCAGCGCGCCACTGAAATGAATAGCAAGGGGCAGGGCTGGCCCCCCTCAAGACAGAGCAGTGGGTGGCAACAACCAGAGCACTCCGCTGCCTTCGTGTTAGTCCCAGACCTCCTGATTGGAAAATAGGAGCTGAGGGAGTGGGCTGCGGAAGAGCCCGCTGATCGCCGAGCAGCTCTGACTCCGGTACCAGGACTGATCGGCACTCAGCAGGTGCGCTGCACTCCATGTGCTGCTGGCTGTGCATTGCTTAGGACGGACACTGGCCGCAGTCACAGCACAGCAGCACTGCAGAACACTACTGACAGGCTGGGGTGCGACAACAGGCAAGTGCAATAAATTCCATTTGGGTGTCCGTCATCATACTCAGGTGGTGCCCATCTACTTTGTGTTTGTCTGACCCCGATGCTGCATCTGGTCCGCCCACATCAATGTTTTGGTCGCCAGAATGCAGTGAAACCAAACTACCATACAATGGGCATAAAACTCTCCACAAGATCACAGGAGCCGCAGCGCCCGTCAAATGCAGGCCTGATTGACTTGCGCTCCGCTGCCGCCGCCAGCCAATTGAGCGGGGTCTGGTGCTCCCTGACTGTTGGGCACTTGCTCCCCAACACCACCGCAAACACTGACCACAAGAGACAAATGCATGCCGTATACCACTGCAAATCCACATCAACATCATCAGAACCCTCCCTCCCCCCACCAGGCACTCAACCCGGACCTCCTACCACCTTCCAATGTCACCAGCCGCCACTGGCTCTCGAACTCATCTTCCACTCTTTTGTTCACTCTGCATTCTCTTGGGCTCCACTCCACCCTCTCTTTGGTCCAATATGCATGCTCTCAGGCTAATCTCAAGAAACGGACTCAGGCGTCCCCACAACAAAAACACACATAAGTTGAGTATTTTACTCAAGGACCAGCATGCCGTTATTCCGGCGGGAAAGGTAAAGTTACAAGATTTAAAATATAATCTCTAAAAGCATACTTCAACTCGGGAGGCAAAATCTATGGACTAACCTTCCTGTATATCTGATGTTACCAAGTCTATAGTGAGTGGGATATTTAGGAATATACATTCAATGTAAACACGAGCATTAGATTCTACGAAAATGAATACCACAGATAAAAACAATATAGAGTAATTTCGAAAGATATTTTCCACACCAAGGATTTCGTAAACCTCTGTTACACATTTATTACATTTCAAAAACACAGTTAATCGTAATACAGTATACAAAGTTTTTTTAAAAAGACATGATTATACATTTCATAAAAACAATTTAAAACAAAGAATCTCAAGTCGACGCGGCGTTTCGGTATTCTGTATGACTACCTTCTTCAGGACTGATTCTTAAATTTGGTGGGGCAAGTTATCCCACTGGACACAGTATACTTCAGTTCTGCACCCTGTTGCCTTCAAATTACTTGGCTTTTTTCTGGATTTTAATTCAGTTGTGATGTTACTAATTTTCAATGTAAATTGGCTTGGTCTTGGACTGCCAGGGGGAGACACCGTATTCTTAGTCTTGGGTTTCATCAATGACCCATTCAATATTGGCTGACTTGCGCAATTTCCAGGATATATTGCTTCCAAGTCACTTCTTTCTGGATAGAAAGCCCGTTCTTTATGTCGGATTCGGCCTCCCTGCTCCTTGTTTCCTGGCAGTCTGTCCACGCGTCCTTCCGCTGGTGTGATCCGAGCCGTCAAGAGCACTTGACGGCTCGGATCACACTGCCAGGAAACAAGGAGCAGGGAGGCCGAATCCGACATTAAAGAACGGGCTTTCTATCCAGAAAGAAGTGACTTGGAAGCAATATATCCTGGAAATTGCGCAAGTCAGCCAATATTGAATGGGTCATTGATGAAACCCAAGACTAAGAATACGGTGGCTCCCCCTGGCAGTCCAAGACCAAGCCAATTTACATTGAAAATCAGTAACATCACAACTGAAAATTAAAATCCAGAAAAAAAGCCAAGTAATTTGAAGGCAACAGGGTGCAGAACTGAAGTATACTGTGTCCAGTGGGATAACTTGCCCCACCAAATTTAAGAATCAGTCCTGAAGAAGGTAGTCATACAGAATACCGAAACGCCGCGTCGACTTGAGATTCTTTGTTTTAAATTGTTTTTATGAAATGTATAATCATGTCTTTTTAAAAAAACTTTGTATACTGTATTACGATTAACTGTGTTTTTGAAATGTAATAAATGTGTAACAGAGGTTTACGAAATCCTTGGTGTGGAAAATATCTTTCGAAATTACTCTATATTGTTTTTATCTGTGGTATTCATTTTCGTAGAATCTAATGCTCGTGTTTACATTGAATGTATATTCCTAAATATCCCACTCACTATAGACTTGGTAACATCAGATATACAGGAAGGTTAGTCCATAGATTTTGCCTCCCGAGTTGAAGTATGCTTTTAGAGATTATATTTTAAATCTTGTAACTTTACCTTTCCCGCCGGAATAACGGCATGCTGGTCCTTGAGTAAAATACTCAACTTATGTGTGTTTTTGTTGTGGGGACGCCTGAGTCCGTTTCTTGAGTTACTATCCCCCCAGTCCCCAATCAGCCTGTGCGGGGTCCTCCTTTAGTTTTGTAATCTCAGGCTAATCTCCACACTACTTGAGGTACACTATTCAAGCTCATCTGGACACTCTCATTGGTCCACTACGTATGCACTCAGGCTCACCTTCAAAGTGGAGAAATTCCTCCCTGGCTACGACTGAGAAGAATAACATAATTTTTCCCTGAGGCTGAAAACCTCTTTTTATAGTAGAACCGCTTCAGAATGGGACACTTGTGTAGGCAGGGCCAGTGGAATTATGTAATTCATTTGACTACGCCCTTTTTTTGCATTTTTATGAATTTGCTGCATCTGCCACGTATCCATCATTGCCAGCATAATCTACAGATTTTAACCTCAAAAAATTACTTTTATCTCAAACTGACAAAAGTTACTAATAACACAGCAGCACATGTCGCAGAGCAGTGGAAGGTCTTTCACAAGTATTGAGCGGTCAATTTTCAGTTGGCCAGGGCACAAGTCCTAAAAAAAGAAGTGGGGGGACGCTGTCACCGGAAGTGACGTCAAGACAGGAAGTGACGTCACGAAAGGTGGCTTGTTCCATCGGGCTCATTGCCTCCCCTCGCTCAACCCTTAGATGCGATTGCATCTGAGAAGTCAGCGTGTGAGCAGCGTGCCGTGAGCTCCGAGCTCCTCATCCCAGAGCGGCCAAAGAGTGTCGTCCAGCTGTTTGGCAGGGGGGACGGCGTCCACCCGGTAAAATAAGTGGTGGGGCGTCGTCCACCCGCGTGGTACCCCAACTCGAGCCCTGCTTATTGTGTTTAGGTGTTTAACTGGTACCAGTGAGGTGATACCTCTCCCAAAAATTGTGCTAATATGAGACAAAAATAGCTAAATAATGAAGTAATAGTATCACAAAATGTGTCGCATTACGCTGCATAATTTGCCTTTTCTTGCTGCCTAATATAGTCAACCCTGCCGCATAATTTGGTCCTCCACTTCCACATATTTCAGGACTAATGTTTGGATGAGTGTTGTGCTGGTATTACAGGGAGTAAAATCCTCCTTTAAAGTAACAGGGCTGGCGTTTGGCTGTTGCTACGAAACAAATACCTCTTTGTGCATTTACCAGTGGTTGTGTCTTCCATTCATTCCCCTAACTGTAGGTTATGTTAGCGGGTGGATCCATGTGCTGACGTCTGTAATTTAAATAAGTTCTCTACTTGTATTCAGTGATGTAAAGTGATCTAGCATTGCTGTCTGGCAGGCAAGGCTTATACCAATGTTTTCTGCAAAGAAGGCAATAAATTAATTGTTACATTTTAGTAATCGAGCCTAATCCAGCCATGTACTATGAGAAGGTGCAAGGAAAAGCCGGTGGTATGCCGGGATGCATGGGGGGTGGGGTTCGTCATATATGTTAATTTGAGGTAGGTTGGCTAATGCATTGCTTCAATTAATTAGGATAATTTGATCGGAGAGGGAGCTGGTGAAAGGTTTTGGGGCGTTATAAATGAATCCACAGGGTGGCGCTATCAATAGGAGGCAGAGTCTGCCTATTAGCTCTATGGAACGTAGTGACATAAATAAACACAGAGACAAAGCACATGCATTTATTTACATATCACTCGGCTGCACATCTTCTGTGTATGTCAAGCAGAACAGAGGTCTTAAAATGAGGCAGTGGCACTTAGAGTAGTCTTGCAAATTATGCAAAAGGTTTTTTTTCTTTGATACTACAGGTAACCGCAGGGACGGTGGGGCTAAGTAATAACATCATTTGTTTTTTTAAGAAAGACATAACAACCTCCCATTTGAAGGGAAAATGAGACATAGGCTGGAGACCAAGGAATAGTTGCACTCTTCAAGCACAGAAATGCTGCAAGGAGCCTGCAGTAGGTAAAACTGCTGCCAACTTTTTCTCAAGAACCTCTAGGAAATCTGGCCTCGTCTCGTCTAACAATGGTTTGAGCTTTAGAAACCACTCAAAGTGATGGATGATCTGCTTTTCAGAGACACTGGTAATGACTCTTGGCAACGTTCAAGTGAATTGCTTTCCTTCTGGCCAATCTCTTTATTGCTTTTTCAAAATGAACAAGCAAGCACTGCTTCTTTGCATCAGAAGTAATCCATATATCACTGTTGCACAATGCCCAACACACTCCTCTCGGCCCACCCACCCATACATATATTTCAATCAACAATGTTGATCTCCCCAAATAACCCACATTTTTGGGAATTTGTGGGGCCAAACACGCGATTTGTAAACTGTTTTTAGGTGCATTGTTTTTTGCTTGTCCTTGGCAGTATAGACAGCGACTAGCTGTTTACCACTAGTAAGCTTTGATCTCGTCCCACAAGCGACAACACACACAAACTGGCAGGCCAAGGGAGTCGGTAAACAACGTTTACCACAAAACATTTTCCCCGCAGGGAATTATAACGCGGTTGTTACAACGACCAGGTTATAATTCCGCATACCATTACTCGGCAAGTCGGATCAACGACTTGCGGAGTGGGGAGAAGGTGTTGGACTTAAAATCCAGCACCTTGTCTAGTGTCCGCAAAGACTGGAGTTGGAATAGTAAATTATACTATTCCATCATCCAGCCCCCTTTCGCAAGTCGTTGTTCCGACTCGCGGAGTAATGGTATGCGGAATTGCAACACGGTCATTGTAGTGACCGTGTTGTAATTCCCTGCGGAAAAAAAAATGCGGGATAACGAGGCGTATTCAAGGGAGACACCACCAGACCTGTTTTCGCCTTGTGTGGATTTAAGCATCGTTATTCCACATATGCAGTTTAAACACAAGTGCTCCAATGCATTTCGGGCCAATTGCCCTTCTTCCAGGAGCTTATCTAAAAATAAAGGATATAGCGTTTTAGCATGTTACATGCATTCATTAATCAAAACCAACATGATACAGTTCCATGATCGCTGTGTCATGTTGGTTTTGACTAATGAATGCATGTAACATGTGCTAAAACGCTATATCCTTTATTTTTAGATAAGCTCCCGGAAGAAGGGCAATTGGCCCGAAATGCATTTGAGTACTGGTGTTTAAACTGCATATGTGGAATAACGATGCTTAAATTGAAAATGAATGAAAACAAAATTCAGACATCAAATTAAATTGATTGAATAAGCATGAATGGTGTAAATATTTTGGATACAACTCTTGGAGTCTCTTAATATAAACCAAAGGTGTGCCTAATCAAGGGATTCTTCCAACACTTGGAAGCACAGTTCTGATTCATTGACTTTGACGTAGAGGACGAACACGCCACCTTATAAGCACCCAAACCTTAAAAACTTTCGAATAAACGTTTAAATAACCTCATACTTAACTACAGGCTGTGCACCTCCACATCTTATACTTCGCCTTGTGTGGCTCATCAGTGGGGTGCAGCTTGAGTCCTATGGCACAGCGAGCCCTGGACCAGCATCTGGGCATACCTACACCACTTAAGGAGACTCATTTGAGCAATAAAAGTTGGCCTTTAAAGCTGCTAACGAGAGTAATCACCAGTGGCGGAGATTGATGCAAGCCTGGCACTCAACACTTTTTGCATTACTCATTATACTACAGAACCAACATCATCACATTGTTTCCTTTCAGGCCTGAAAGGTCTTTTAGGAGATCCTGCTTTCTCAAAATGTAAATATTCACCATGAAAAGCTTGGTTTAAGGAAGAACTGGCATAAATGACCTGCTTCATAGGATCCTACCCAAGGACTACTTTATCTACCTATAGCACCAACAACATTGGAACTCTGTTGCAGCTGCTGTTGTACACTGAGGAATCAACTGTCAGCCGGGTGTTACTGTTGGAAATACATGTTTTATCTTGCCAGGATTTTTTCTCACATGACTGTGGAAAATATTTGAGAATTTAACCCCTTCCATGCGCATGACGAACCCCAGCCGTAATGCACTACGGTGCTCGTGTGCTGATGACGGCTGGGGTTCGTGACGGCCCGCCCCTGTTCGTGCTGTTTACAGCACAGCAGGGGAATCGCGGCCGCATCGAAGGGGTTAAAGAAAATGTGCCTTCATTTTAGCTCCTGGAACACTTGCCATCATTTCCATGAGAAAATCATGCACATAAACCATTTACTCTCAGACATGGTTCATCAAATCCCAGCAGAGCGTCAGCATTTTTCACAAGGTGAAATCCACTTAGAATGCGCCTCAATTCCCACAATTAATATGGCACTAGAACAAATGATGTGTACTGTGACCAACATCAGTTATCATCCTTGCTATGTGCACCTTGTTATAACCCTGACTACAGTGCATTTCATTGGGACAAAAATAGCAGAGGCTTATCACAAAAAAATCTAAAAGCTTTGCTTCTTGTAACCTTCCACATAAACAGCCCCATGAAAAATACACAATCTATTAAACAATTCAGTGATTTTAACCTCAAATTTCAAGGGTTGGATTTACAATAGCAATATTATCCAAGGGGGAGGGCACTACCAGGTAGTTATTGACTGGGTAGCATATAGCCATACAGCCTCAGTCCCTCGGACTCCATTTTGGTCAATAAGTACCTAGGAGTGCCCTCCTCTTTGGATAATATTGCTTAACTGTACACTGTCACTGTTTTCCATTCAGCTCTCTTGAAGTGCGCAAAGGCAACAATTCACAAACAGCACAAACCCCTGTTGTGGAACACACTGTCCACATTGACAAAGACCTGTATGGCAATCCTGATATGAAGAGATTTAGCTAACTAGATTACCTGATCTGCATTTGCACGTGGGTTACTGGTATTGGATTTGGCAAGGTAACTGGGTAGGTGTCTACACTTTCTTCATAGATATGTGTGCAAACTATAGACGTGTCATATGATCTTCTATGTAGCATGCCTAGGCATGGCTTAAAGCCCACACTACATGAGGGGAGCAAGGTTTGCAGAAATTGAAGCATAATATGGCCTTCTCTAAGTGCGTGACAAACACATAAACTAATGTCAACATTTTCCAACAGCAGACCGTCATTGGAAAACGGCACCGGGAACCTCAAGAGGGAGTTCAGCGCGAACAAGGTGTACCCGCCTGTCAGGAAATATAATGTCTTAATCAAGACCCCCCGTAAACACTCGTCAAACTCCTCCCGGTCACGACACACACCATTACTGAACAAGATCCTTTAACCACGCAGGCAGCGTGTCACAGTTCTCGAACTACTCGGAATAATTAACCTAAGCACTGTCCGGAAACTGGCATTTCCAACATTTTTGACATACTTGTCATACTTTCTTCAAGAAGCCCTGAAGATTCGCAGTACGTTCCCTGCGATGAAACACGTGTTGGCATTATCAAAGGAACAATAAAACATTTACTTAACACCAGGAACAGAACATTTCTTCTTCTTTTTTGGAACTCTTGTACCTGAACTTGGTTATTTGATTCTCTTAAAGTCACTCCGAAAGTGTGGATGTATACTAACTGATCGTCGCTTTCTACAATATCATCACTTTAATGTTCTATATTTGTATAGTGCAGGGGCATTGTTGTTCTATTGACCTTCATTTTTAGGTCGAGCGCAGCGCACTTGCGCTGCTCTAGGAGATAACCTTTTGGAATCGGTCTGCACTTTCCTAACACTCGTGAGTGTGGCGGAAATCCACCTTGCAGGAGCGGGCAACGGCGCGCAGGGGGCCATCTGTTTCTAATTAGCGAGGCCGCGTGTGCTTGTTTACATTTCTCTACTCTCTCTCCCCTGCCTGTCTCACCCTCGTTTTGGATTCTGAACAACATAAAGAGAATAAACTCACAAGGTGTAGAGTTAAGTGCAGCGGTTTTTCTTTTAATTGTACTCTGTGTCTCCGTGACCCCCGTTATGTCCCGTACATGCTGCAGCATCACATACAGCCATGTATTTATAAGAAGGATACACTCTTGCGTACACAGTGACCAGAGTCACACGCCGCGTGCAAGTTTCGGGCAGCAGTATTTTTTGTAGCGAGCTTCCAGTTAAACAAACCGTGCCGCTTTTGAGCAATTCCAAAGCATCGGACTCGTCTGCCACACACAGCTGTTTGTTTTCCGTCTCCTTTCTCTCTTTTCCTGCCCATCCCTGTTTGTGTTGTTTAAGGGGACCGCAGCACCGTGTGGAAGTCAGGCATATTTGAATGTATGGACGAAGGAGCACTGAAAGCAATTTAGAGGAAGAAGCTTATATTTTAAAAACATCAGCACTGTGATGTCCAACCCTTTGTTTTTAAAAAAACCAGAATCAGAACCTGGCATTTTACCCTTGCTTCTCTCGCCAAATATATGAAAGGAAATATGTTTAGGACATCAGTAGGAAGTTTGTGGTAGTTACAGGGCTTCATATTGGCTTCTAAGCACTCAACAGTGTGGACCCCATGATGAAGCATACCACCAAGGGTAAGCCTGGTGGGTGAGGGTTTTACAGAAATCTTTGTGGTTTCCCTAAAGTGAAGGAACAAAGAAACCATTAACTCCACACAACAAGAGGCTGGGTCCTTTGTTTTGTTTTTTAACAAGAAAGATGTACCAATTAGAAGCAGTGTTTCATCATTCTACTCCACAGGATTAACACCAAAAATAAATATGTGTTTTCTGATGGGCATCCTACCAATGTGCAAAAGTTTCATTTAAGGGGAAGTTTGTTTTCTGCCTTATAGGGAAGTAATTCTTCTGCCTTAAACATGGCTACACATGGTGTGCCTTGGATTGTTGCAAAAACAACAAGTGATGGACTGAATGTGGATCAATGTCACACACTCCCCCAGTCAAAAGATCTGGGCCCAAATCCATCGTTTTTTTGCACTCCACACCACCCTGGGTTAGACAATGGCGATATGCAAATCAGCGCTGACCGTGTTGCCCCATGGGAACAGTCCAGTCCGAACTACAAAAGCCATGTCCTTCCCAGAACGGAATCAAGCATCCGAGGACCGGACCGGTTTCGAGGTAACACCTCTCATCAGCCCGGCTAGCTTGACTCCAGTGGTGTGGAGTGCCTCGGACCCACGTCTGGGCATCCCCAGCGCACTTAGGGCGGCAATTGCAAAAACAACAAGTGATGGACTGAATGTGGATCAATGTCCCAGTGTGGAGTGCAAAAAAACGATGGATTAGGACCCAGATCTTTTGACTGGGTTGAATGTGTGACATTGATCCTCATTCGGTCCATCACCTGTTGTTTTTTGCAAACTTGGATTGTGACATTGCCAGACGTATTGAAGTAAATACAGGAAGAGCAGGGTGCTTTGCCTGTAGTAGATTTAGGAAGAAAGCTTACAGGTAATATAGATTGAGGAGCTCTGATAGTTCGTGGTAGTATTAAGTGACATAACACCATTGGCTATTCACCAAAGGTGCGCTACTACTCCAGATCAGAAAGAGGTGGAGTTGCCAAAGATTATGTCTCCATGGGGAGAAATACCTAAATAGTGAGACCACAGTGAGCTTAATTTAAGCTACCGCAAAGAATGAAACTCTTCCAAAACAAATGAAGCCGGAACCACAACAATCTCAAGAGTAGAGTAAAAAATTCCAGGGTGGACTTAAAAAGAAACCATCATTTTATTGTAAAGACGGAGAGCAGGGATGGTATAACCTGACGGATAGAAGAAAAATGAGGGTTCCAGAAAGCTATCAATCCACTCGAGAGGTATTTTCGTATTCTTCACAGGATAGTAGTGATAAGAAGGTATAGTCAAAGAAAGGTGCCCATTTTTTCCCAGGACCATATAAGGGACACACCTATCAGCAGGAAAGAGGAGACGGGCGAGGGTCAGGACCCTCAAAACCACCTTCTCAGAAAAAGAGGTTGGCTGCAGCAAGAAAGCAATATTTCTCACATAGCATTATACTGAGGAACAGACCATGGGTGATGGCCATGCTAGACATTGCCCAAGGAATAGTACAAGAGAAACTCAGCAGACTAGCGACTATGCAAACATAGAAACCATGATGGGTGTGTAACTGAATCAGATTGAATCTGTTACAGATTGAAGGAGACATTGAATGAAAAATCTCAATGAATTTCTGGACTTATTCCTATGATGCAGTACATGCAGAAAATTGGTCCAGCATGTTATAATTGAGACTCCATTAAAGAAGGAAATTAGAATCGGGGTGTTTTCTTTGCTACTGCCCCAGCCAATTATGGACCAGTACGCCACTAAGTAGACATTTCAATTGTCGCCTGCATTATATAAAACCAAGTAGGTATAGCTAAAGGTGCAACTCCACACTGGATTACTTTAAGAGATGAACCAAGGGTTAAAAAAAACCTCATAAAACCAGCAGCCCAAAAAGATATCAAATATCTTATAGATTAATTACAATATCAGGGAATAACAATCCCATGACCATTTACAGTGAACACAATATGTGATTTTAAAGCCTGCTACGTCCTGGAGAATTGTATTAGATTTTAATTTACATTGTAAAACATATGCACTACAGAATGTACATAGCAGTGGGTTAATAATGCAGAAAACAGGGAAACACAAAGTCTAGCATCAGAGTTATATTATTGTACTTCTTTGACCTTATGAGGAGTTTAATTGTTTTTTTTACAACTCTCCCAGGGGTACAGGTTTTTTTTAAATGTAAAAGATGATGATGGGCTAATAGGAACATAATTTCAAGGGAGCATGCCATATTTAGGAATGTATTACCTCTAGTTTTCACGGTTACAATTCTTGTGGGTACCAATATAATTATGCAAACACAAAAAGCAGCTACCCTAAATAGTCGATTTCAGAAAAGTGACCGAATTCTGATAAGCAGTAGGCACTAATTAGTGGGGTGCTGGGCATCTCAAAAAATGTAAAGAACTGTCCTCACACACCACCAGGTGTCGTGCTTCATCATTGGCAGTCCTTGCTCTCTAGAAACCAGGTGTGGTAGAGAGCAGGCCTACACCAGGAGACAGGAAGGCACTTCTAAAATCTAAGTGGGGGCCATGAAAATGTGATTGCTGAAAACAAATGTAAAAACCAAAATACATTTATTTGCTAGGCATTTACTTGGTATTAAAAAATCAGTGTGGGTATTGGGGGCATTAGTTCCCGTCACCACCAGTGTCGTCAACATGTTTTTGCCATATTGGCCCAAAGGGTCTGTGGCATTCATCAGGACGAAGGAACTAGGGCTCCTATCTTACCACTTCTAGTTAGATGTTACCACTGTGTAGGGTGACCTGTGTCATCATCTACCAAATATGGGGTTTTCCTTAAACCTGTAAAACAAACGTAAGATTGTATCAAAGGGATGCCCGATCACAATAAAGAACAAACGTCCCATGCATATATCACAATAACGCATGTGGATGTGGAACACGTCACTGCAAATGTGGATCACATTATACAATGAATTCCATTAGTTTTCTGAGACCAGCTCACATTCTTAACCCAAGGTAGGATCCTAATTGCCCCATGGGAAGAGAGTCTGAGGGACCCCTGTAGGCACACTCTAAAGATAGAATAAGATGATAATAATGGAAGGTAAATAATTAACTATGCAATACAGACAATGCTCAGAAAAGGAGCTCCAAAGTGAGAAGCTCCTGAGTACTCATTCATACATCCAGTCACACCCTTACTGCCTCAAAGTGCGTCCCTTGCTGTTCTCCTAGTTATGTCCACTCCTCTTCCCCGCTGATGATGGAGTGGGGCGAGACCTTCTCATTTTATAGGTCATCGTCATCTCCTTAATTAACAACTCCTGTAGCAGTATAATTATACTGGCCAATTAAAGGGAAACAGTGAGACAAAAGGGTTTAAAGCAATTTTTCAAAAACCAAGGGACCAAGCTAAGCAGTGATTTATAAATAATAGTCAACGTCTTGAATTTTTTTATTCAGAGTTTTATATAGCGCAAACTTGACCCGAAGGTATCAGAATGCTTTACATGAGCATCAGTTGCGTTACATAGTGACAGATTCATTGTGTTTTGTTAGGCACTGGGAGATTTAGTGATTTGCCCAGAATCACAGGATGTTGATCGTCGCTGCCGAGACTCGAACCCGATTCACCAGATTTGAGGTTGACGCGTTAGCCGTTATGCCATATCCTCTCTCCTTGTGACTTGTGGAAACGGGCAGAGGCCAATGAAGCTTCCTTAATGTGGGAGCAATATGTGCTGACTTTGAAAGATTACAAACAGCTCATGATGTTGAGTTCTTTCGTTTGAAGCTTTTTAACATTACCTTGCAATGTTCCTTCCAGCAAGGCATTGCCATGGTCAGCTTTGGTGCCAATAATGGGCCCTGCAATTGTGGGGCCTTTCCTCTCCAGACACCAAGTGGAGTGTTTTCCGCAGTAGCTTGAGATAGTAGTTAGAAGTGGACAGAATATTGTTTAAATGTTTATATATGGAATCTTGCCCATCACAATAACCCCTTGACATTTCTGCTATATCCTCAACAGGGATTTCAGTGCATCCAATCTGTAATGAACTGTAGTTAGAACTATACATCTTTAGCCAATGATCCGTGCAAGATGCTAAAAAATTGGTTTTGACTGTATTTAGGCTAGCCAAATAGGATTCTTCCGACTCTGATACTGAGTTTTTATATAAAAGGAAATATTAACCCCTAGACTCGCCAGCAACTGAGAAAAAGTTTGAACATTAATCTTAAATTAATATTAACAAACATTGCCACGGGCAATAGGTCTCGCCTTTATCTCCTGGATCAGTAAATAGAAAAGAAAAAAAAATGTAAGGAGTGCAAAAACTCTTTTAAGGCAGGCGGCATGGTAGCAATTTGCTGCCTGGTCCACTGTAAAGATTTTTTTTAAAAGACCGCCGACGGTCGGAAAGGGCATAAACAATGAGCAAGTGAATGGGGTCACTAGCCTTTTCCCATTCTAACAGATTTTTACATTGAAATAAAGACAGAAAACTAGATCTGTATGTATTTTAAGCAACATAAAAAAAATACTTAAAGCTTGTGTTTTTATTAGCTCACTCTCGGTGTTGCCAATCATGACTGCCAAGCCCACATCTGTGCTGACTGTCTCATCTGTAGTAAAAAAGGGAAAGGATTTCCTTAAAAATATGTTTCTACTGTTTTCATATGAGTTAAGTGTGACTGCTTACAGTGCTAAAACTGTCGGGAGTTATTACAAGTGTGTGTACACTATTATGTTGTAAACAAAGTTGATGCGGCACACCAGCGTCGTGTAGTTCAGGATAATTTATTTAAGATGCGAAGCAGAAAACCCAACCATCGTGTACAAGATGAAACGGGCAACTGCCAACCGTTGTATGGAACACAGGACATGTCACAAAGTGGAGCAGCGCGAGTGCAGCGCGCGACATGAATCATGACATAAAGCAAAGGCAAATATAACACATCTCCTTTCCTTAAACGGAGAAGGAAAAAGATACAACAGCATAAGTAAATCAAAAAGCTCATAGTAACCCTTTACAAAGAAAAGGTGAAACACAAGAAAAACAAAGCATCATTGAACACATCACTTGGTCTTGGGAAATGCAGAATAAAATAAAACAAGCCATTCAACCCACATTCTCCCTTAAACAGACGAAGTTACACGTAGTCTTTCAAATAGGCAGGAGCCACCTTGCAGCGAAGAGGTCTGCAGACTCTATCAGTAATCACATCCTTAGAAATTTGAACTGAAGGAACAGACTTAGGCTTTCTTTGGTAAAGTGCTACCCTGCTGAGATTCCACGTCTGACCATTTTGTAGCTTAACATAGTTGCCAACAACGGACCTTACCTGGTAGGGTCCCCTAAATTTGTTGAACATCCTTTGATTGCCCCCAGGTTTTACTTTTACCAGGTCCCCTTCAGCTATTTTTGAAGAGGCAGCTTTCCCCATGAAGTCGCCCCCGCACCCTTTTTTTTCTCATGTAGCCAAGTAGGAATGAGTTTAGTGCCTGGCACCCTCCCCCTCATGAGTTCAAAAGGTGTTACAGACATGTTGCTATGAACAGTAGTGCGGTATGCCCACAGCATTTCCTTGATCTCCTTCTGCACAGGGCGACCTGACGCTAAAGCGAGCTGCATAGTACCCTTAACAAGCCTGTTTATTCGCTCACAAAGTCCATTCCCTTGTGGGTTGTAGAGCGATGTACGCAAGTGCTTCAAACCAAGGAAAGCAAAATATTCCTCCATAATGGCAGAGGTAAGCTGCGTACCATTATCCGTTAACACCATTGAGGGAATGCCCTCACGTCGAAATATTTCATCAAGGACCTTGATAGTGGACTCTGCAGTAATGCTTTTCATGAAAGCGACCTCAACCCACCTGGAAGTTGAGTCAACCAAAACAAAGGCGAATTTCTCAGCATCAGTCAGATCATGAAAAGGACCTATGAAATCAATGCAGACCTTCTGCCATACACCATCGTCTGCAATGATCCTCCCCATGCCATCTTTACTAGCACAAACTTGTAACCTCTTTTCAGACTCCCTGCATGCCTGGCACTGCTCAACCCAACCCTTCACCTGTGCATCTACACCTGGCCACCAAAAATCCGCTTTGACACGTTTGCCAGTAAGGGTTTGGCCAAGATGGCCCTCATGCGCCAGCGCAATGATGCGGGGTCTAAGGGATGTCGGAGGTACATACTTCTCTCCCCGCACAAGGATGTGCTCACCCTGTAAAGAAATCTCGTCCTGTAACTGAACATAAGGCCTAAGAGCAGATGAGACAGTGCTCTGCCTTGACACCCCTTCTTTGCACATCTTGATTAGGCCAGCCATAACGGGATCTTTCGCCATTTCCTCAATCCATTCCCTGCTAGATATGGAGCTAGGTAAATCACTTTCCAAGTCATCTAAGAACGCGACTACATTCTCAGTCACTAACTCCTTGGGCGGTTCTTTGGTGTCAGGTAATCTAGAAAGACAGTCCGCCACACTGTTGCACCAACCGGGTAAATATTCTACCCTACAAGTAAACTCTTGTACACAAACAGCAAGTCTCGCTAACCTCCCAGAGCAGTTCCTAATCCCGCCAGGGGCCAAAACCTTCAATAGGGGCTTATGGTCAGTCCTGAGTGTGAAGGTGATTCCCCATAAATACACCCTGAAATAGCGAGTTGCCCATGCAGCAGCAAGAGCTTCACGCTCTATGACTGAGTAGTTCCTTTCGGTCTCAGTCAGAGAACGCGACGCAAATGCAATGGTGTTCTCTTTGCCACCCCCTTTCTGTGTTAAGACCGCACCAATCCCAAAGGAACTAGCATCAACAGTTAGGAAGGTGTGATAAGACTGTACAAAACTTGACAGAATGTTAGCATCTAATATGTTCTGTTTGATCAATAGGAAGGCATTCCTCTGATCTGCACCCCAAGTGAAACCTTTCCCTTTCCGCATGATAATACGTAAAGGTTCGACTTTTTCAGCAAAGTTCTTTACAAATTTTGCATAGTACTCAACCATGCCCATAAAAGACCTTAATTTGTCTTTGTCATCAGGTTCAGACACATTACATATTGCACTTACAAGGTCTTTCTTGGGTTGTATGCCAAGGCCAGATACGTGGTACCCTAAATAGTCCACTTCTTTAACAGCAAACACACACTTTTCCCTGCGTAATGTTAGACCAGCCCTTGAAAGAGCAGAAAGAACCTTGTCCAGAATAACATCATGGTCACCCACATCCAAACCATGAATCAGGATGTCGTCCTGGAAAAATACTACCCTTTCAATGTCTTTTAATACATCCGTAATGATCCTTTGGAAAGCACTGGCTGCAGAACAGAGGCCAAAAGGGAGTCTTTTAAATTGGTAAGTACCCTCCGGTGTGATGAACGACGTAAACTGCTTTGAGTCCGGATGGAGCTTTACCTGATGGTATGCACTGCGAAGGTCTAACTTTGAAAATACCTTTCCTCCACCCAAACTCAGGACAATCTCATTTATGTTCGGAAGCGGAAAGCTATCCATTATCACCGCTTTGTTAAGGCTCCGCAGGTCCACACAGAAGCGCAAAGATTTGTCCGGTTTCTGTGTGATCACCACTGGACTCAACCACTGTGTGGCCTCCACAGGCTCAATTATATTATCCTCTAATAACTGCTTGATGATTTTCCTGACCTCATCTCTTGCAGAAAGGGGTATTTTCCTTGCAGTGTGTTTCACAGGTGCTATATCTCTTCTGGTTTTGATGATGTGCTGATAGCCAATGGCCTCCCCCAACTTCTCATTGAAGATACACTCATGTTTTTTAAGAATAGTTTCTAAGTTATCATGGACTGTATTACATGCAGTTTCAACGTCAATACACATTACAGGTGGATCAGCTCTTGGGTTCACCCTTATGTTAAGTTCATATTGGTGTAACCACCCCAAAATTGCAGGGCCATGTGGGGACACGTAAACCTTCCCCTGAGTGACCCTCCCTTTAAACTTGATACTTGCCTCAAAGTATCCAAGGACACCAATGCTCACACCCTGGTAACCCCTTAATGTGATATCAGACTTCACTAAAATTGAACCAGAGCAAGATGAATTGTATAATATCTTTGGGATGATTGTGTACAGTGATCCCGTATCCACCATTAAATTAACAATTACACCATTCAATTCAAAATCCGCTTTAGGCCGAGATAAGACAACATTCTCCATTGACTCCAGGTTGCCAGCAGACGTAATCATCATAACCTCTGCTTCATCATCAGTAACTTCAGCCTCAACCATAGCAACTTTTTTTGAGCCAATTGATCTACACATTCGTGCATAATGTCCTTTCTTCCCACATTTTAAACAATCCCTGGACAAAGCTGTACAATTCTTTGAGTCAGCTAAGTGAAACGGGCTTCCACACCTATTACAAGAACGTGTGGCTGGTTTAAACTTGCTTGTCACGCTTTTATTAAATGAGGTTGTGGGTTTCCCCCCCTTATTTGTTTGCCTCCCTTGTATTAAAGCTATGCTTTCTGAAGCATCTGCCTGTAGGCTTGCAACTTCCTGACAACTAGTGTGTCCCAGTTGTATTCTTTTAAGCTCCTTCATACACCTATCGCTTTCTTCAGCGACTTTAGCAATGGTAATTGCCTCAGAAAGGGTGGGGTTTTTAGCTGCCCACAACTTTTCCTGTGTTTTTTTGCTAAAACATTGCACAATTAATTGGTCCCGAATCATCTCATCTTGAATATTCCCAAATTGACACTTCACAGAGAGTTCCCTCAGCCTAGAAACAAATTCATCAATAGTTTCACTTTCTCTCTGAGGGGCAGTGTAAAATTTGTGCCTGCGCATTACAACATTTTCTTGTTTTTCAAACCTAGTATAAAGTCTAAACAGAGCATCTTTGTAAACATCATCAATGTCAAGAGGCGGACTTGGTAAGTATTTAAATACCCTTTGACCCTCTTTGCCTAAAGCACCCAGCAGTAAAGCTTTCTTCCTGATGGCAGAGAACTTTGTACCATCTAAAGCAATTATGTAATTCTCAAACGCCTCACACCAGTCATCCCACTCCATTGAGGGTTCACCAGGGGCACTCAGGAAAGGAACGGGCGCTTGAATAGCATTGCTCACATTCATAGTGAATACTCTGCAGTAGTACACAATCTATGATTTAAATAACTTAAACAGGCAAAATTTTACACAGACAGCACTGTTCGCAATGTCTTTACTTAAAGTGTGTGTGTCACTGAAGTTTGAGTGGCACACTGTAGAGATCGATTTAAAAGTGAGTGTGTCACTGTGAATTTGCTCTTGACCAACGACGGTGGTCTTTAATTGCAAACGTCTTAAAATCAACGTGACACACACAAGCGAACTTGCATGGAAGTGAGTGTGTCACTGTAGAAAGAATAGCGGTGGTATTTTATTTAAAAACGCTTTCCCTTTGGCTGTGCGTTTCCCTTTTAATATACTCCGCCCTCTGAGCAGTGGGGCTCGTAGCCTTTCCTTCAAGAATAATTTCCCTTTTAAGACCACTTGCAGCAAGGGGCGCTGTTGTCTGCGTCGACGGGCCAAGGAGCAACAGTTAACGCTCCGTCGCGCTTGGGAAAATAAAGTCTTGGGCACACTTCCCTTCACGGTGAGTGATTTACGACATACCTTCCGTCGAGGCTTACTTTCAACCGCTTATTCTTCGAAGGTAAATCCTCTGGTCGGGTTTTCTTTTCCTCGCTTCGTCTTTCCTAGCAGATATCTTCCACACGTTATCCTCCGCCCTCAGCAGTCGCCAAAAATGTTGTAAACAAAGTTGATGCGGCACACCAGCGTTGTGTAGTTCAGGATAATTTATTTAAGATGCGAAGCAGAAAACCCAACCATCGTGTACAAGATGAAACGGGCAACTGCCAACCGTTGTATGGAACACAGGACATGTCACAAAGTGGAGCAGCGCGAGTGCAGCGCGCGACATGAATCATGACATAAAGCAAAGGCAAATATAACATATTACCAGTTAAATAAATGCGGAAAACAGCAGTTACCACTTTATTCTTTCAGAGCACTCAAGATAAATCAGGATAACTACATATAAGATGAGCAAAAATGCACGGAAAAATACTGATATAAATGGAAAAAATAACATAAAACTGGTGATTCTAATTATCAGCACCTACTGGTGTCACTGCTGGAAAGGAAAGAGTTCAGCCAATGGAGGAAAGACTGTGACACCCCAGCCATACTAGTTAGCCTGGTCTGGAGCGCTGGATAGCCAACAGCGTCTAAGATGGCTATTCTTACAAGGAGTAACAGTGGGTAGTTCTCTTCAAAATATCCAGGAGGGTGGACTAGCCTTCAAGCTGGGTTGTCTCAATACCTGTATGCAAACAAAACAAAGGGGGATATTCTCAAGAACATGCGATAATCATCGCCAAAATAGGTTAACACATTTTTTCATATCGCCGTCTATTGTGGGAAAATAACTCTGAGTTAACGTCCTATTCACAACACGGCCGTAACATGCGATAGTCTCCTGATAACACGTCAAATGTCCGCGATAAAATTACCATGATGGCGATAAAAATCCAAAGCCGAACGTGAAAAAAGTGGTGATGGGCCCAACCGTGATAAAAAAATCAGCGATAAGCTGTGCCACGCCTGCAATTCACACATGTCAGGCAGGAAAAATCACTTAAAAGCAGAAAAAAACCACAAACAAAATAACTGCAAAGCACAATGAAGGTAGCCAGAGCAAGTAAAGAGGACAACCAGAACCCCACAAGCCCCACGGAGGACCAGCCTGGGACCTCAGGGTCAGGGAAGGGAAAGGAGAAGAAGAAGGGGAAGATGCGGTTCAGTCCTCATGAAAACAGGATCCTGATAATAGAGGTGATAGAACACCATCAACTACTGTTCGTCACCTCCAATGTGTCCTTGGCAACAAAAAATGTAACATGGCCGTCCACCGTGGACAGGATGAATGCAGTCGGAGTGCTGAGGAGGACAATGGAAGAGTCAAGAGGCGCTGGAATGATGTGAAGTGCAAAACCAAGGAGAAACTCGGCAAGAATCAGAAGGCAGCAATGCAGACAGGAGGTGGGAGTCCAGCGCCACAGGAGGAACTGGATGAGATGGAGGAAATGGTGTCCACAGTCATCAGTGGGGAGACGGTGGCAGGAGTTGGGGGACCGGGCACTGCTCAACATGACCTGACATAACAGCAACAGCGTGAGTAACGACCAGGGACTTGGAGGACGGTGGGAGATGGGCCCAATGGCACTCATGCAAAAGGTACGATGGTTCTGTCGGTTGTAACCAAAATATTTCTTATCAATAAAATTCAATTTAAGAGCAAGTTATTTTTTTGCACAAGTTGAATGTGAAATCGTTTTCAGGGAACACACACAATAAAGGCACAGTAACCACAGTGAAATCGGGTTTTATCAGGGTATTAATATCTTTTATATAAATTACATCATTTATATATACCCACATATAAGAAATGTTGTTGCATACACGGCTGCCAATAAGGTGAAAACTTTGGGTGAATTTTGATCAAGTGACATGGTGTGATCAGTGACACAATAAGTACGTGATATGTACAAGGTGATTAGAATATATACACTTTAGGAAGAGGCCAAGGTAAGCAGAAACACAATGACCCTGCTGCTCTATTCAATTTCAGTGTTTTGCAAGCGGGCCTAGGACTGGACCGGGAGGTATTGTCGAGGTTTCAACCATATATGCGTGATATCATCTGGTCAAGGCGGGTCTTCATCAGAACTGGAGTGTGGGAGAGGGATGGCAGCCTAACGGGAACCAGAGTAATTCCTGGTCCGGCTCAAGTCAGTGTTGATTGGGGACACAACACTGAGGTGGCTGAGTGTGGACAACATCCGTAAAGGAGCAGGTCACACTCTGACACATCCACGTGCACAAACAACCCCTGACGTGAACAACACATCTGGGGATAAACCATGCCACAGAGTCAAAACTCACACCAAGCACAGAAGTCAAAGGCACACCGCCTGAAAGGGATAAGGGCCAGCAAAATCAGACTTGCAGGGCCGTATCTCCCAAAATGCAGCACACACATATTACATTCAGAGCACATAAACATTGACAACATTGTGCTACAAACTAGGGGGCGTGGCTTGGACGCCGATCGGGATGGCGGCATGAGCTCGCAGCTCCGCGCGGAATCCCGTTAATTCTCCTGTTTTCGGGACCCTAGGCGACCCGAAGACGACGTTCCTGCCCTCTGAAGTGTGAGGGGACAGCTGGGCACAATCGGAGAGTCGCTGGGGGACTGCTGGCCCCGAGAAGATCGAGAGAAGAGGCGGCCGAGGTGTTGTCGAGGGTGCGAAGAAAATGGCGGCGAGGAGGTCGGACGGCCCGAACTTCAGCCCTGAGCCAAGTTGTCGCCGAGTGGCAAGAGATCCTGCACTCGGCTGCCCGAGGCACTAGGATCGGCGGTGCTGTGTCCTGAGACCAGGGGACGCTGACCTGATTCGCCCAGGAGCTTGGGGACCTTCGTTGGCCGCCGCCCTAAGACTCATCCTTCCCCCCTCAGGCTTCGGAGGGGGGTGACGGAACGGAGCTCGTCTACCTGGCCATTGCTCCTGAGAGCGTCGGTGGGGACATTGCACTGCCCGGTGCCCGGAGACTGGCACGGAACCACGGGCGTCAACGCAAAACGGGCGACTGGGCCTGTGACGCAGCACCTTGGCATGGCGGCGATCGGAGGGCCGATGCCCGGGAGTCGCAAGGGGGACTCGGCGACATCTACTCGGCTGAGCGAGAGTCCCTCCCCGGAGCTTGACCAAGAACAGCGGCTGAACCGGCGTTTGGATGCCATACTTGATGCGATCACCTCCACTAAGGAAGCATTGCACCATGACATTGCCCAAGTGGCCACGGGCCTGGGGCTGCTACGCGCGGATCACGCAAAGCTGGCGGACAGGGTCAAGGACCATGACCAACTGTTGCTGGACCTGAAGCCATCGGTGGTGACCGCGGAGCACAGGATCACGGACATTTTGGCCCGACTGGACTCACTGGAGCGGAGGGCGGAGGATGCCGAAGGCCGCAATAGACGGAACAACGTGCGGGTCGTAGGCCTGCCGGAACGAATTGAGGGGGAGGATGCGGTGGCCTATATGGAGAACTGGTTCCGCACTGTGGTAGCGCCGGAGGGGCTTACTCCTTTTTTACCCTGGAGCGAGCTCACCGGGTGCCTGCTCGCCCGCCGGGGCTTGGCCGCCCCCCCCGACCGATGGTGGTGCGGCTCCTCCACTACAAGGACCGGGATCTCCTCATCCAGCGGGCCAGGATGTCGGGCCCGTATGAGGTGGAGAACAGTAAGGTTACGATCTTCCCGGACTACACTCAAGCGGTCCAGAAGAACAGAGCATCGTTCCTCGCGGTGAAGAAGGAGCTCAGGGAAGAAGGCATCCAGTACCCCTTGCTCTACCCGGCTAAGCTGCGGATCATAATGGATGGCTCTACGCACTTTTTTCAGACTCCGGATGAAGTTTGGCAATGGCTGGAGTCATATAGAGCGGGGACGGACAGATCGCATAAAAGTAGGCGAGACCAACCCAAGCAGCCCCGGGTGAGGCAGTCACAACGCATCAGATCCCGCAACAGGCGCCAGCGGGAGAAACGGGAGGCTCAAATGGCGGCGGAGAAGAGGGATGCGCTCGCAGCGACGGCGGCCATTACAGGGTCGCAACAGAACAGTGAACGGGCAGAAACGGACTCGGGAGGGGAAGGCAACAGGACGGGAGAGGAACTTTCAGAGGCGGAAAGCTCGAAGGGGCCGATAGTGACCCCACAGACATCGGATGGTATCTTCTGCGGCTGAGATAGAATTGGGACTAGATCAAGACTTCATGGTAGGGTGGTATCCTGTTGATGGAGGGTGGGTTGCCGGGAGGGGGAGCTGTGTGCTTCGGCGGGGATGAAGACGCGGGGCGCGGGCTCCGCTTGCTGGGGTCGGCGGTGACTCACCCCCCTTGGGCCCTTAAGGCCGACTGTGGTGGAGACCACAGGGTAAGAGTGCGAGAAGTTGGTTCAAGGTTTGGATGGGGGCGGCCATTGGGTTCGTGTGCTCTGTCCTGGGGAGTGGGGTTTGGGAAGTTTTTCAGTTTTGGGAATGTTCGGGGGGGGGGCAACTGCATTGGGGGGGCTATGAACCTTCGTTATTTGAATCGGACTGTACGAAGTTGGAATGGGGACATTACCTAATTTGAAATGCCTGACGTGGAATGTCCGGGGGCTGCGGACTATGGTGAAACGGCACAAAGTACATGCATATCTAGTACGCAGGGGGGTTCAGATTGCTATGCTCCAAGAGACTCATCTCACCAAAAAAGAGTGCGCTGCCTTGCAGAAAAGATGGCGGGGCCAGGTGTTTGGCACCACTTACTCAGCGTATGCCAGGGGTGTGTTGATCTGGGTGAGGGCGGGGATACCCTTTCAAGTGCTGAATCAAGTAGTGGATCCGGATGGCCGGTTTGTGGCGGTGGAGGGGAGGTTATATGGACGGGATGTGGTTTTCTGCTGTGTCTATGCACCGAACACTGACCAAGCTCGATACTTTGATAGCCTCTCGGGGTCCTTGGCCTCTTTCCTGGCGGGTCCGATAGTGTTGGGGGGGGACTTCAACTCGATCACGGATGTAGCTCTGGATAGGTCCCTTCCCCCCCTGGTAGACTCCCCGGTGCACAGGCTGGCCGCGCACAGGAAGGACTGGCAGGAACGATGGGGGTTGCTGGATGTCTGGAGGGAGCGGCACAGGGGAGCCAGGGATTATTCCTTTTATTCTGCTCTCCATGATCTGCATGTCAGGATTGATTCGGTGCTCTGCGGTGGATCCCTAGCCCCATTGATTTCCCATGCGGAGTACCTGGCTAGGACTATCTCCGATCATAACCCCCTATTAGTACACATTCAGTGGCAGAGAGAGCGCTCAGTGATACCAACATGGCGGCTTCGGCCGGAGACGCTTGAGGATTCTGTGTTCAGCGACGCGGTTCGGCAGGGCATTGATAGCTATTTCGGAGTGAATGAGGGCACGGCTACGAGTAGGTCCACTGAATGGGATGCAATGAAAGTGGTGGTGAGAGGGGTGTGCTTGGGTAGGTTCTCGAATGCTCGCACGACTGTGTTGAACGACCTAATGAAAGCGGAAGAAACTTTGAGGGACTTGGAGCGCCGCAGGCCGGCTAGGCCAGATTTACAGGCCCAGTTATTGGAAGCGAAGGAAGTGGTTGCCACCGAGACGGAACGTTTAAGGTGTTATGACTACAGGCAGTATATCCTCAGGGCACATGCAGAACGGGACAAGGTGGGTACCCTCTTGGCCAGACTAGCTAACCCGGAACTTAGAGGCTGCCCGATCCTCAGCATTAATAATGCGCAGGGAGAAATGGTGTACTCCCAGGCTGCGGTATTGGAACGCTTTAGGGGGTATTATGAGGAGTTATACCAGAGTCAGCTGGGAGTGGGGGTGCAGGACATCGCGAAATACCTGGGGGAGAGGCAGCTTCCGGTCCTGGACGAGGAGGACGCGAAGGAGCTGGGTAGCCCGATCACGCTCACGGAAATACGGGTGGCCATCAAACACATGGCCCGCAACAAGACGCCCGGGGTGGACGGACTGCCGATTTAATTTTATCAACAGTATGTGGACAGCTTGGCTCCCAGGCTGCTGGTGGTATATACGGAAGCTTTTGAGGCGGGGGCATTGCCTGGGTCCATGCGGGAGGCCTTGATTGTACCGCTCCTAAAGCCTGGCCGGGATGCCGCGGATGTGAGGTCTTATCGCCCACTGTCCATGCTGACGGTAGATTATAAGATCTTGAGCCGAATCCTAGCCACAAGGCTGGCCCCACATATGACGGGCCTGGTACACAAAGACCAGGCCGGGTTTATACCCACGAGGAGCACGGCGCTGAACATCCGCCGCCTGGTGGGAATAATGGACGCCATCTTGGACGGGGAGGGAGCTCCGGCGGTCCTGTCTGTGGACATCGAGAAGGCCTTTGATAGTTTGGAATGGTCTTTCCTGGATGGAGTGTTAGAGAGGTTTGGCATGGGCGAGGGGTTCCGAAGGTGGACGAGGGTCTTGTATACCTCGGCAATGGCGAGAGTGCGTTTGGGCGGCCTGGTGTCTGCGGCATACCCGGTGGGCAGGGGCACACGACAGGGATGTTCTCTCTCCCCCCTATTGTTTGCTCTGGCGATGGAACCCTTGGCGGTCCATGCGAGGTCAGGTGACAGGTACGAGGGGATAGTCAGCGGCGGGCAGTGGCATTATATATCGCTATATGCAGATGACTTGCTCCTGTACCTGGCTGACACCTCGGGGGCGTTGGTCGGAGCGATGGATCTGTTGTCTGAGTTCGGCCGGCTGTCGGGCCTTAAGGTCAATTGGGCGAAGACTTGTGTGTTCCCGCTGCGAGCGGGCTCGCCAGTCCCTGGCAGCGATTTGGGTGTGGTATGGGAGCCCTCTTGCATCACCTATTTGGGTGTTCGCATCTACCACGCGACTGCAGACCTATTGGAGGGCAACATTGGTCGCTGTGTCCGGGCACTGCGGGGCAGCTTGTCTTTCTGGTCGACCCTCCCGCTGACGGTTCTGGGTAGGATTGCACTGTTGAAAATGGTGGCGCTCCCCCGCTTCCTCTATTATTTCCGAACGCTGCCTGTCTGGATTCCCCAGGGGGTATTTAGAGACCTGCGGTCAATGATAATTGGCTTCCTATGGGGGCATGGCCGCCGTAGAGTGGCCCTGAGCACGCTACTTCGCCCCAAGCTAGAAGGGGGCATGGCTGTGCCCGACCTCGAGCTGTATTATCTTGCGGCGCAGTTGCAGGTCCTTACACAGAACGTAGCTAGGGTGTTTCGGGGTCCAGAGGAGGACCGGGATCGGGGGATACAACGCCACGTGCTGTCCTACATCATCATGAAACAGAGGCTCGAGTTACGGGCCCTCACCATGGAAGAGCGGACGCTCCGGCTGTGCTGGCAGAGGAGCCTTCGGAGAGCGAGGGCATCGCGGTCTATGCACCGGAGATCCCGATCGGAATGCTGACGGCTTTGCCGCACGGGGGAGATTGGTCCCCGTTGCTGGATTGGGAAGAGGCGGGACTGCAGGTAGTGGGCGACTTGTACATAGACGGGGCTTTGGCGCCGTTCGAAGTGCTCCGGGACCAGTTCGGGCTGCCTGATGGGGGTTTCCTACTACACGCGGCAGTGGTGGCTGCCATACAGAAGCACTGGAAAGGGGGTTCATGGAACCCACAACAACTATGGCGTGCCAATATGTGGTGATGGCGGCTGGTACGTTCAAAGCTGTGACGTGCCTCCATAATAGGATGCTGAATGAGGGACTGGAACCACTCCAAGGGCTCAAGGCTAAATGGGAGGTGAGCGTAGGCCGACCCATACCGGATACGGCATGGGGCCACATCCTGCGGCGCACGTGGAAGGGCACGAGAAATGCGCGCTTTCAGCAGGTACATTTCTATGTGCTTCATAGGGCTTACTTAACTCCTGAGAAATTACAGCGGTACTTTCAGGTGCCGGATGCCCGATGCCCACGGTGTTCGTCTCTGGGAGCGGACATGGACCATTTGTTTTGGGGGTGCTCACACCTGGGGACCTATTGGGCGGAGGTAGGGGAACTCCTGAATGAAGTGACTGACAGGGAGGTGGAATTCGATATGGCGGCGTGCCTGCTGCTCTGGTTCCCGCATACTAAACACACCAAGGTGACAAGCAAATTCATAGACTTGGGTCTGATATTGGCGCAGAGGGAAATATCGTGGCATTGGAAGTCCAGGGGGGGGCCCTCACTGCGTAGATGGAAGAATGAACTGCTGCGTTGGTCTGACTGCGAGAGTGTGCTCCGGATGAAGCAGGCTGTCAAGATGGGGAATGAGAAGGCATTGGATGCGGCGCGTGCATGGGAGTTAGTGGTACAGGCTTTGCGTGATTCTTTGGTAGAGGATGAGGATGGTGAGAACTAAGCCGATGGACACCGCGGGGCGAACACAGAAGTATTATACCACGCACTGTAGGGGATCCATCCAATTCGACAGGACGAGGCACACACCTTAGCAGTTGCCAGGGGAGGGGGGGCTTTGGGGGGGCTGGTTAACGGGAGTTTGGGGTGGGCCGGAAGCCATTAGATGGTTGCTCGTTAGGGCACCTTGGATCTACTAGGACGGTGGGTACTGTGTGGAGTGTGGAATGGCTGGGGAGAGCGGCCAGGTGTGATAACCCATAGCGCCTAGGGCAGGTCCCGACAAGGGCGGTACCACTGATTATCACTGGGATGGCTGATGGGAGTGATGTTGTGGGTGGGGGGGTAAAAGCAGATACGCAAAACGATATTTCAACCATGGTCCCTATGGGACGTGCACCGTGATGTTTTCCTATTGAACGAAGTAATATGCCGCCCGGCCTCCGGGATGCGGGCTGAATGGCTGTGTACGACTGGGATTTCTTATTGGACGGGGGGATATCACGAGTGAACTGGCTGATTAATTGTATCCTGTGGTTTATAATTCTGCAATAAAAATATATTTAAAAAAAAAAAAAACAATGTGCTACAAACTGCAACACATTCACAACAGAACAGAGGACACAACTGCTTCCGCTTGTGTGTAGAAAACTGGCCAATCACATTTGGCATAGCAGGGAAATGTAAGATGATAAAGTACAAGTACAAACACACATCCGCGATTTTGCCGAAATGTCTATTGTCCCGCATTGAATAGGCAGCTCCTCCCAAACAGTCACAATGTACATTGTCATGCAGTCTATATGTAAACTTGTACAATACGTCAACATACATGTGAACACAATGTTAATCTGCATGTACTTATGAGTGACCGAAAGTATGAGTGACTGTATGATTGAGTGAGTGAGTGAGTGGATGTGTGTGTAGACCTAAGAATCAGTGAGTGGGTATCTAGTTATTGGTGTTGGAGTGTCTATGGTTTTGAGAATGGCAGTCTGTAATTTAGAGTGGGCGTATCAAAGGGTATATTAGGGTGTGAGAAGATGCATCACATTATCATGTGGATGATGTCATCAGTGATGTCATTTGAGATGTCATCAATGATGTCATCAGTGATGTCACTGACCATGTCAAGAGTGATGTAATATGTGACGTCATCAGCAGTGCATTGCGGGGGCGCGAGTTATAGTTAGCTGAACTAATTATAACAGCTGAATTTCTTTGGTTTAGTACAAGTGAAATGTCCAACTAACTATAAACCTATGGTTTTTTCAGTGAATTTCAAAAGTTTTTTAAATGCTAATTTCTAACTATGCCTACAGAGGTAGGACATGTGCAGAAAGAGGAAGAATGGTGCAGAAAGAAGGAAGAGATATGCAGAAAGAACCAACAGAGGAGCAGAAAGAGGCCTTGTTGCTAAGTCATCCTATACCCCAACCTTTTGCTAACGGGTTCTGGTGGTAACTGACTCTGACTCACCAGACCTAGAGCCAGTGCTATGCTAAAAGACACTTAGAATACAGTAAAAACACTTACATACACTAGGGAACACTATGCATTGGGGTACCCTTGTGATTGGCATGACCTCCTCTGTAAGGACCCAGTACATAAAAGGGTCTGGGGGATTAAAACTACCTTTAAGTCAGATGCGCAGAAAGATGCTTTTTTAAGTAATAGTCACGTTTGCAGAGTGGTGGAGAAAGGGTGCTGGACCGCCGACCATTACTCAAGAATTCCACTGCATAGGACTTACAGGAGGTACCAGGAGGGCTTATTGGCCCCCAAAGTCCCTCAGGAGTAAATTGGACTTCATCCCCCATCCCGTAGTCTGCCAGGAGATGCATTTGCAGAGTGGTGGAGAAAGAGGAGCATGGCCTCCCAAGACGTTTTAGCAATCCCACTGTGTGGGACTTACTGGAGGTAACAAGAGGGGGGTAGTTGGCCCCCAAGGACATCCTTGGGGGTCAACTAGTCCTCCTATTACCTTCTGTAAGACCCACACAGCAAGATTGCTAAGTTCTCATAGCTGACCACGCCCCTTTTGCCCACCACTCTGCCAACGCACTCCGTGGCGCGCTCATGGATGGGGATTGAAGTCCTCTTCGGTGCTGGGGGTCCTTAAGGGGTAACTAGCCTACCTCTTACCTCCAGTAAGTCCCACACAGTGGGATTGCTGAGAGGTGGAAAAAGGCCATGCCCCCTTTCCCCACCACTCTACCAACGCGTCTCCTAGCGTGTTGTAAGTTGGGGTATTAAGTCCCCTTCATTCCTGAGGGTCCCTGGGGGCCAACTAGCCCACCAGGTACCTCCAGAAAGCACCACACACCTGGATTGCTGAGAGTGGTCGGAGGCCACACCCCCTTTTTATACCACTCTGCAAGCGTAACTCCTGGCGCACTGCTGCTGGGGGGATGAAGTCCACTTGTGTCCTGAGGTCCTCAGGACACAAGAGGACCTCATCGCCCCACCAAAAGAGCGCCAAGAGGCGCGTTTGCAAAGTGATGTAAAAAGGGGCGTGACCTTAGACCACCTCTCTGCAACGCAGCTCTGTGGCGCATACTGGAGGTACCTGGTGGGTTAGTTGGCCCCCAGGGACCCTCAGTATTCAAGGGGAATTAATTTCCCAACTTACAACGTGCCACCGGGCGCGTTTGCAGAGTAGTGCAGGGAGGGGGCGGGGCCTCCGGGAGATGCCGGCTTTTTTTCTTTATTTGATTGTTTAGAAGGGGGGGCTGTGTGGCCCCGTTCTTTTACCATTTTTGGGACCCTGGGGAACCCCATCCCCAGGGCCTGACCACTATTTATTTAAAAAAAACAGGAAGGGGGCCACATGGCCACTCCTCCTCAGGCCAATTATGGTCCCAGGGACCCTATCCCCCAGGCCGGCCTTTCCAAATTTTTTTTTGCAGGGGAGGGGGGCCGCGTGATCCCCCTCCCGGGCCAGTTCTGGCCCCGGGGACCCCATTCCCCGGGTCCTGGCCTCTCTATTGGGGACCTTGGGGGGAGCCCCAATGTCCCCAAGGTCCTGCCGGCTCCCCGCCTCCTGCGGGAGCCGTCATTGCTTTTGAACAAGGGGAGCTGCTGAGATGCAGGTCCCCTTGCTCAAAAGCAATTCTGCCTTGCTTCATAGAAGGGAGAGCAGGTTTTCCTGCTCTTGCTTCAATGAAGCAAAGCAGAGTTTGCTATGACAGGACGGGAGCCATGCTCCCGAACTGCCATAGCAAACAGCAATGTCATGGGGGTGGGTACCCCGGGACATTTCAGGACCCGGCCCTGGGGTGTGGTGGTCCCTAGGGCCATCAAGGGCTCCAGGAGGGTGGCCTCGTGGCCCCCCTTCCTACATTTCAAAGCCCCCGAGAGGTGGTGGTCACCGGGGCTTGGGGGGTCCACGAGGCCACCCTGATTATTAACAGAAGCCCCGGGGTGAATTCGGACGAGTATCTTTTGTTAAAAATGCTTTTTTTGGCCCTGGGGGTCCTTGTGGGACCCCCTGAGCAGGCCTAGGGGTCAGGATGTTTCTACCCTGCACCCTTTTCTTAATTTTTCACTTTTTCTTGTGACTCAGTTACAAACACTTATATATATATATATACTAGCAGCCCGTCCCAACGTTGTCCGGGTATGAATTGCTGCCGGCCAGTAGTATATTGTTTTGTAGGATTTAGTTTTGATAGCAATTCTTATCTGTGACAGGCCTGTGAAACGCTCCGATTCACAGTGCACTGCTGATGCACTTAAGAGTGCGCGTTCAGTAGTGTGTGAACTCGAGTTTCCCTTGCAATATTATATAGCGCAAACTCAACAACATGGCATGAGCACAATTTACATTACAGAAGAACACATTCATTTGTGGTAGGCACGGGGAGACAAAGCGATTTGCCTGGAATCACAGGATGTTGAGCTGATGCTGAGATTCGAACGTAGCTCCCCAGCTCTAAAGTTCGCAATTCTAGAACTTGTGGCGGGAGGTGTGTCTAAAAGTGTATGTCGTGCTGGCCATCAATGAGAGAGACCTGTGAATTTTTCAAATCGGTGGTGAAAAAATATGAGTATGTTGCTGGAGATGTGGGCCGCCGTGCCACCAATGTACTTACCGGGGGAGGGTAAACACCCATTATTCCGCAACTTTCTTTCCGCATACCATCACTCTGCATACTTTCATTACGAAAGTACCATGACTCCGCAATGCCGTTATAACGCATGGCATTACATTTTATATGCTTTTACCATGCATACATTTACAATGAAATTCGTTGTAAATGCATGATTGGTAAAAGCATCTGTTTTTTTAATGTTTGGTTAAGGTAAGTATGGGTATAGGGGTATATGAGTTATGGGGTACAGGGGTAGTTTTAGGGTTTAGGGATAGGTATGGGTTTTGGGGTACAGGGGTATTTTTAGGGTTCAGGGCTAGGTTTGGGTTTTGGGGATTGGGGTATTTTTAGGGTTCAGGGGTAGGTTTGGGTTTTGGGGTACAGGGGTACTTTAAGTGTTCAGGGCTAGGTTTGGGTTTTGGGGTACAGGTGTATTTTTTTAGGTTTCAGGGCTAGGTTTGTGTTTTGGGGTACGGGGTATTTCAGGGTTCAGGGGTAGGTTTGGGTTTTGGGGTACAGGGTTATTTTTATGGTTCAGGGCTAGGTTTGGGTTTTGGGGTACAGGGGTATTTTTAGGGTTCAGGGGTAGGTTTGGGTTTTGGGGTACAGGAGTATTTTAAGGGTTTAGGGCTAGGTTTGGGTTTTGGGGTACAGGGGTATTTTAGGGTTCAGGGTTAGGTTTGGGTTTTGGGGTATAGGGGTATTTTAAGGCTTCAGGGCTAGGTTTGGGTTTTGGGGCACAGGGGTATTTTTAGAGTTATGGGGTAGGTTTGGGTTTTGAGGTACAGGGGTATTTATAGGGTTCAGGGCTAGGTTTGGGTTTTGGGGTACAGGGGTATTTTTAGGGTTTAGGGATAGGTTTGGGTTTTGGGGTACAGGGTATATTTATAGGGTTAAGATGGGTTAGTGTTTAAGGGTGTTGGGGTATTTTAAGGAGTAAGGGTGGGTTATGATTATGGGGTGCAGGGGTATTTAAAGGGAGCAGGGTGGACACCCGGAGCTGGAATGTACAGAACCTAGGAAGAGAAAACAATGAATTATTGGGCACAACGCTCGCTTTTTTTCCCGTAATCCCGCGCCCCGCACACGCCCACGCCCCCAGCACACGCCCACAGTACACGATATGACACATGGCATGAAGGGCGGAACGTACCACACGCCCCCAGCATTTGTCACGCCCCCAGCACACGCCCACAGCACAACGCAGACACGCCCAGAAGGGACTACTTTGCTGGCACTGTTCTTTTTCCTTTTAAATGTATATGGTGGGCGTCTGCATAGCCTATGTCCTTCTGCTGCAACTGCCCTTTCCAACGCTGTATTGGGTGTTGTGATTGGTGCTGTGGTTCCTGAGATTACCCGCCTCAAAGGTTTGGGCTCTCTCTTTATTATATCAGTATAGATATATACACACACATACTTCACTCGGTCTTGCTGCAAAGACGAGAACACGCGGCACTGCAGACTCAGGTACTATTCCAATTCTTTTTATTATCTTTTAAAACATTGGTTCAAAAAATGGACAGACGGTCTACACGTTTCGGCACCCAGCCTTTACTGGACCATAGAGTCCCATTGTCTAGATCATCATTTAAAGTGCTCTCGTGCTGTAACCCCTTGATGTTCATTTTACAAAAACAACTAGACTGTGAGTCTTGATTCTGCTTAATGCCAATTTCTACCTGCCATTTTCCATTAATGTAAAGTACAGTACATAATAGATAAGCAAAATTTCGTTCAGACAACATGTTTGGCAATTAATCAAAAGCTAAAATTCAAAAAGAGGGCTATACTTACAAACGTTATATCAATTAATTTACAGATCAAATAGAATTTACAATTGATCTATAAAGTGTGTATGCTTACTAAGTGCAAATAAAGTCAGAAATAGGTCTTATTTTGTATCATTGAGGTGTGAATCTTTTTCCTCCCCAAAAAAATAAATAAATATATATATATATTTCAAAGAAAGGTTGCCCAAAGTGGAGAGGCCATACCCGAGGAGGTTTCCGCACAAATGCTACCTTTCTTTGGAATATTTACTGGCCTGCTTGGTCACTGGGAGGCCCCGCTGCTTTCTCATGGCGGATCTACATTGCTCATTCAATGCGAGCTGCGAATGGACCGAGGGGGGCCTCAGCTGCTGGTATATATTGGTGGGATGACAGCTGTGGACATATCCCTTTCCACCCACTTGAGAGAGACATTTTCGCTACTAAAGGACTTGGGCACCCACTGCGGTTTGCGCCTGGAGTCCGGCATGAACTCTAAAGACCACACTGCCTTGCCAGAGCCCATGAGGGCGGGACTTCTACGCTTCAATAAAATCAGGTGCATGACATGACCTTGTCCCCTGTCCTTCTGTAGTGCAACCAGTGATCAAGGGCGGGATGACGCCCGAAACGCATTTTGGAAGCCAGCAGAATGGGGTTTGACAGGCTTGCATTCAACCACCGGCAGCATTTGTGCGGAAACCTCCTCGGGTGTGGCCACTCCACTTTGGGCAACCTTTTTTTGAAATATATATATATATATATATTCACTGAAAAAAACATAGGTTTCAGAGACGTTATAGTTAGAAATTAGCATTTCTAACTATGATGTCACTGACCATGTCATGAATGATGCAATATGTGACATCATCAGCAGTGCATTGCAGGCGCGCGAGTTATAGTTAGCAGAACTAACTATAACTGAGAAATTTCTATGGTTTTGTATGAGTGAAATGGCCAGCTAACTATAACGCCCCTGAAACCTATTTTTTTTTTTAATTTCTGAGGTTTTTTAATTGCTAATTTCTAACTATAACGTCTCTGAAACCTATGGTATTTTTTAGTGAATTTCAAAGGTTTTTTAAATGCTAATTTTTAAGTGTGATAGTAGTTATACCTATTTTTTAAATACTGATTTTCTAGTTTTTTAACTGTTTATTTATAAACATTTTATTTATTAAATAACATATATTTTTCTGAAAATTGCACACAAAAAAACTGTTTTAATTCAAACTGAAATATTGATTATTTTTTTGTTTTAATTTTTAATTTTAATATATTTATATTATTTTCTATTTAAAAAAAAGAAATCCCAAATTTTTTCGGAGCCGCACACTCAAAACCTACACATCACGGTGGATGCGCTGATTCTAGCTGCCATTTTAGAAAAGTCGTGAAGGATCCGCGTACGGTGTGCGACGGCTGCATGTTTTTCAGTTACATCATATGCATTTCATATTACGTGATGTGCGCGATTGGTTTGCGACCAGTCCGCGACTCCTGCTCCCGCGCATTCACGACACATGCGCATTACGGTATGGGACGCTTGCGCGGTGGCGGGTCCTGCGTGATGTCATATATGTTTTGGGGCACGCTGGGTGCGCGTCTCCAGCAAAAAAAGTTATGTTCCAAAGTGATATGTATGTGTCTTTAATATACATATTAGGGCAAGAGATTATCTAGGATATTCATAAAAATAATATATTTGTACTTATAATAAACGTATATTATTTTTAAATATATTTTCGCGAAGTCGGTGCGTGTATCGTGAGCGCAGAGAACCAGGTCAGCAGAGCTGCTGTGCAGCCAGAGAATCAGGTCAGCAGAGCTGCTTTAGAGCCATAGAACCAGGTCAGCAGAGCTGCTTTAGAACCAGAAAACTAGGTCAGCAGAGCTGCTCTAGAGCCAGAGAAACCAGGTCAGTTGAGCTGCTTTAGAGGGAGAGAACCAGGTCAGCAGAGCTGCTTTAGAGGGAGAGAACCAGGTCAGCAGAACTGCTTTAGAGCCGGAGATTCAGATCAGCAGAGCTGCTTTAGAGCCATAGAACCAGGTCAGTAGAGCTGCTCTAGAGGCAGAGAACCAGGTCAGCAGAACTCTTTACAGGGAGACCGCCAGGTCAGCAGAGCTGCTTTAGAGCCAGAGAACTAGGTCAGCAGAGCTGCTCTAGATCCAGAGAACCAGGTCAGCAGAGCTGCTTTAGAGCCAGAGAACCAGGTCAGCAGAGCTACTCTTTAGGCAGAGAACCAGGTCAGCAGAGCTGCTTTAGTGGGAGAGAACCAGGTCAGCAGAGCTGCTTTAGAGCCAGAGAACTAGGTCAGCAGAGCTGCTCTAGAGCCAGAGAAACCAGGTCAGCAGAGCTGCGTTAGAGGGAGAGAACCAGGTCAGCAGAGCTGCTTTAGAGCCAGAGAACCAGGTCAGCAGAGCTGCTCTAGAGCCAGAGAACCAGGTCAGCAAAGCTGCTTTAGAGCCATAGAACCATGGCAGCAGAGCTGCTCTAGAGGAAGAGAACCAGGTCAGTAGAGCTGATTTAGAGGGAGAGAACCAGGTCAGCAGAGCTGCTTTAGAGCCAGAGAACCAGGTCAGCAGAGCTGCTCTAGAGCCAGAGAACCAGGTCAGCAGAGCTGCTTTAGAGCCATAGAACCGGGTCAGCAGAGCTGCTTTAGAGCCAGAGAACCAGGTCAGCAGAGCTGCTCTAGAGCCAGAAAACCAGGTCAGCAGAGCTGCTGTAAAGCCAGAGAAACCAGGTCAGTAGAGTTGCTTTAGAGTCAGAGAACCATTTCAGCAGAGCTGCTTTAGAGGAAGAGAACCAGGTCAGCAGAGCTGCTTTAGAGCCAGAGAACTAGGTCAGCAGAGCTGTTGTAGAGCCAGAGAATGAGGTCAGCAGAGCTGCTCTAGAGCCTAAGAACTAGGTCAGCAGAGCTGCTCTAGAGCTGCTCTAGAGCCAGAGAACCAGTTCAGCAGAGCTGCTGTAGAGCCAGAGAAACCGGGTCAGCAGAGCAGCTTTAGATGGAGAGAACCAAGTCAGCAGAGCTGCTTTAGAGGAAGAGAACCAGGTCAGCAGAGCTGCTTTAGAGCCAGAGAACCAAGTCACCAGAGCTGCTTTAGAGGAAGAGAACCAGGTCAGCAGAGCTGCTTTAGAGCCAGAGAACTAGGTCAGCAGAGCTGTTGTAGAGCCAGAGAACGAGGTCAGCAGAGCTGCTCTAGAGCCAGAGAACCAGTTCAGCAGAGCTGCCGTAGAGCCAGAGAAACCAGGCCAGCAGAGCAGCTTTAGATGGAGAGAACCAGGTCAGCAGAGCTGCTTTAGAGCCAGAGAACCAGGTCAGCAGAGCTGCTCTAGAGCCAGAGAACCAAGTCAGCAGAGCTGCTTTACAGCCATAGAACCAGCTGCTTTAGAGGGAGCGATGCAGGTCAGCAGAGCTGCTTTGGAGCCAGAGAACCAGGTCAGCAGAGCTGCTTTAGAGCCAGAGAACCAGGTCAGCAGAGCTGCTCTAGAGCATAAGAACCAGGTCAGTAGAGCTGCTCTAGAGCTAGAGAACCAGGTCGGAGAGCTTCTCTAGAGCCAGAGAAACCAGTTCAATAGAGCTGCTTTAGAGGGAGAGAACCAGTTTAGCAGAGCTGCTCTAGAGGGAGAGAACCAGGTAAGGAGAGCTGCTCTAAAGCCAGAGAACCATGTCAGCAGAACTGCTTTAGAGCCATAGAACCGGGTCAGCAGGGCTGCTGTAGAACCAGAGAAACCAGGTTAGCAGAGCTGCTTTAGAGGGAGCGATGCAGGTCAGCAGAGCTGCTTTGGAGCCAGAGAACCAGGTCAGCAGAGCTGCTTTAGACCCAGAGAACCAGGTCAGCAGAGCTGCTCTAGCTGACACTGACTGATTGACACTGACTGATTGACACTGACTGACACTGACTGACATGACACTGACTGACACTGACTGACACTGACTGACACTGACTGACTGACTGACTGACACTGACTGACACTAATTGACTGACACTGCCTGACACTGATTGACTGACACTGACTGACTGACACTGACTGACTGACACTGACTACTTTCTACTACTCACTCTCTACTACTCTCTCTACTACTCACTCTCTACTACTCACACTCTACTACTCTCTACTACACACTCTCTACTACTCACTCTCTACTACTCTCTACTAATCACTCTCTACTACTCTCTACCACTCACTCTCTACTACTCTCTCTCTACTACTCACTCTGTACTAATCACTCTTCACTACTCTCTACTACTCTCTCTCTCTACTACTCTCTCTCTACTATTCACTTGCTACTTCTCTCTACTACTCGCCCTCTACTACTATCTACTACTCTCTACTACTACTCTCTACTACTCACTCTCTACTACTCACTCTACTACTCTCTACTACTTTCTACCACTCACTCTTTACTACTCACTCTCTACTACTCTCTCTCTACTACTCACTCTACACTTTCTACTACTCACTCTCTATTACTCAATCTCTACTACTCACTCTTTACTACTCGCTCTCTACTACTCTTTACTACTCACTCTACACTACTCTCTACTACTCACTCTACTACTCACTCTCTACTACTCACTCTCTACTACTCTACTACTCACTCTCTACTACTCACTCTCTACAACTCTCTACTACTCACTCTCTACTACTCTCTCTACTACGCTCTCTCTTACTCACTCTCTACTACTCTCTCTCTCTCTACTACTGTCTACTACTCACTCTACTACTCACTCTCTACTACTCACTCTCTACAACTCTCCACTACTCACTCTCTACTACTCTCTCTCTACTACTCTCTACTACTCACTCTCTACTACTTTCTCTCTCTACTACTGTCTACTACTCACTCTACTACTCACTCTCTACTACTCACTTTCTACTACTCTCTACTACTCACTCTCTACTACTGTCTCTACTACTCTCTCTCTACTACTCTCTCTGCTTCTCACTCTCTACTACTCACTCTGCTACTCTCTACTACTCTCTCTCTACTACTTACTCTCTACTATTATCTCCTACTTACTCTACTACTCTCTCTCTACTACTCACTCTCTATTACTCTCTACTACTCACTCTACCTCTCACTCTCAACTACTCTTTACTACTCTCTTCTACTCACTCTCTACTACTCTCTCCTACTCTACTACTCACTCTCTACTACTCATTCTCTACTACTCTCTCCTACTCTCTACTACTCACTCTCTACTATTCACTCTACTACTCACTCTCTTCTACTCTCTCTACTACTCTCTACTACTCTCCCACTACCTCCTTACCTCTACCTCTCTGCCTCTTCACCTTGATCTCTACACCTCTATCCCTCTCTACCTCTCTCTACACCCACACATATGCACATATATATGCATATGCATTTATATAAATGTATGTGTGTGTATATATACATACATATATAAAGATATATATAAAATGCATATCTATATAAATACAAATATAAATGCATGCATACATATACACATACATATATGCATACATATGCATGTTATGTATATGATAGTTTGAAAAACACTAATACAAGCAAAGCTAAAAAGTCGCCTAATTACAAACAGAATTTCTTTAACTTAAACGAGGGCGAGACATATTGCATTTTCAATGCTTGTTTACATTGGTTCCATCAAGAAGACATTCAGATGTGTTACACATTTGCCATAAATTCAGAAAGTTAGCACTCTAGTTGTTTATTAGATCACTGTAGTAAAACTACTGCTCACCAGGGAAGGCTGCTGCTGGTATTGAAAGTGCATATTTCAGTCTGCATGTAAGAATTATTTATTTTATGAAATAGAAGAGGATTTGACAAGTCAGTCAAAATGTGCCCTCATTTTTATTTCTGCAGCACTAATCATACTTTCTATGGAAAAATTAACCCCCTCATTTTGTTCCTTTTTAAATTAAAAGTTTTAAGAGTTTCCACTTTATTCCAATCAAGATGGTTTCAGATGTGCCTTTCGTTTGTTATAATTAGGACTGTTAGCGCTCTAGTTGTTCTTTAGCACCTTAGCAGCTATGGAACGTCCAGCTCCAGTGCTGGACGTTCCATTGCGCAGGTGCAGTTTGAACGTTCAACGGCCGACGGCAGCACTACGGAGGTAGTGGTGCCGTCGGCTGCTGAACGGGCGCAGCACTTAAGGTGTTAGAACACTCTGGGAAGCTGCAGTAGAACACAAAGGAATCAACTGACAGTCTCTGCCCATGTTGAATGTTCATGTTTTACTGAGAATGTCAGACTTCATACTTTTTAAAAGCATGAGAAAATAGTTTTCTCCCAAACATGATTCATGATATCCCAGCAGAAGGCTTTTTCACATGGTAAAACCACCCTAGAACACACCACAATTCCTAAAATGAGTATGGTACCATCAACAAATGATTTATAATGTAACTAAATTCTTAAAACCTTCTATTAACTGCAATGCTTTTTGATGAGGTGCTATCATGTATATTGGTCCCAAGATGGCTGCCAACACTTCTTGGATGAAGTGCTGACAGCCAATCAGATCTCACGATGAGATATGTGGTTAGGCTCCTGCCCGGATCTATATGTATTTTTTCCTTCAATATCTAAAAAATTCTGTACAGATTTACACCATTTCACGAAAAGGCACAACTCTGAACCAAGGTTTACCTTTCTGCCATATTTGGAGTAATTCCTTTCAGCAGTTCGGGCTGTAGCTGCGATTAGAGGTTCCTATGGAAAATTGCATGGGGGAAACACGTTTTGGGACCCCCCTTTTTTCTCGGCCCCCGCTTGACGGTCTTACATTTGTGAATTTTCAGTTTTTGGCGTGGTAAATTATTTTGTTTCTTATTTATGTTTCGTTTTTTGCAGTGGAGTGGATGTATGTTGTATGTTGTGTAATTATATGCTTTGAATTCGAATCATTAGACGTGGAATTGTGTGGGTTGGAACTGTGTGGTATTTAGTGTATTTGTGTATTGTAAACATGTGGTATAGTGAATAGATAGGGGTGAGAGGTGTATAAATTAGAAAGTAAGAATGAGAGGGATAGGCAGTTTGTGTATGAAGTGGTAAATGAACTGTAGACAACACATTATATTAGTGTGCGAGAAAGAGGTAGAATAGGAGTTATTGTTATAGATGTATAAAGAGCCTGTGGTTGTGTATGTAAAAGATATTGAAAGAAGAGGAGGAGGAGAGTGTTTTTGGTTATTATTTGAAAGTTATGGTATTGAAAGTGTGTAGAAAGATATGAAGGGAACTAATAGTATAAATGCTGGATTAGTGTGTGAGAGAGTATGAGAGAGAGAGTTTTGTGCAATATATGAGTTACATGATTTTTTTAAAGAAAAGAAACAAAGAAAATGAAAGATGAAATGCTAATGATATGAAGATATGTGGATTAAGATAAAATAGAAGTTGTAATAAATTATAAATCATTCCAGGAGATGAGTGAAAATTGGAAACAACCATTAAATGCCATAGCAAACGTTCTTTGATTGACCACAATGGGCATCAGTAGGCTTTCACAGTTCAGAGGTACAGATACAGAAAAGCATTTTGCAGGTTTCAATAAATTGTAGAAGAGTTGAAATTCAGCCCACTTTGATATCCGCAATGGGAATTGCCAGTCCTTACCTTTTTATTTGCTGTGCCACAAATATCCACTGGATTTGGTTTGGATTTTTATCATTTTACAAAGGCACATGGGCGGAAAGCTGTAAAACTGCACTGACTTAACGGTGCTGAGGGCACACATGGCATGACTGTGCGAAAACACTTTAGGAATGCCTGCCAGCAAAAGGAGCTCGGCTTGGTCTAGCACGAAGTAGCAGTGAATGGTGCCCTACCACTGAAGGTAATTGCTGTTCCGGGGGCAACTGGAGATGGCGGGCGCGAAGGGTCTCTCTTATACCTAACGAAAGGGGCAATGAAGAAAAAGATTCTCCAGACAAATCTTGGTGTTTTCACCATTAATATGATACACGAGAGCAACATTAGTTTTCGTGCTAGTCTCACCCCTTTATGTTTGAAGCACAAGTTTCTATGCAGTTTTATGTAGCACTAACTTGATCAGAAGGGATTGCAGCACTTTAAATAAGCACCACTTACATTATACAAGAACAATTTTTTTTTACTTGCATCTCCCCCATTATTTCCCTCCCAGATGCTCTCTGCCATGATGCAAAGAATGTGGAGGCTTAGTAAATAAAATTCAAAGTTTACTACTCTGCTGTAAATTCCACATCGCCAGCTACCATTAATATCTCCAAAAAGAAGGTGATCAGCATAATAGCAGAACAAGCAGCGCGGCTGAGAATGCAAACAAATAGAATTTAAAATAAATACATCGGAGTATGCGTGTAAGGAAAAAACAATTACTGAAAGCAATGGAATATGCAGTATGCCTTTGACTAAATCCAGGCGTACGTTGATGTTTGCACTCGCTGTATTTGTGTGTGGGGGTAGGGAGAAGAGAAGAAGCGACGGGCGCACCCTCTTGTTTAACGGAATTGCAGCATTTGTGTTGGAGGGCAGAAGCAACATCGGGAACAAAGCCGTTTTAAAAAAACATTAGCACACTGAGCTCCGTAGTGCAGCCACCTACCTTAAACACCTGCTGCTCACCTCTCAAGTTTCTGCGGAGCCTGAATTTGGAGGGTGGTGGGAGGGTGGAAGCAACAACGGGAGCAAAGCAACTATTTAAAAAAAAAAGTCACCACACTGAGCTGTGTAGTGCAGCCACCTACCTCAAACACCAGCTGCTTGCCTGTTAAAAGTTTTTGCAGAGCCTGCATTTGTGTCGGAGGTTGGTGGGAGAGGGGTACATGTGTACAAGTAATGTGAAGCGTCCGCCATGCAAATGATTTTTTAAAAACTGGCGCCGGCTCATCATCAGGTGATTCTGGGCAAATCACTTAATCTCCTTGTGCCTACCAAATAATAATGAATGTGTCCTTCAGATCTGGTTTGCGCTATCTAAAACTACAAAAAAGAAACGCCTGACCTAAAATAGCCAGATGGGAGGAGGGAAGAGAGACCATCACAGCTGTACTGTGTGATTGCCGACCAAAATCCAAAATGCTCTATGAGTGAAATCGCCAGAAAGAGAGCTCCACATACAAAGGAGGGACTTTTACAGAAATGCACCAATCAGAAGCTAGCATTTCTGAATGCCACAGATAGTAACCAATGGCAATCAGTGGAATCGCCAAACCCCACAGAAAAGCTATACAGGTCGATTGAAGTTCGACCTAAAAAAATATATATACACTGAGCACTTTTTAAAAAAAAACTGTCTAGGCGCGAGGGACTCTATGGTCCAGTTGAAGGCTAGTGGTAGTCGAAACGCGTAGGCCGTCCTATAACTGCTCACTTTGCACAATGGTGTGAAATAAACAGCACTTTTAAAATCATTACCTTGCTGTGGTGCCGTGACTTTCGCCGAGAGGATTGACACGGAGGCAAGGGAACTTCAGGACTATATATATATATATAATAAATCGGAATAAAGTGATCTTACTTTGGAATTATTCACAGAGTCAGCACCTTCTTTGCAAAGAGAGTTTGGAGTGGTGTTGGATATATTTTTTTCAGAAGCTGTGAACCAAGACTTACAGAGACTTTCCAAACTTGAAGAATCGCAGAAGGGCAACATCAACTGGAACCTTTCCTTTAAACAACGGAAAGCCATCAGCAGTTTGGAACAGGACGACTCAATAGTGATAAAGCCCTCAGATAAGGGCGGGAACGTTGTTATCCAGAGTCGTGAACAGTACTGTAAGGAAGCCCTCTGCCAACTACAGGACCGTAATAACTATATGCCCACAACGGAACGCGAATACCAGGAGAGTATTCGAGATTACCACTCCCTTGTTGAACACTGGTATGGAAAAGGAATACTAAGCAGGGAGGAATACTTATTTTAACAGAACAAACAACCGAGACTACCGAGTTTTTATCACCTCCCAAAGATCCACAAACATGCCACGCAACCACCAGGGAGACCAATCGTGTCATCGATCGGTGGATTAACTGAAAAAATGTTGAAATTCATCGATTCATTCTTGGCCCCATGGGTATCGCAGTTGAGCTCTTACACTAAGGACTCTAAAGACTTTTTAAGGCAAATACAAGATGTGGAATGGGAGGATGACTTACTGATGATCACTATGACATCTCGAGCCTCTACACGAGCATCAGACACCATGATGGAGTTGCAGCAGTTAAGACTTTTCTGAATCTACGACCCGCCCGATACCTGGAGCATAGCAAAATGATCTTGGACTTTATATTCTTTTGTTTGAACAATAACATCTTTATTTTCCAGAATCAGAGATACAGGCAAGTGAGGGGGACTGCGATGGGCACCTGCTTCGCCCCCAGCTACGCGAACCTTTTTGTGGGCTGGTGGGAGAAGCAGGTGGCCTGGGAAGACGACAAAACCCCCTGGGTGGATAATGTGATATGCTGGAGAAGGTATATCGACGACCTCTTCCTAATTTGGAGGGGGTCCGAGCTCTCAGCACAAGAGTACATTACGATTCTCAATCAAAACGATCTCAACCTGCAATTCACATACTCAATGAGTAAAAGAGAGGTTAACTTTTTAGATCGAAGGGTATTCGTTGATTCAGGCAGGATCCAAACCGCCCTCTATAGGAAAGAGACGGCGGGTAACTCTGTCCTCCACGGACGCAGTAGCCATCCGACCTCCCTGGTTAAAAGCATCCCCTACGGGGAACTGTTGAGGATTAAGCGCAACAGCTCCCTGGAGAAAGACTACGCAGAGGCCGCACAAAAAAGCGTGAAACGCTTTAGATCTCGCGGCTATTCTGCATTTACCCTCCAACAAGCTGAGAAGAAAGCAAAGCAAGTTGAGAGACATACCCTCTTACAGGACAAGAAGATTGATATTCCCAAAGGTGGGAGTGGCATTATAAGACTCATCAGAAACTACTCGGTGGCAGCGAACAAAGTGCGAGCCATCATGTCAAAAAATTGGGGGATCCTCCAATCAGACACTGTAATTGGAAAGGACCTACAGAAACATCCTATGATAACTTTTAGAAAAATAAGATCACTAAAAGACAGACTGGTCACTAGCCACCTATCGAAAAGAAAGTCCAAAGGAGAACTGCAGGCCATGCATGGCTCATATCCATGCGGGAAATGCAAGGCCTGCAGCAATAGCCAGAGGGTATTAAGCTATCAGGTACCACACAAGGAATCCAAGATCAGAATTAACAAGTTTATCACTTGTTCAACCACATTTGTGGTATACTGCTTGAAGTGCCCCTGCGGACAGATGTACGTAGGGAGCACCACGAAAGCAGTTAAGCTCAGGATCTTGGAGCACCAACGGGCCATTGCTAACAAGGATGAAAGCTATCCGATGGCCCAGCACTTTGCAAGTCACCACAATAGTGATAGGACTCAACTTAGCTTCTTCAGCCTAGACTGCATCCCTCAAGACATCAGGGGTGGAGATCTGAAACAGAGACTCAGACGTTTGGAGTCACGATATATTATCGACCTCCAAACTAAGTCACCAGGAGGACTTAACGCAGGGGAAGAGCTATTATCACACCTATAAACACGATCCTCGAACCATGAACTGTGTCACTGTCTGTAGGAGATCTACACTTACATTTAAATGCTTTTAGGAATCATTTTGGTTTACAGTTCAACCCCTTTCGTTAACTAATATGGGATCTAATTTAATATGGTTATGTAAGTTTTGGTTAATCTAAATTAGAGTTTGACTAACATGGCCATCCAGGCCTTAATCATTGCCAATTATTCGAAGATGTATGGGGAACAGAACTTTTGAATTGTTGACCAGCGTAGGAATGGAATTGATGCTGGTTTATGATTTTGGGTTGCAATTTGAACTGAATAATTACCCATCCAGGGCTTAATGTTTGGAAACAGATATTTTATTAATTCAATCGATTGAGAAATGATCAATTGTACAGCTATACATGCATTGCTCGAGAAAATTTACTTTTGCACTGTAAATAGCGTTATTTCACCACTCCAAGATGGCGCTTTATTTTGTATTATGGTCCGTTTTTACTTTTAATTGTAATGCCTTTATTTACTTCCGCCTTCCCTTCGCCAGCTGACACTGACGAAGGCAAGTGCTGAAACGCGTCTGAGTTTTGATTATTTGCGCAAAATAAACCGTATCTGGTTTACTCTCTGCTGTGAGTGCCGATTTGTTGCTGGTTGCAGACCTGCGGAGCTTCAATATATATATATATATATATATATATATATATATATATATATATATATATATATATATATATATATATAAAATCAAAGTATCCAAAACGAATTTCAGGTCTGGCCTCGAGTTAAACAACATCGACCAGGATCTAATAATCATTAGACACAACACACCAAAGACTGCGATTACTTGTTTTGAGGGATTCCAAACTTTGGGTCACATGCATCAAGCATTTTTGCCTTTGCAGATGGGCCGATTCACAGAATCGGCCTGTTTACGAACGTCACAAATGCTTTTCAGAGGCAGCAATCCCCAATTTACGATTCCTGTAACCTGTTACCGAGTCGCAAAATGGGTTTGCGATTCGGTATTCTGAAGGGGCGAGTTTAGGGCGTCCCTTCCAAATACCGAATCCTAACGGTATGCATGAATGTTTTGTGACCTTGAATGCAGTCGCAAAACATTTGCATAGTACAACCTACTTCAAGTAGGTGGTAACCCATACGCAAATAAGACCTTGGTGAATGGTTGTAAAAGCATTTTTAAGAGAAGGCAGTGGTCCCACAAACCACTTCCTGGTCTTAAAAAATGAAAAGAAAACTTTTCATTTTACGTTTTATAAAACATCTTGTTTTCCTTTAGGGAAAACGGGCTGCTTTACAAAAAAATAAATTGCTCTATTTGAAAACAATCATGGACATGGTGGTCTACTGACCTCAGCCCCGTGATTTTTTGCATTCCAAGGGGTCACAAATTACGATCTACCTCATTAATATTAATACGGTGGAGCGATTTGCGACCCCCTAGGAACGCAATCTAAAACTCTTTGAGTTTCATATATTGTAAATTGTGATTCTCAGGAATTCGCAATTAGGTGTTGATGCATGTGCCTCTTTGTCTCTTATCTTTACTTATATTGTACTTGATGTACTCCCTGTTCTTCATTAAGTCCATTATAGCCCTGAGCACAACCTGTTCAAATGCCAATACCTTGTGGGACATGTCAAGCACTAGTGGTGTAAAAGTGGATGGGGGTCTAAGGTCAGTTGCAGAATTTGCCTTAGGTTGTGAAGAGTTGGGATTCTTGGTGAAGAAATGTCTCCGGCATATATTTCTAAAGAATTGCTGTAGTTCAACCTTAATGTTGAAGCTGTTAGGTGGTGAGGTGGTTACAAATGACAAGCCTTTTGCTAGAATGTTTTGTTCCCCATCAGTTAGGCTGTAGTTAAAAAGATGAATGATTGAGGTTAGTAGGTCGGTGGGTGCGACTACCATCTGTAAACGTGTGGCCGGGTGTGCTATTTCCCTGTGGTTCTCCTGGGGGAAGATTCTGACTCCCCTCTGTTTGTGTTCCTCCCTCTGCTCAAGTTTAAGGAGTTCCTCATTAAAAGTAGTGTCCAAGCTATTGAGCTTAAAATAAACATTACACTGGTCCTGTCTGACTTTGTTGATGTACTCTTCACTCTACGCCAAAGTCTCCTTTTCTGACTTACCTTAGTTGATGATGCTGCAACAACAGGGAAGCACTGAGTGTGTGCACCGCTGTTTGTGTGTGTTATAATGTCTCGCACCACACTCTGAGCTGAAACTGGGTCTTTCATAGGAATATGTCAGCCATCCTCCCCTAACAATCCATTTCCCATGGCCCTCATGTAAATACACCTCCATCCTCACCTCCTCCCGTTCAGCCTTGATGGGTCCCAGCCACGCTTTGACAATCTCCTCTCCAGTGAGTGTGCATCTGGTGCCTGCCTCTCTCTCTCCCTTCAGAACTTAGGGGGAGGAACACCTACATACCAACGTCAAGTGGGCTAACTGTTCCCCGAGTGCTGACGTCATGCAGATTGCTTCAGATGACAAGCATTTGCAGCAAGGCTGGCAGTAAACATTGCAGCCCATTTAGCTCGTTGCCTCCTTGCAAGATGCTTTCAGCAGGCTTCCGCAGAGCAGCCTGACCTGCCTTACTTAGTGCAATAAAGGTAACCCTTTACAGCTTCACTTTTTCCCCTTTACAGGCACAAGAAGATTAAGTGAGTCGGCCAGAAACAAAGAACGTTGCGTCAAAGCCGGAATTCAAACCTTGTTCAACAAGTTCAAAAGTGGATAGCCATAGCTATTAAAACATATCTACTTCCAGTAAAGGAGGAGAGTGTGTACATATTTAAGGGGTGCTTCTAGCTGAGACATTCCAGAGAAAAGGTTGTGCAGCGCAGCTCATGTTGAGACAGTTGCACCCCAGCATTTTCAGAAACAGTATTTGCATGGTTCTACGGGTATGAAAGAAGCTGGCCGATGAAAATCCGTAGCTGAATTAAATGTATCAAGTTTCCAGATAACACAACAGATACATTGCACTGAAACCGAAGACTGAAATAAACCAGACGGCTCGGGGGGAGGGGGTGTGGGGGGGATAGGGGGGGGCGGGGGGGGAGAATAGAACCGAGGGTCCTCCTACGCAGGGCCACACTTGGCATTTTCTTTTATGTTGGGTTAAAATGGCTGCTAACTCTCTGGCCTACTGATGTTGCATATTGGCAGAGGTCTGGAGGAAGGGGAAACAGGACACACCTGTGGGAGTGCAACAAGAACAAGTAACTAGTTTATGTGGCTAGGTAAAGAAACAAAAAAACTTTCCTTTTAGCCAAAAGTCCCATACAGTCAGCACTCTCAAAGCATACATGGATTTACAACTTGAAGTCTCTACATTATCATAAGTAGGCAGTGTGTGGCTTACCCGGTGTACTGTCCTCGCGTGGCTCACATTTTTTATAGTCTGCAAAATATAGAAACAATTAACTAGAGAAAGAGCTGGAGGAATATTCAGAGTCATAAAGACAACCGTAAACAGTTTATTCCTTAAAGTTTGTGAAAAGAGTTTTGGGAAATGCAAGCCCCAAAGGGTGTACTTATACAAGCACCTCTACTTCACACCCTTCTGAGTGCAAAGTCTTAAGGTCATCCAGAGTACTTGAGAATTCAATGAGTTTCGAAGAAGAAACATGCATACAAGAATTTACACCGCCCTCCTTAGGTCTTGCCTAAGACAGCAAATGCGCTGTCTGTTGCAAGACATTTTATTCGCTTACAGTGGGCTTAGAGCCCACACATTGTTTACCATTGGCTGGCCTAATTTTCTTGTATTTGCGTGCTGCTTATTGGAGGACGTGTGGGCTTTACTTCATGCTCATATGCGTTGTACATGTGCCTAGAAATTACACAGATGTACACATCAAACGTATTTTGTTTCTTTTTAAATTATTTACTAATGTTGCACACCATCAAGCATGATGTGCCGTGTGAATTGAATCCATTGGCAAGGGCACAAGGACCCAAAGGTGAGACCTTGTGGATTTGCCAATGCTTGTTTTGTTTTTATAACCAACTTTAATAAGAGTTCCATGGCAAAGCTGGGATGAGGCGCCCAGAGGCAGCGCTGCATTGAGACGCCGCCTCACCTTCCTTGGGCGTTTCAAAGGGTCAGAGCGCGATCCCGCAGTCCAGAGTGTTTTACAACTCTGCAGGAACCGCAGATGGCATAGACGGAGCTACGCCACCCGCCTTCACTGCTGCCGAGGCTGATCCACTGCCCGCAGCTGCCGGCATCTCCCCACACTACACATGGTGAGCGAGGGTGCTCTCGGAGACCCCCAGCACTTCCGCGAGCCTCGCCTAGCCACTCGTGTTGCGGGAGATCAGAGCGGAGTTGGCGGCTGGCGATGTGCTTCTCGAGGGGTGAGCGCAGCGCTGAATGCATGGGGTCTCCAGTGAGTGGGGGGGTGATAATCACCCTGGTGTTCCCCCAGATGCTCTGGTATTGACGGCGGTGGACTCCGATGACCTGTACCCCACCGGCCTTAAACTCTCCGGGTCAGTTGTGCGCTTGCTAAGCTCACTCGTTGTTGCACGGGTCATCAACCTGATGCCCTCGTGGGACTGTGCCTGTGCACGCAAACAGCAGACTTTCTACTGCCCTCCCTTGGTGCTATGACTGCATCCCCCCTCCGACCCCACTTAATGGAACTCTGCTCTCCTGATTTTTGGGTCCTGACGACCCGGGTCCGCCATTTTGTGGATTCTTGTCCTTTCCTTTGCTCCATTGGATTCCATCCTGCCGACCTTTAGACATTTATCTTTTGCTGGACTGCCTTATCTCTTTCTCCCCCTCAGGTCCTCCTCTCGCCAATCTCAGCCTCCGACTCTTCTCCCCCACCTACCGCTCTCTTCCCCTTTTGATTTTTTTTTATTTCCCCGTTAACTCTGTAAATATGTGATATATACTTGTTCAGCCTAATCGCTAGTAAAATGTAATCCTGAGCAAATCTACTATTTTTATATATATGTATATAGAGATAACTCTAACCACTAGTTTATGTAGTAGACCCGTGTACTCACTACCATTCCTATGTGATTCTTAGAGTTTATCCATTTGTATCTCTTCCTTGAGTGACTTTACAACTTGTACATTTGCAATTTTCGCAGTTTGTATCTCTTCCTTGTGTGACTTTACAACTTGTACATTTGCAATTTTTTCTGTTTGTATCTTTTATGTAACTCATGTAATCCTAGGTCACGGGTACTCATAGTACGGCCCGCGGGCCGCTAGCGGCCCGGCAAGCCTACCTTGGCGGCCCGGGACCTTGCAGACATCGTACCCGTGTTTTTCAAAAAAATTTTTAGAGTGTCTGCAAACACTGAGGGTTTCAGCAGCGCAACTCTGAGAGACTCTGCTGCGGGCCCAGGGCGATTCCAGTGATAGAGTGCAGCTGCAGGGGCCTAAGAAGAGGTGAAATGTAACGAAGCCCTATTAACATGCAAATGGTCATTTAAAGACCTGTGAAGTGCTCGGGTGCTGCGGCTGTGAGTGTGCCACACACAGGCAGGGCGGCCGAAAATTGACTGGGCAGAGCTACAGTAATTGCTGAAGGCAATGCCCGGCAGGCACTCAGGGTCATGCGGAACCCAGTGGGAGTCCGATCCAGGAGCGGCTGGTAGGAGGGGTCCTTCGGGAGAAGATCACCCCGAGAAGTCTGGAGGCTGTACGATGCAGATCCAGACCCCCTGCTGCCTGATGAGGTGGCCCAGTCCTCTGTGCTGCTCCGTGATGTTGTCTACGAAGCGAGGGTTGGGGGAGAATATGGAGCTCTACGGGTGCCCCCCGCCAAGTGAGCGTGGAGGATAGTGCGGGCCCGCTGGGGAGGAGGGTGGTTCCGGAGCAATTCCTGGCCAGAGAGCTCACCTCGCGGCTGCACTCCGGGGATCTGGATGGCACAGTGTGATCTGTGCGAGCGCAGCGGGATCCCTCCTCGTCGTGCAACAAAAGAAGGCATAAAATACGGGGGTTGTCCCAGCCCGACGCGAGTGCTCCCTGCATCTGAGAGGTGTGTCCTCCTGTAATGCACCATTGACCACATACAGTGGGCCAAGCTCAACCCTACAAAAGACCACAGGAACCGCTCAATCATCACCATGAGCTAGGAGATAACGCTGCCTTGCACGCAAAAGGCCAAGGGGCCCTGGAGAGACTCTCGACACCATTTGGAATACTGCTCCGGTCCAGGGGCACTACCCTTGCGGTGGTTGCACCGTCTGCCCCCAGACTCAGAAAACCATTTCCATTGACATCGGCACATCCAGACCTTGGAAGCTGACCAACCATACGAACTGCAACTCTGAGAAATTGATCTATATGATCACATGCCCTTGTGGTCTAGCATACATTGGACACACCACCAGGAAAGTCAAATTGCGAATCAGTGAACATAAGAGCACGATACGTTGCAATAAACAGTCTACCTGCCTAACAAATCACTTCTTAGCCAAGAAACATAAAGCAGATGATTTGAGGTGGGTGGTCCTGGAACAACCTTTCATCCCTGCACACATTACAGATATCTCACGGTTCTTGTTCATCAAAGAACAACGTTGGATTTTCAAATTGAAAACTGATGTGACAGGTTTGAATGACAATATCCCTTGGGTGTCCATATGATCAGCTCATTCATCTTTTATGAGCACTGACCATCATGCACTGTAATACTAGGATCTGTGCTTCTATTACATGGCTAGACGTCCTCAACCCCGTTTGGGACCCCCTAGGCAAACTGTGCGATTTTCAGCCCGTAGAATAAAACATCTTTTCTATGTCAGCCTTATCCTCAGAATGGACTATGAAAATACTACATACATACGGGTTGGTCCTATCGTCCTTAAGTCCTAGGCATTGCCTGTTCATGTAATATATATGGACACTGTATATCATGGTGGTTCTTGCAGACTGCCTGCGTTTTAACTCACATAATTTGTTATTCGTGTAGTGCCCCTCATTGATATGTCCTTTGCATATATTAATAAGCTTAGATATGCTCTTTCCCACATCTCGACGATGATATCGTAATACATTCCTGCATTGCATGATCCAGGAGCGCAATTAGTCCTTTAGCGCCCCGTCGCCCTGACTGTACTACTAAATATGCAGTCCAACGCGAGCCTATCATGCCCTCCGATCACTATTCAGTGTTTTCGCACTCCAGCGCGAGCGCACTGCTCAGCCATAATTCAGCGGATTGAAAATGCGCATACAACGAACACTCAACACGCAGGCGCCCCTACAACAAATATCTACATCCTGACTCTGCGCATCAACCACACCGCTATAACGAGTGGCTCACTGGCGCGCATGCGCTTCCATGACATTTCACGCATCGCTATACCGACATCAGCTTATCAGCTGAGCGTAATATATGTAACCTCCACCAATCAAGGAGGGTATATAAATGCGTTGCTCACCTCTCCTCGTTGCCTCCCCTTCGGCTTTGGATCTAGCCGAGAGGTACCGACGGAGAGGTGAGTTGGTACGATGCTGTGTGCTACACGCTAGCCCCATTGCGCTCTTCCATGGGATATTGATATAGAATGACGCTGTTTACTCGGCCGTTTCGGCGGTCTAGCATTCTAAAAACCTGCCTAGAGGGGTAATATGATATTCACTGATGTGCACTGCCAGCTATGCTAGAGGCTGTATTCTCCCTTAGTAATAGGGTGTAACACACAGGCAGCTGAGCCATCCCTCTCATTTTAATGAACACCATACTGCATTGCAACCTGAAAGTTTTGAATGCTTTCAGGTTTTGAAATATTGATCAACATGATGAGGGGAGCAATGCTATGAACACATCATCTTCCCTGGTAGTCTTTACCTTCATTAGTTTACACCTGATGCTACTCCTTCTCCCTATTTTTCTCCATGGGACTGTGATTACTATTGGCAACTTACAACCAGTCGTTTGCATGCACAATTTTTAATACATAATATTGATTGAGGATACTTATCAGATCCCTACAGTCTTTATATTTGTATGTTTCTATAAATTTTTTTGTGCATAGAGCGGGGCCTCAATCTACGAGCCGTTGCCGGGTGAGGTGAGGCTTGACTCCCACACACTGCTGGGTAAGTCTATTCATCTTTTTAAATTGTATTCAGAATTTTCTGTGGTTTACCTTATGTGCAACCAGTAACTAATTAAGTGGCCGTCTTAAATTTGGACCGGCCTAGCTGAGTCTTGTTTGGTCTTCATGTCTGGATATGATAGCATTTTCAGGGTTAAACGTTCCTGAGAGTCTGACATGTTCAGAGAACACTTAATAGTATTTTTTTCCTGTGTCTTTGTTTACAGGACTGCATCCTCTATCATCACATGGTCCAAGAGGATACGGTAGGATGGTCCAATTGACCACATTATATTTCTGACAGACTGATCTTGGTCTGTCATTTCACCTTGTTTTGCACTATTACTAGAGTGTATCTTTGCAGTAGCAACTTTTCATACTAGTGGCCCTGAAGAATGCCGGTGTAGTTTCACCTGATGGCAGAAACATGTTGGCCTTATCAACCACACAGCAAAGTAGACAGTGATTTTTTCACACTGTTATGCACCTTCTTTTAATCTGACGTCCAGGTGAATAATAATAAAGGGATCTTGCTTTTTTGCCTTGACCGTCATTTTATAATCACTCACTTATTTTTTTCACTGCACTGCACTGTACCAGCACCGCCAGTGGCGTGGACACTTCCATCTTGTGAATCATAATTGTGTGATATCTAGCCAATTCATCTGGGCATGGATACACCAACTTGGTTCTAGATGTCCTACATGACGAGGCTCCGCCAAGAGGGTGGGCTGATAGGATCTCTACTTTACACCTAGTGTCTATCGACCACTCTGGTCTGGTTCAGTGCAATCCAAGTGCGTAGCTTTCATTGAGGACCTTGAGGACTCAGCCTTTTTTGCATTCAGACCTTCTAGTTCTTTTTCTGTTCTTTATAGTTCCAATAGGGGATCTCTGAGCTTAGATGGTCTTTAAATATATTCCCCTTGACCCTCCCTAAATAGTTGTTTCTTCTGTATTGAGCAACCTCCACTGCGGGTCTATTTTTATTGTTTGACAACACGTCACTGTTGTTGTCCTTTTTCGCTCACCTGGTTGATTGTGTTGCCTTGCTCTGATCACTAACTATGGCTGATTTTGGGGGGTTAGCATTCGATGATGAAGACCTTAATACACTTCTGACTGACAACCCCAGCATTTTAGATGGCTTATCCACTGCATCCACTCCCACAACTGAGGATGATTGGGTGACCTTACTAAATATGAAAAAGAACCACTCTCGCACCTCCATACATGGTGTAATCATGAATGAATATCTCCATGGGAAGTGTGCACCATCAGGCTTAATAGTGACGAATACACCACATCTCTTTCTAACAGACAAGGGTTTCTTAAAGGATTGGGCATTAATTGCGTGGCGCTGCATGCGCGATTGGCTCATCTTGATTATTAAAACTGCCAAGAAAACAGCCGATGCCTTACTGGTTGAGATCCAAGTTCTAGAGGGCCAAATTAATGCAGCTATTCGATCAGTGCCCTATAAAAAGAATTTGGACGAGACTAACAAAACCAACAAAGAATACTATGACAACATCCTTGCAGCTAAAGTTGAGAAATTCAAGAAAGATCTTGCACGATTCTTGATGGAAACCACCTACCCATATATCAGTGACTCCTATGTAGCCCCTGTCTATAATACCAGAGGGAAGAGATACGGTTCCAACTATTCTTCCTCAGGCTCAGAATCAGAGTCCAGTGATCAAGGGAATTCAAATAGAGGGACACCTAACAGAGGGCGAGGCAGAGGTTCCCAGAGAAGACCCAATAGAGGGCGAGGAGGTCAGTATTATCCAAACCCAGGGCCTTGGTGACCTCCAGCACCCTGGGGGTATCATCAACCACCGATGGGACCCCCTATGGGCCATCAAATTCCAAACTACCCACCCAATCCAAATTTCTACTATGACCAGTCTTTTTTATGGCAGGGCCAAGGCAGAAGCCGCGGAAAAAGAAGAGGCCAACAGTCAGTGAACTGGGCCCCAGACACCACGAACAACAGAGGGGGCCAATCCTAGAAGGAACTAGTGATCTTGTGGTTAATCTCAGCACCCGGATACTTACAACTACTGAGACTTCAGTCCTCAATAAAGGTTTAGGATTTGTTCCAACCAATGAAGGAGACCCCTTTAATTTGAGGTGTGAATTGGAATCCTTCTACAGGAAAATCCGTTTACATTTCTTTTTCAAAACCACCAATGATAACACCAATTTAGAGGATTCTGTGGATCGGAACACAGGTCTTAGACCTAAATCCACATACACACCACTCAACCATCAAGTTCCTGCGAGGGTTATTGCCTTTGAGCAAGCAGTCACCCATGACATTATGAACATGGACCAGACAAATAAGAGGACCTTCTCCAATATGACTAGAGTTGAAAGGTTGGCACTCGCGGGCCTGTCTAAAGATACCAACATCACAATAAAACCCGCTGACAAAGGCGGAGCCATTGTCATACAAGATACTGACATCTATCACAGAGAGTGCAAACGGCAACTCAATGACTCTAAGGCCTATCGTCGGCTCACGGAAGATCCCACTATGAGGGTCTCCAATTACATCAAAAGCCTCATTGAAGAAGCATCCTGCGAAGGATGGATTACATCCCAAGAAGCCAGGTATCTCAGCACGACACATCCGGTGGTCCCTTACTTTTACTGTCTCCCGAAGATACATAAGGAGAAGAGACCTCCTCCGGGCCGCCCGATTATTTCGGGGATTGGTTCTTTACTTGAGCCCTTATCCACTTTTGTGGATTTCTTTCTAAAACCAATTGTTAAAGACACACCAACGTACCTACAAGATACCGGTGATGTTCTACGACTTCTTGCTGAGACCGAGTTTAACGTCGAAACTGACCTACTGGTGAGTTTCGACGTCGAGTCTCTCTATACATGCATCCCACAACAAGAGACTTTGGACTGCATAAGGAATCTGTTAGAGGCGAAACCACTGGATACTATCACTCCAATACCTTTCATCATGGAGTGTGCCAGACTGGCCATGATGGAGAACTATTTTCAATACCAGGACGACCTCTACCTTCAAGTCTCCGGAACATCAATGGGGAGTGTCTTTGCCCCAAGTCTTGCTAATTTGTATATGCACCAGTTCGAGCAAGACCATGTTCTAAACCACAGTAACCCTTTCTTTGGACAGGTGTTGCTGTGGCGCAGATACATTGATGACATTATCGTCATATGGAGAGGCACAAACATTGAGATCACCAACTTCCACACTTGGTTGAATTCTAGAAATCAATACCTTCACTTCACGATGGAATACAGCAAAGAGCAGCTACCCTTCTTAGATCTCCTTATCTTTCCTGGAGAGGGAGGCCTGCAAAGTCGACTTTATAAGAAACCCATGGCTCGGAATTCATTGTTGTCGTACCGGAGTTTTCACCCACAATCACTGCGCGACAACCTACCGGTAGGTCAATTTCTGAGGGTTCGGAGAAATTGTTCCTCTAACATCCTGTATGAACAACACGCGAAAGAGCTATCGTCGAACCTGAAGGAACGTCACTACCCTAAACACCTGATACGTCTGGCGCACAAAAGAGCATTTAACAACAATCGAGAGGCACTGATTGAACATCAACACAGTAAGACGCCTTCTGACAGGATTACGATGGTACATACTTTCAGTACCCTATCCAATGTGGTCAAAAAAACGGTGCTGAAACACTGGAAGATCTTGAACACAGCATCTGGTGCAATACCTAGGCCCTTGTTTGCCTTCAAAAGAGGGCCCAGCATCAGAGACAGTCTGGTTCACACCAGACCTAAAACACAGAGAAGAGACACCATTACCACTCTCGACACCATTTGGAATACTGCTCCGGTCCAGGGGCACTACCATTGCGGTGGTTGCACCGTCTGCCCCCAGACTCAGAAAACCATTTCCATTGACATCGGCACATCCAGACCTTGGAAGCTGACCAACCATACGAACTGCAACTCTGAGAAATTGATCTATATGATCACATGCCCTTGTGGTCTAGCATACATAGGACACACCACCAGGAAAGTCAAATTGCGTATCAGTGAACATAAGAGCACGATACGTTGCAATAAACAGTCTACCTGCCTAACAAATCACTTCTTAGCCAAGAAACATAAAGCAGATGATTTGAGGTGGGTGGTCCTGGAACAACCTTTCATCCCTGCACACATTACAGATATCTCACGGTTCTTGTTCATCAAAGAACAACGTTGGATTTTCAAATTGAAAACTGATGTGACAGGTTTGAATGACAATATCCCTTGGGTGTCCATATGATCAGCTCATTCATCTTTTATGAGCACTGACCATCATGCACTGTAATACTAGGATCTGTGCTTCTATTACATGGCTAGACGTCCTCAACCCCGTTTGGGACCCCCTAGGCAAACTGTGCGATTTTCAGCCCGTAGAATAAAACATCTTTTCTATGTCAGCCTTATCCTCAGAATGGACTATGAAAATACTACATACAAACGGGTTGGTCCTATCGTCCTTAAGTCCTAGGCATTGCCTGTTCATGTAATATATATGGACACTGTATATCATGGTGGTTCTTGCAGACTGCCTGCGTTTTAACTCACATAATTTGTTATTCGTGTAGTGCCCCTCATTGATATGTCCTTTGCATATATTAATAAGCTTAGATATGCTCTTTCCCACATCTCGACGATGATATCGTAATACATTCCTGCATTGCATGATCCAGGAGCGCAATTAGTCCTTTAGCGCCCCGTCGCCCTGACTGTACTACTAAATATGCAGTCCAACGCGAGCCTATCATGCCCTCCGATCACTATTCAGAGTTTTCGCACTCCAGCGCGAGCGCACTGCTCAGCCATAATTCAGCGGATTGAGCATGCGCATACAACGAACACTCAACACGCAGGCGCCCCTACAACAAATATCTACATCCTGACTCTGCGCATCAACCACACCGCTATAACGAGTGGCTCACTGGCGCGCATGCGCTTCCATGACATTTCACGCATCGCTATACCGACATCAGCTTATCAGCTGAGCGTAATATACGTAACCTCCACCAATCAAGGAGGGTATATAAATGCGTTGCTCACCTCTCCTCGTTGCCTCCCCTTCGGCTTTGGATCTAGACGAGAGGTACCGACGGAGAGGTGAGTTGGTACGATGCTGTGTGCTACACGCTAGCCCCATTGCGCTCTTCCATGGGATATTGATATAGAATGACGCTGTTTACTCGGCCGTTTCGGCGGTCTAGCATTCTAAAAACCTGCCTAGAGGGGTAATATGATATTCACTGATGTGCACTACCAGCTATGCTAGAGGCTGTATTCTCCCTTAGTAATAGGGTGTAACACACAGGCAGCTGAGCCATCCCTCTCATTTTAATGAACACCATACTGCATTGCAACCTGAAAGTTTTGAATGCTTTCAGGTTTTGAAATATTGATCAACATGATGAGGGGAGCAATGCTATGAACACATCATCTTCCCTGGTAGTCTTTACCTTCATTAGTTTACACCTGATGCTACTCCTTCTCCCTATTTTTCTCCATGGGACTGTGATTACTATTGGCAACTTACAACCAGTCGTTTGCATGCACAATTTTTAATACATAATATTGATTGAGGATAGTTATCAAATCCCTACAGTCTTTATATTTGTATGTTTCTATAAATTTTTTTGTGCATAGAGCGGGGCCTCAATCTCCGAGCCGTTGCCGGGTGAGGTGAGGCTTGACTCCCACACACTGCTGGGTAAGTCTATTCATCTTTTTAAATTGTATTCAGAATTTTCTGTGGTTTACCTTATGTGCAACCAGTAACTAATTAAGTGGTCGTCTTAAATTTGGACCGGCCTAGCTGAGTCTTGTTTGGTCTTCATGTCTGGATATGATAGCATTTTCAGGGTTAAACGTTCCTGAGAGTCTGACATGTTCAGAGAACACTTAATAGTATTTTTTTCCTGTGTCTTTGTTTACAGGACTGCATCCTCTATCATCACATGGTCCAAGAGGATACGGTAGGATGGTCCAATTGACCACATTATATTTCTGACAGACTGATCTTGGTCTGTCATTTCACCTTGTTTTGCACTATTACTAGAGTGTATCTTTGCAGTAGCAACTTTTCATACTAGTGGCCCTGAAGAATGCCGGTGTAGTTTCACCTGATGGCAGAAACATGTTGGCCTTATCAACCACACAGCAAAGTAGACAGTGATTTTTTCACACTGTTATGCACCTTCTTTTAATCTGACGTCCAGGTGAATAATAATAAAGGGATCTTGCTTTTTTGCCTTGACCGTCATTTTATAATCACTCACTTATTTTTTTCACTGCACTGCACTGTACCAGCACCGCCAGTGGCGTGGACACTTCCATCTTGTGAATCATAATTGTGTGATATCTAGCCAATTCATCTGGGCATGGATACACCAACTTGGTTCTAGATGTCCTACATGACGAGGCTCCGCCAAGAGGGTGGGCTGATAGGATCTCTACTTTACACCTAGTGTCTATCGACCACTCTGGTCTGGTTCAGTGCAATCCAAGTGCGTAGCTTTCATTGAGGACCTTGAGGACTCAGCCTTTTTTGCATTCAGACCTTCTAGTTCTTTTTCTGTTCTTTATAGCCCTGGAGAGACTTACACACATCACAACCTTGCCAATCCTCGTCCAGCTGCACATCATCAAGATAGCAATAGCTTGAGACTAGGCGGCCTGGGGGCATAAAGGCAGTGATTCATCGTTGCTCGTACCTGTGAAGCATGGGAGGGGGCCACACCAGCAACCTGAGGAGTGAGGAGGAGGGGGTTGCTACCTACCCCCACAAGCTAACAGGCGGGGCCAGGGTGCGCAGTGGACACAAGCCCAGAGCCGCGCAACCCCCCGCCTGGTGCTCAGTGACATCACAACCCTTGGGACCAACATAGAGCACCAGAGGACGACAGGGAAGGCGTTTTGAGGCGGCGTGTCCCAGAGGTAGGGAGACAGAGGGAGGGAGACAGAGGGAGGGTGACAGAGGAAGGGAGACGGAGGGAGGGAGATGGAGGGAGGGAGATGGAGGGAGGGAGAGGGAGAAAGGGAGAGGGACGGAGACAGGGAGACAGACAGAGGGAGGGTGACAGAGGGAGGGAGACAGAGGAATGGAGACAGAGCAAGGGAGACAGAGGAAGGGAGACAGAGGGACGGAGACAGAGGGAGACAGAAGGAGACAGACAGAGGGAGGTCGACAGACAAAGGGAGTGCGACAGACAGAGGGCAGAGGGAGACAGAGGGCGGAGGGAGACAGAGGGCGGAGGGAGACAGAGGGAGGGTGACAGAGGGAGAGAGACAGAGGGAGGGAGACAGAGGGAGGGAGACAGAGGGCGGAGGGAGACAGAGGGAGAGAGACAGAGGGAGGGAGACAGAGGGACGGAGACAGAATGAGACAGAGGGAGGAGGGAGACAGAGAGAGGAGGGAGATAGAGGGTGGAGGGAGACAGAGGGTGGAGGGGGACAGAGGGCGGAGGGAGACAGAGGGCGGAGGGAGACAGAGGGTGGGTGACAGAGGGAGTGTGACAGAGGGATGGAGACAGAGGGAGGGCGACAGACAGAGGGCGGAGGGAGACAGAGGGCAGAGGGAGACAGAGGGCGGAAGGAGACAGAGAGTGGAGTGAGACAGAGGGCGGAGGGAGACAGAGGGCGGAGGGAGACAGAGGGCGGAGGAAGACAGAAGGAGGGAGACAGAGGGAGAGAGACAGAGGGAGGGTGACAGAGGGAGGGTGACAGAGGGAGGGTGACAGAGGGAGGGTGACAGAGGGAGGGAGACGAAGGGAGACAGACAGAGGGAGGGCAACAGACAGAGGGAGACAGACAGACAGACAGAGGGAGGAGGACGACAGAGGGTGGGAGACAATCAATCAATCAATCACTGCATTTCTAAATCGCGCTACACACCCGTGAGGGTCTCAAGGCGCTGGGGGTGGGGGGCTGGACGGGGCTGCTACTAATCGAAGAGCCAGGTCTTGAGAAGTCGTCTGAAGGCCAGCAGGTCCTGGGTCTGTCGTAGGCTGGTGGGGAGAGCGTTCCAGGTCTTGGCGGAGAGGTAGGAGAAGGATCTGCCGCTGGCGGAGGCTTTCCATATATGGGGAACTGTGGCAAGGGCGAGGTTGGCAGAGCGGGTGCTGCGAGTGGGGGTATGGAAGCTGAGTCGGTCGTTGAGGTATGTAGGTCCGGTGTTGTGTAGTGCTTTTTGTGCGTGGATGAGGAGTTTGAAAGCGATCCTCTTGCTGACGGGGAGCAAGTGTAGGCCTCTCAGGTGGGGTGTGATGTGACTGCGTCTGGGGACGTTGAGGATCAATCGTGCTGAGGCGTTCTGGATTCGTTGTAGTCGTCTCAGGAGCTTGGTGGTAGTTCCTGATTAGAGGGCATTCCCGTAGTCGAGTCTGCTGGTGATGAGGGCTTGGGTAACGGTTTTCCTCGTGTCGGGACGGATCCATTTGAAGATCCTGCGAAGCATTTGGAGGGTGTTGAAGCAGGACGCGGAGACGGCGTTGACTTGCTTGGTCATGGAGAGGGGGGAGTCGAGGATGAACCCCAGGTTGCGTGCGTGGTCGGTGGGTTCCGGGGCTGTGCCTAGCGATGTGGGCCACCAGGTGTCATCCTAGGATGATGGGGTGGGTCCGAGGATGAGGACCTCCGACTTGTCTGAATTCAGCTTCAGTCTGCTGTCTTTCATCCAGTCGGCGACGGCCTTTATTCCTCTGTGGAGGTTGGCTTTGGTGGTGTAGGGGTCTACGGTGAGGGATATGATCAGCTGGGTGTCGTCGGTGTAGGAGATGATGTTGAGGTTATGTTGTCGTGGGACGTGGGCGAGCGGTGACATGTGGATATTGAACAGCGTCGGGCTGAGGGAGGATCCCTGTGGGATGCCGCAGATGATCTCGGGGGTTTTTGAGCAGAAGTGTGGGAGGTGGACGCTCTGGGTTCTGCCGAAGAGGAAGGATGTGGTCCAGGCCAGGGCCTTCTCTTGGATTCCGGCGTCATGGAGGCGTGCTGATAGGGTGCGGTGGCAGACCATGTCGAAGGCTGCTGATAGGACCAGGAGGATGAGGGCGGCTGTTTTGTCCATCAGGATCCTGATGTCGGCGGTGGCGGCGATGAGGGCGGTCTCGATGCTGTGGTTGCTGCGGAAACCGGATTGGGAGGGGTCCAGGATGTTGTTGTCTTCGAGGTAGCGGGTTAGCTGTTTGTTGACGATCTTCTCTGTCACTTTTGCCGGGAGCAGGGAGATGGATCGGAAGTTCTTGAGGTCCTTGGGTTTCTTCAGTAAGGCTTTGATCTCGGCGTGCTTCCAGCTTTCCAGGAAGGTTGCTGTCTCGAAGGAGATGTTGATTGTTTTCCGTTGGTGGGGCGTAATGGTAGTGCTGGCTTTGTTGAAAACATGGTGAGAGCAAGGGTCGGAAGGGGATCCAGAGTGGATGGAGTTCATGATTTTGATGGTGTCTACTTCGCTGACGGTGGACCAGGCGGTCAGGCGACTGGTGCGGGTGGAGGTCGCAGGGGTGGTGGTCTCGGTGGTGGGTGCGGGGGTGTCTGGGTTGAAGCTGTCGTGGATGTCGGTGATCTTGCGATGAAAGAAGGTGGCCAGGGAGTCGCACAGGTCCTGTGATGGTGGAATGTCGTTGGTGTTGGAGCTGGGATTGGAGAGTTCTTTCACGATGCTGAAGAGCTCTTTGGTGTTGTGTGCGTTGTTGTCTAGGTGGTCCTTGAAGGCAGTCCTCTTGGCGGTCCTGATGAGTTGATGGTGTCTGCATGTGTCGTTCTTGTGGGCTGTGTGGCTGTCTGGTGTTCGGTCGTGGAGCCATTTCTTCTCCAGTTTCCGGCAGGTGCGCTTGGAGGTCTGGAGGTCTTCGGTGAACCAGGCGGCTTTCTTGTTGGTGTGGTTGGTTGTGGAGATCTTGAGAGGGGCAGGGTGTTGGCGCAGTCGTTGATCCACTGTTTGAGGTTGGTGGCGGCGGTGTCGGGGTTGATGGGGTCGGCGGGTGGTCTCAGGGCGAGGGTGGTAGTCAGTTGGTCCTTGGTGACCTTGCCCCAGCAGCGGCGTGGCAGCTATTGGGTGCGGTGAGGTGTGAGGGGGATAGAGGGAGGAGACAGATAGACAGACATAGGGAGACAGAGTGAGGGAGACAGAGTGAGGGAGAGGGAAGGAGACAGAGGGAGACAGGGAGAAAGAGAGGGAGTGAGACAGACAGAGTGAGTGAGACAGAGGGAGACAGGGAGAGAGGGAGGGAGAGAGAGTGAGAGATAGAGAAAGAAAGAGATGAGAGAAAGAAAGAGAAAGAGAGATGTGTGTATGCCAAGTCTGGTGGCTCAGTGGACGAAGGCATCCACTGCAGGGACCTGTGTTCAACCTCATGGTCACAGTTTTTTTTGTTGCTCTATCCCCGCCCCCTTCCCAACTGACCCCGCCCCCACTGGTGCAGCCCTCAGACACAAACCACACTGTATATTTGGCCCCAGAGAGAAAGTTTGTGAGTACCCATGTCCTAGGTCCTTATGTATCGCAACTGGTTCTTTTGTAAAGCGCTCTGACACCTTCGGGTAATGTTCGCGCTATATAAAATCACACTAAATAAATAATAAATAAATAAATAAATAAAAGCTCAGCACCACACAGTACAAGATATACTCATAATACATGAATAACATAGTAACAAGCCCAAACATTAATAATGTGCAACATTGCGAAAATCAAATCGATAGCCTATAGTAGCTGCACTATTTCCCCCACATGTGCTCATGTTTTTAGGGCAGCCACGAGCCTCAAAAACTGGCTTCTCCTGGTGGGCGCACCAGTCCACTCCTGCACGCCACCCCCTAACAGTCAGCAGCCTCTGCTGATTCCAGGCATGGGCTACATCCCGCTTAGCAACCAGGCAAGCCATCCCTAAAATGACACGCTTAGCTCTGGGGCACCCCAGGGCAATACACTGCGTTAACTCCAGCAGACGGCCTAATACAGCCGAAAGTATGCAACCCACTTCCCTCACGAAGTGCATCAGCACCAGACTATCCCAGGCTACATGATAGAAGTCTGCTGCGGGGAGCGCACATCGCGTGCAAGCCGCTTGACAATCGGGGAGCAAATGTTGTAAGCGCTTTTGAGTGAGATATGTTGCTTGCAAGTAATTGAACTGTATCATACGCAGACATGTCGCGATCGCCAGCTCCCTTGGTGCCATGCAAGCCTTCCTCCAGTAGTCTTCATCCAAGTATCCCACCCACCTATGTTGGGCCCTCTCAAGGCCATTTGGGGCATTGAACACCAGCGTATTGTAAATCATTGATGTAGCCCCTTTGCCTAGCTTCCCCTGGAAGATCTTCACCTCCAACGGGTTGTCCTCAGGCAAAGGGTTCTCTGGTAAGTCATGGGCAGCAAGGCGTAGGCGTGGCACAATTGGAGATACTGTAAGAATTGCGAGTTAGTCAAGGAGTATTTGACCTTCAATTCCTGGAATTACATAATGATTCCCCCCTTATAAATGTCTCCAAGGTAGGAGATCCAAAGACGATCCCATGGCACAAACCCCTCCAGGGCTAGTGGCTGACCAAGGGAGTCATCCCGGTTAGGCGGCAGTTCCACTCAGTAAGGCGAGAGCCGCACTCCAACAGGTAAGAGACAAACGTGTACAGGAAGGCAAAGTATCCGGTAGACGTGCTCCATATAAAAGATCAAACAGACCATTTATCCCCGGTGAGTGTATTTCCTAGTGGTACGCCGGGCTATCCTACCTCCACGCGAACCAGTCGTTAACCTGCACCAGCTGTACTGCCAGATAGATAAATAGATATCCGATAAGCCCTGGCCTCCGTCTTAAGGGGATTTTAAAAAGGGCCGTCTGCCCCATTGGGTCTAGTGGGAGTGTAGCCCAGCAGCCAAGATCACAGTCAAGTAGCAGTTCTAAACCTAGGATTAAATTAAGGGCCCAGGCCAAATTCAGGGGGGAGACATATATAACCCTAGATACTTAAAAGTATTATGTCGTATAGGAATGTTAAGACACCAGACCTGCCCCAAAGCGTCGCCTTTTACCTCCACTAAACAGGTCTTGCCTTCATTAACCTAAAGCCCAGATGCCTCACCGTACAACCAGAGGAGTTTTAAGCCGCATATATGTGAAATAACACTCCCAGGCATACAACCAAGGTCATGGCACACTAGACTAAGCAAACAAACTAGTTCAGTTTAGAAAATATACATTTTTAATGTGATAAAAGGAATTGATAAAAAATCAGTACATTGATCAAAATTGATAAAATGACATTGTATTAATACATATGTATTCACAAGAAAAAGGTTAAAAGGAGTAGATCGTTTCCTGTCGACGCGTTTCGACATAAAGACTATGCCTTCATCAGGACTTTTACCATCAAATTGCTGTAAAAGAGATTATAAAATGTTTTACTATTTAGTTTTTCCATCTTGAAACAAGTTAACAGAACTAGTTGGAAAGTTTGCCACAACATTCTATTGCCAAATATTTCTCAGAGTCATGATGTACCGCTTTATATTCACAGATTTATACCCATGTCAGACACCTATGCGTATTGTATTCAACAAAATTGATATAGGAAAGAATATACAAATCATTGTTCTGCATTTTCAAGTGATACAATATGGTGCAATAATGTTCCTTATATTGCCTAACCAAAGATTACTATTCTCTTCCTGTTCATGTTGCCAATTGCAATATTTGATAAAACAAGGAATTAACATTTCCTTCACATTCATATTGATAATTACATTAATTAGTGTACAGATTATTTCATGTATATTTCATTCCGTACATAAAGCGTTAACATTTAGTCACTCCAATTTAAATTGCAACAGTATTTCCTACGTTTAGAGTATTTTATAAAAAATCTAATGCAAGACCTTTTAAAGAGGTAATTGAAATAGAAGATAGTGAGAAAAATAGTGAGAAAATAGAAAACAGGGTGAGATTACCATTCTAATATCTTATTAATTTTTTCGCTAGTAGCTGCACCAAGATTCTCCTACTTTTAAAGCAAAGGAATACGATTTTAACGCCTATATTTTAGTACCTGTATAATTCAGTTTGAAAAACGATTGTGGTTTTCACTTTCTCAGCTGGTTATGGTCTCGGTCCAAAGTAAATTATATTGAATCTAAGAATTAAAAATATTTTTGACACACTAAGTCGTCTATTCATAATAAATCTTTTTATCTTCTTTTTTAACTTTTTCACACTCTTACCTTACTATTCTCATGCGAAACGGCAGTAAGGTTCTCATGTAGCACCGCTGTTTCTAGCTGGATACTCTGATTTAGAGTTTCTTAGTTTTCTAAAAAGACGAGATATATAGTGTGACTTTTCTACCATTGAATGTTTAAGAAAAGTTTTTCCAAAGGTGCATATTCCGTCTTACCCATAGAATTTCGGACAATGTCTTTCTGTGGGTTTCTGTTTCGTAAGGCGCGTCACAGCAATATCCTGATATTTTAGGGGGCCTAACCTATAACAAGAGTACAACGCCTATTACCAAATGAGTAAAATGTAGAGCATTAGTTAAATATGACTATTTGGCGATTTGCGCTTACCTAAAGAGACAAGGCGTTATCTATTAATAACGGTCCGCACGTTTCCTCGTAGGCAGATTTCAGCGTATGCGGCGTCGGCCCAGCGTTATGTTGATATCTTGTGTTTTCTTGTGGTGCAATACGCACGCTACATCTAGTTTAGAGTATAAACCCTATATATTAATATTCAACCTTGTGTAGATAAGTTTAGAATATAAAACAGAGCGGTCTCTTACCGATTGATATACGAGGGTGTAGCGTTTCAGGATACACTGCTGGCGGGTCGGTTTTCAAATCAAACAACCTCGCGTTGCAGTTAGACGCTCTTTATGTAAGGAAGAATTTGATTGGTTTAAAGGGCACCTGTTTTCTTAAAGAGAAATGCCCCAATTCCAAGCAACACGCTAGTTGTTTATACATTTTTGTGTTATAAGTCTATCGTTACTCTATTGATTTTGTTAGAGGCTAAACCGGTAGAGCTTATTATTCATACAGATTCCAATTTTTATATTTATATTTAAAACTAAAATAGGCGCACTTATTATTTATTTATAGGTGACATATTTTTACGTTTGGATTCAGATATCTCAGGTTATGAATGGTTTACCTCATATAATCGCATTTTCCCATGGCAGGTCATTATTCAGGCCATGGCTAAAGGTCTTTAGAGTAAAGATCCAAAACACTTCTCGCTTTTTTCTTATTTTCTCTCCTCCCTTCGCGTTAGGTATGTGGATCTTTTCCAATATGCGCCATCTGATATCTGTTGGCGCATGTTGGAAATCTAGGAAATGTGTGACCAATGGTGCTGCAATTTTATGAGTTTTAATCGCTGATCTATGTTCGGTCAAGCGAGTTTTTACTGCTCTAGAAGTTTCGCCCACATATCCCATATTACATGGGCATACGAGCAGATAAATTATATTGCACGTATTGCATGTCCAAAGGTCATTTGCTTCAATGTCATATCCATTAAATCTAAAGGTTTGTCCAGGTATAATGCCATCACATGAGTGGCAAGAACCACATCTCGAAGTGCCTTTTACAGGGTTTACTCCTTGTATAGATTTTTGTATAAAAGGAGATTTTGTGGATGTTCCTGTAAATCTTGATCTCACTACTAGGTCTTTCAAATTTTTGTTTCTCCGATGTGCAAACATCGGTTTCTTCAGCTTAGGTTTAGATGGTTCTATATTTAGTAAATGCCAATTGGCATTCACTACCTGTCTAATTGTTGCATTCAATGTGGAATGTCTTGTAACACAAACTAATTTCGGTTCCTGGACTTCTTTGTTTGATCTTAAAAGTACATCCCGATCATAGTATCGAGCCCTTTTATAAGCCTCACGGACAAGACGGTGGGGATATCCTCTATCGAGGAATTTTTGCTTCATTTTAACAGATTGGGTGTCATAATCCTTAATATTGGTGCAGTTTCTCCTCACCCTGAGAAACTGCGAAAAAGGAATACCATTCTTTTGGTTCCTGGGGTGATAAGTAGAAAAATGGAGCAAGGTGTTCCTGGATATGGGCTTCGAGTATAGGTCCACTTCTAACTTATTAGTTTCATTTCTGATGTATATATCCAAAAACTCCACTTGGGTAGCATTAATGTGGGCAGTGAAGTGCAGATTTTCATCCGCAAGGTTAATCCACTCCAAGAATTCTCCCAAAGTCTGTTCCCCATTGGTCCAGATGAAAAAAATATCATCGATGAACCTGTACCAATGGGAAACAGACTCATAAAATGGAGCCATCTCATTAAGGATGTTGCGGGATTCAAAGAGGGCCATATATATATTAGCTATGGATGGAGCCATGGCTGCCCCCATGCTCACGCCCTTTATCTGTTGGAACATTTGGTCCCCAAATTGAAAAACATTTTCCTGCAGTACTATGGAAAGGCAATCAAAAATGAATTGCTTGTTACAAGGTATTTGATGTAGATCAATAAACCACATAGTAGCTTCTAAAGCTCCTTTTTGCGGAATGTTACTATACAAAGCTTCTACATCAAGTGTAACTAGTAGGTCACTATTCTCATTAAAAGGCAAGTTTTCCACCTTTGAGATCATTTCCCCTGTATCTTTAATATAAGATGGAGTTAAAGAAATGTATGGTCTAAGGATATTATCAACATACTTAGATAAGGCTTCTGTGGGGGTGCCAATCGTAGAAACGATCGGACGGTAAGGTGGATCTTGTTGGTTTTTGTGCATTTTTGGAAGCCCATAAATGCATGCTATTTTTCCTTGCGATTTATTCAAAAATTCATATTCCTTTTTAGTTATTATTTTTCTATCTAAGGCTCTCCTAGTAATTTGTTGAATCTTTTTAGTTACCCTATCTGTTGGATTACTTGTGACTTTTTTGTAAAAAAGAGGGTCATTTAACATGGTTAACATGTTTGTTTCATATGTATTGGAGTCAATGAGAACAATGCCACCTCCTTTGTCACTGCTCTTTATTATCAGGGATTTGTTGTTCTTCAAATTTTGTAGGGAATCATGTTCCTCTCTGGAGATGTTATATTTAGGTTTAGGCACATATCTAAGTGCTTGATCCAATTTTGATAACACAACTTTTTCAAACATTGCCATCTCTGGACCAAGTTGGTCCAGTGACGGAGTAAATGTTGAAGGTAGAGCTACGATGTTATTGGTTGTATTATCCTGATCTATATCTACCTTATCCATGAAGAACTTCTGAAGTCGTATTTTTCTAAAAAAAGAGTGCAAGTCTTGATAAAGTTCAAATAAATTTACATTAGCATGTGGGACAAATGTTAGGCCTTTTGAAAGTAATGATATATCTGAAGTTTCAAGGTTATGTTTGGAAAGATTAAAAATGGGAATTACATCCATTGCCTTTGATATTGTCTGCTGCGAGTTTCCAGATAATGCTGAGGTTCCATGGGGTGTTGATACATCTGATGTTGACCCCAGGGTGGCGGTTGGAATCGTACTCTCTGCCGTCCCCGTTTGGCTCCTCGGTATCCTAAAAAAGGCTGGCGCATATTTCTGCGCCCATTTTGGGGATTGTAGTGACCTTTAAATTTTCCAGATGGCTCAAATGGAGACATTTGGTTTCTCTGATGAGGATTTCGCTACCTTGGTAGGCATTACTGTACCATCTAGTTCCAACTTTATGTCAAAACCACAGAATAACAGTGATATAGCAAAACTATCTAATTTAAAAAAGAAGCTAATAAGGATAGAGGCTCATGGTGAGTTTATGTTGAATTATTTGAAGGCTGGCATCATTCCGTTAGGATTGCGGATTAGGAATATCCCGGGTTTATTTGTAGACATAAAATCATTTCTACATAAGTGGAGCATGATAGCCAGCAGGTGCTCTAGGGATCTAATGATTCTCATCATAGCGACATCAAAAGAATTAGCTTCGGATATAAAGAAGGAGATAGAGGAACTAGAAAATAAAATAAAAACATCTACAGTAATAATAGAAGCTGATAAACAACTTGAAGCCTTAAATAATGATATTTTATCCTTTTCTGAATATCTTACTAGAAGAAAGCAGGAAAAATTCACAAAGGATAAAAGATTTTACACCTTAGAACGTCCATATCCGTATTTAGGGGACAGTTTCTATAAAACAGACAATCAACAAGGAGAAGCAAATTATAACCAACAAAGAGTGAATAATTTCTTGGACTCTTCGGATCCCGAATCCGATAGTGATTCGAACTACCAGGAAGAAGGTCACTACAATCCCCAAAATGGGCGCAGAAATATGCGCCAGCCTTTTTTAGGATACCGAGGAGCCAAACGGGGACGGCAGAGAGTACGATTCCAACCGCCACCCCGGGGTCAACATCAGATGTATCAACACCCCATGGAACCTCAGCATTATCTGGAAACTCGCAGCAGACAATATCAAAGGCAATGGATGTAATTCCCATTTTTAATCTTTCCAAACATAACCTTGAAACTTTAGATATATCATTACTTTCAAAAGGCCTAACATTTGTCCCACATGCTAATGTAAATTTATTTGAACTTTATCAAGACTTGCACTCTTTTTTTTAGAAAAATACGACTTCAGAAGTTCTTCATGGATAAGGTAGATATAGATCAGGATAATACAACCAATAACATCGTAGCTCTACCTTCAACATTTACTCCGTCACTGGACCAACTTGGTCCAGAGATGGCAATGTTTGAAAAAGTTGTGTTATCAAAATTGGATCAAGCACTTAGATATGTGCCTAAACCTAAATATAACATCTCCAGAGAGGAACATGATTCCCTACAAAATTTGAAGAACAACAAATCCCTGATAATAAAGAGCAGTGACAAAGGAGGTGGCATTGTTCTCATTGACTCCAATACATATGAAACAAACATGTTAACCATGTTAAATGACCCTCTTTTTTACAAAAAAGTCACAAGTAATCCAACAGATAGGGTAACTAAAAATATTCAACAAATTACTAGGAGAGCCTTAGATAGAAAAATAATAACTAAAAAGGAATATGAATTTTTGAATAAATCGCAAGGAAAAATAGCATGCATTTATGGGCTTCCAAAAATGCACAAAAACCAACAAGATCCACCTTACCGTCCAATCGTTTCTACGATTGGCACCCCCACAGAAGCCTTATCTAAGTATGTTGATAATATCCTTAGACCAAACATTTCTTTAACTCCATCTTATATTAAAGATACAGGGGAAATGATCTCAAAGGTGGAAAACTTGCATTTTAATGAGAATAGTGACCTACTAGTTACACTTGATGTAGAAGCTTTGTATAGTAACATTCCGCAAAAAGGAGCTTTAGAAGCTACTATGTGGTTTATTGATCTACATCAAATACCTTGTAACAAGCAATTCATTTTTGATTGCCTTTCCATAGTACTGCAGGAAAATGTTTTTCAATTTGGGGACCAAATGTTCCAACAGATAAAGGGCGTGAGCATGGGGGCAGCCATGGCTCCGTCCATAGCTAATATATATATGGCCCTCTTTGAATCCCGCAACATCCTTAATGAGATGGCTCCATTTTATGAGTCTGTTTCCCATTGGTACATGTTCATCGATGATATTTTTTTCATCTGGACCAATGGGGAACAGACTTTGGGAGAATTCTTGGAGTGGATTAACCTTGCAGATGAAAATCTGCACTTCACTGCCCACATTAATGCTACCCAAGTGGAGTTTTTGGATATATACATCAGAAATGAAACTAATAAGTTAGAAGTGGACCTATACTCGAAGCCCACATCTAGGAACACCTTGCTCCATTTTTCTAGTTATCACCCCAGGAACCAAAAGAATGGTATTCCTTTTTCGCAGTTTCTCAGGGTGAGGAGAAACTGCACCAATATTAAGGATTATGACACCCAATCTGTTAAAATGAAGCTAAAAAGAGGATATCCCCACCGTCTTGTCCGTGAGGCTTATAAAAGGGCTCGATACTATGATCGGGATGCACTTTTAAGATCAAACAAAGAAGTCCAGGAACCGAAATTAGTTTGTGTTACAAGACATTCCACATTGAATGCAACAATTAGACAGGTAGTGAATGCCAATTGGCATTTACTAAATATAAAACCATCTAAACCTAAGCTGAAGAAACCGATGTTTGCACATCGGAGAAACAAAAATTTGAAAGACCTAGTAGTGAGATCAAGATTTACAGGAACATCCACAAAATCTCCTTTTATACAAAAATCTATACAAGGAGTAAACCCTGTAAAAGGCACTTCGAGATGTGGTTCTTGCCACTCATGTGATGGCATTATACCTGGACAAACCTTTAGATTTAATGGATATGACATTGAAGCAAATGACCTTTGGACATGCAATACGTGCAATATAATTTATCTGCTCGTATGCCCATGTAATATGGGATATGTGGGCGAAACTTCTAGAGCAGTAAAAACTCGCTTGACTGAACATAGATCAGCGATTAAAACTCATAAAATTGCAGCACCATTGGTCAAACATTTCCTAGATTTCCAACATGCGGCAACAGATATCAGATGGCGCATATTGGAAAAGATCCACATACCTAACGCGAAGGGAGGAGAGAAAATAAGAAAAAAGCGAGAAGTGTTTTGGATCTTTACTCTAAAGACCTTTAGCCATGGCCTGAATAATGACCTGCCATGGGAAAATGCGATTATATGAGGTAAACCATTCATAACCTGAGATATCTGAATCCAAGCGTAAAAATATGTCACCTATAAATAAATAATAAGTGCGCCTATTTTAGTTTTAAATATAAATATAAAAATTGGAATCCGTATGAATAATAAGCTCTACCGGTTTAGCCTCTAACAAAATCAATAGAGTAACGATAGGCTTATAACACAAAAATGTATAAACAACTAGCGTGTTGCTTGGAATTGGGGCATTTCTCTTTAAGAAAACAGGTGCCCTTTAAACCAATCAAATTCTTCCTTACATAAAGAGCGTCTAACTGCAACGCGAGGTTGTTTGATTTGAAAACCGACCCGCCAGCAGTGTATCCTGAAACGCTACACCCTCGTATATCAATCGGTAAGAGACCGCTCTGTTTTATATTCTAAACTTATCTACACAAGGTTGAATATTAATATATAGGGTTTGTACTCTAAACTAGATGTAGCGTGCGTATTGCGCCACAAGAAAACACAAGATATCAACATAACGCTGGGCCGACGCCGCATACGCTGAAATCTGCCTACGAGGAAACGTGCGGACCGTTATTAATAGATAACGCCTTGTCTCTTTAGGTAAGCGCAATTCGCCAAATAGTCATATTTAACTAATGCTCTACATTTTACTCATTTGGTAATAGGCGTTGTACTCTTGTTATAGGTTAGGCCCCCTAAAATATCAGGATATCGCTGTGACGCGCCTTACGAAACAGAAACCCACAGAAAGACATTGTCCGAAATTCTATGGGTAAGACGGAATATGCACCTTTGGAAAAACTTTTCTTAAACATTCAATGGTAGAAAAGTCACACTATATATCTCGTCTTTGTAGAAAACTAAGAAACTCTAAATCAGAGTATCCAGCTAGAAACAGCGGTGCTACATGAGAACCTTACTGCCGTTTCGCATGAGAATAGTAAGGTAAGAGTGTGAAAAAGTTAAAAAAGAAGATAAAAAGATTTTTTATGAATAGACGACTTAGTGTGTCAAAAATATTTGTAATTCTTAGATTCGATATAATTTACTTTGGACCGAGACCATAACCAGCTGAGAAAGTGAAAACCACAATCGTTTTTCAAACTGAATTATACAGGTACTAAAATATAGGCGTTAAAATCGTATTCCTTTGCTTTAAAAGTAGGAGAATCTTGGTGCAGCTACTAGCGAAAAAATAAATAAGATATTAGAATGGTAATCTCACCCTGTTTTCTATTTTCTCACTATTTTTCTCACTATCTTCTATTTCAATTACCTCTTTAAAAGGTCTTGCATTAGATTTTTTATAAAATACTCTAAACGTAGGAAATACTGTTGCAATTTAAATTGGAGTGACTAAATGTTACCGCTTTATGTACGGAATGAAATATACATGAAATAATCTGTACACTAATTAATGTAATTATCAATATGAATGTGAAGGAAATGTTAATTCCTTGTTTTATCAAATATTGCAATTGGCAACATGAACAGGAAGAGAATAGTAATCTTTGGTTAGGCAATATAAGGAACATTATTGCACCATATTGTATCACTTGAAAATGCAGAACAATGATTTGTATATTCTTTCCTATATCAATTTTGTTGAATACAATACGCATAGGTGTCTGACATGGGTATAAATCTGTGAATATAAAGCGGTACATCATGACTCTGAGAAATATTTGGCAATAGAATGTTGTGGCAAACTTTCAAACTAGTTCTGTTAACTTGTTTCAAGATGGAAAAACTAAATAGTAAAACATTTTATAATCTCTTTTACAGCAATTTGATGGTAAAAGTCCTGATGAAGGCATAGTCTTTATGTCGAAACGCGTCGATAGGAAACCATCTACTCCTTTTAACCTTTTTCTTGTGAATACATATGTATTAATACAATGTCATTTTATCAATTTTGATCAATGTACTGATTTTTTATCAATTCCTTTTATCACATTAAAAATGTATATTTTCTAAACTGAGCTAGTTTGTTTGCTTAGTCTAGTGTGCCATTACCTTGGTTGTATGCCTGGGAGTGTTATTTCACATATATTGTTTACCCTGTCCCAGGATATTGATCCATAACAGGGGGTCCTTGTTGTTAGCACAGTTTTAAGCAGCATAACCAGGAGCATAACCAGGAGCGCTGTGGTTCTTTCAAGATCAAAAGCATATGGGCCGCGTATAGTGCTATGCGGTTTTCAAGGCCAACTCCCCACTGCCATCCCTCCACCTGAGCATCACAATGTATAAGCCGCACCAAGGGGTTCTATTACCAAGGCAAAGAGCAATAGGGACAGTGGGTACCTCTGGCACGTGCCATGCCTGATGGGAAATGCAGGAGACAAGACCCAGTTCACCTGAACTTGAGTGGTTGGGGAGTTGTAAAGAAGCCGAACCATACGACAGAACCCTTCACTCAGGCCAACCCGAAGGAGAACCTCATCCATAAAGGCCCACAACACCGTGTCAAACGATTTAGTGAAATCTATTAGCAAGAGGGCCAGCGCACCATCAAGGTCTGCCGCCCGGGACAGCACCACCTGAACTCTCCTAATGCAGTGGCGCATACTGCGGCCCGACATAAATCCACATTGATCTGGGTGGACCAGGTGAGGCAAGGTCCTGCTCAATCGTGCAGCAAAACGTTCGCAAAGACCTTAATGCCAGTGTTAATCAGACGAATTGGCCGATAAAAGGAGCACTGATCCTTAGGAAGACAGCCTTTGGGGATAACCACAATCATAGCTCAATCTAAGTCTGGTGGGAAAAACCCCTGCTACAAGGCCGCTGCATAAAAATTCAGGAGATGGGGGCACCGGATCTCACGGAAGCGCTTGTAATATTCTATAGGGTACCCATCTGGGCTTTCCAGCCTGCAGTCCTGAGAACGCTGCATTCACCTCCTCTAGCATCAGAGTTTGGTCCAGTTCCTGGGCCAAAACATCAGGTATAGTTGGCAATGGTATACTGCCAAGAAGGGTATTTGTGACTCGCAGGCACCGCAAGTATAACTGCCTGTAGAAGTCAGCAAAAGTCTGATCTATGAAAGGGATCTCCTCCTGAGGCGGGCCCAACAAGTCCCAAATCACCAGGACCACACAGTCAGACACCACAGGTTGCCAGACAATACAATAATTTACCATATTTGCCTCCCGATGCATATATCATCTGTGACAAGGTTTTCCAACACTGCCTGGCTCCTTCTAAAGCCACTTACTGCAGCTCTGTGTAGGCTACGGCCAGGATATAATCGAAGTGCTCTGTGCCACGATGTTGGAAAGCCGTTTCCACCCTTAGAATCTGGATTTCTAAATCGGTCAGCCGTGCCACAGCCCCGAACATGTCTGACGCACACAGCCCTTAATACAGCTTCTCAGGGAAGGCTTACTAGCTGCCCATAGCATGCTGCTGAGTCCACCGATACTAAATTAAGCTAAAAAAGTGACGCTATTCCTCCTCGACAAAAGCCTCGCAGTCGGAACTCTGCAGGTGCCAGGTGTTAAACCTCCAAACCAGCCGTAAAGCAATGGGTTGAGTTCCCCACAACAATAACAACAGAGCATGCTCACTCGTGGGAGAATACACACTGACTGACTGAATCGAAAGGAGATCTGCTGCTGGCAACCACATCAAATCTATACAAAAATCCAGTTCTTGCGCAGTAGATTGTTGGATATAGGCCCTTTAGCCAATATGCCAGGCGTGCCAAGCATCACAGAAGCCCAGCGAGTCTGCCCAGGAGGTCAAACAAGCTGACCAGGAGCACCCATTGTGACGCCCTGAGGGGGGGGGGGGCAAGAGAAAGGATCTCAGCATTTGCAGGGATGACTGCAGCAGGGGCGGCAAGACATAACAGAATATAAAATTGTAATGCCTCGCTTCCAATCGGCCCTCAATGCCCACATAGCAGCCCTGAGTGTCTGTGTGGTATGCTGTAACCGCCAATGGAAAAGATTTATGTATCAATATGGCCACTCCCCTGGAACCTTGTGTGAAACCCGAGTAGTAAACCCTATCATACCCGAAGCGGGCCAGAAAGGGACAGTTTGTACCCAATAAGTGGGTCTCCTGCAATAAAATGACCGCTCGCTTGTGACGCTTGAGGTATTTTAACACTGCAGAATGCTAAATGCGGTCAAGGTGGCAGTTCACATTCTAGGAGAGTACGGTTGATTAATGTAAGCCATAATGCAGTCAGAGAGGAGCCAAAACCAGCCCTCGCCCATCCAGGAGAGGACCTAATGCCCAAGGGGTCTGCAGTGCCATGCCACGTCAAGTTAATTGATATTGTCTGTGTGATTGCCGCCACTAACCTAAAAGGAAAACACAATGTTATTATAAAACATTCAACATTAGAAACCAGGCTCAAAGGCCCAACTAGAACGCCCACCCCCCAATACCCCCCATCCCCACACTTCACCCAAAGAAGCATCTGTCACCCTAACTAAATGCCCCAAAACCTCTAACTAGGTTGGTAGGAAACCTCTGTAGTCCATAGGCACCCAAACAACAGGATGAAATGCCTGACAACAAATTACCACACTCAAGAAACAATTAAATTTGAATTTCGCCCTCCGAATCCAACAGAGCAATATCCAAAATAGGAGAAGAGCAACAAAGGCTAAAGCCCAATTCGAAGGGGGGGGGGGGTTGGGGGGAATCCCGGTATCCCCCTCTAGTTGCCCCTCCAACCCACCACACCCCCACCACTGTCAATGAAAGTAAAGAGGGACCATCTAGTTCACTAAATGTCTGACGACTAAGACAAGGAGTCTAAGTCTACCGCCGTACAGCGAAAGACCAAGATGTTATCAGAGAGGTTGTCCACCACACCCCGAACATTGTGTAAAGCATTAAACGTTATGCGTGCCTCTTCGGTCCAGCAGGGTAGTTTGCCAAGTAATGAGTGCCATTTTCTAGACGTCACTGCCGATATGGCCATCTGAAGGCATCGATCTTCTGTTGTGGATCTCACGATTTCTTCCAATGAGATAGGCAGTGGACAGGACCGCTCCACCACCAGTTTGACATATTCCTCCACCTCATCTGACGCCTGCTCTTCCTCCTCCGTGATGGGTCTGGCATGTCTTGATAGAAAATCAGCTGGTTTCTGCGCCCCAGGGCGATAGACTACCTGGAAGTGATACTCCTGCAACAAGACGATCCATATTTCAATCCTTGGTGGAGGTTTGGATGAATCAGGAGCTTGTGGTCCGGGTGGACTGTGAAAGGTTGTCCATAGAGGTATAGATGGAAATGACGACATCCCCAGTAAACGGCTATAATTTCTTTCTCGATATGCGAATTCCTTTGCTCAGTCTCAGTCAGTGCACAGCTCGTATCGGCTACAGGTGCTCATTCCCCGTCCTTCTGTCTCTGCAACAACTCTGCCCCAAGACTAGTAGGACTGGCATCCACTGACAGTTCAGAGTCCTTGACCGGGTCAAAGTATAAAAGGGTGATGTCAGCCGAGAGGGCTTGTTTGGTATCCTGAAAAGCTTTTCCTTGATTTCGGCCCCATTCCCAGCTGGTGTTGGCTTTTGTTAGTTCCCTCAGGGCGCAGTGAGGTTGGTCAAGTTTCGAATGAAACGCCAACAGTATGTGACCGTACCTTGGAAACTCCTCACTCTGGTTCCTGTAGTGGAAGCCGGGGTCATCTGGATATTGCAAACCTAGGCCGGATCAGGGTATAGGTAATACTAAACTTAACAGAGGGTCAGTAGAGAACATGAATATTTAGAGACCCAGTGCATCCTATCCTTCCATCCATCTATAACAAAACGTATATGGGTGCTACTGGTCTAGTAGCGTGTGGCTATGACTAAGAAAGTAGTGTGTTTAGAAATTGATGTGTTCATACACAGATGGAAAGAAAACCCATCAGCCCACCCAATGGCGGAGCATCATCATCTGGGATTTTATAAGAAAACTGGTATCTACTAGGTGTCTCACTGGGTGTTAACGTGAGAACAGTCCTAGTATAGATCCACCAGTGATGAGAAGCCAAAGGAAGTAGTGTTGTGGTGCTGAAAAATTTGCAGTGCTAAGATTAGTGAGAATAAATCATAAGTGTGAAGCTTAAAATTGACTATTATAATGCCAAAAGCCAAATTTTATTACAAGGTCATTATAATGCCAAAACTAAAAACAGTGTGTAGATAGTATTGAAAAAATATTAACTATCATGTGATGGAAAAGGTCGACATGTTTCAGCCATGCAAGGTCGAAGAGTAGACCAGAGGCTTTCTTCAGGACCGGTTTAATTACACTATTGCAAAAATAACAATGATGTAATGTGTGTGGATTAAACAAAAATTCATCCTACCATGTTACAAAATCCAACGTGTAGGTGAATTATCCTTGGAAGTGGATTTCTTTCCCAAAAGTTCTTGGGGAAAGACCTTACCTGGCGCTCGCTCAGGTAATGAGGCCCCGCTCTTTTCCTTGGTACCCCAGGCTTAGGCCTAAGCTGAGGGGGAGGGTATACTCTGTGTGAAGAGAACTGATACCCGATAAAAGCTATCTCCTTTTGCAGGAATGCACACTTTTATCGGTGCAGAGTGAGGCCAGTGTCTCGCAACCCCTGGAAGACATCTCCTAGGTTGTCCATGTGTTCTTCCAGGATGAGGGCATGTACAAGAATCTCATCGCTGATGTTAAGGACCCCTTTTAAGCCAGCCAGTACTCCGCGGATAGTGTCTTGAAAGACCTAAGCAGCACTGGATACTCCAAAACTGAGGCGCTTGTATCTTCGGAGCCCCACATGAGTCAAAAACTTTGTTATGGCCCTTGACTCCGGCTCCAGTAGTAGTTGGTGGTATCCGGCTCATAGATCCATTTTGGAGAACCACTGGGAGTCACTCACTTCTGCCACAATGTAGTTGACTGTGAGATTCAGATGACGCTCCTTCATGATGGCGTGATTGAGGAGGCTCATATCGACGCAGATTCTCACCTCGCCTGGCTGTTGGGCTTCCGTGCCACAATGATGAGAGACACCCAGGGGGTTGGCCCCTCAACCCGTTCTAAGATGTCAGCCTGCTCTAGCTTCTTCAGTTCTTCCTCCACCCTCAGCCTCAAATGAAAAACTACACCTCGGTGCTTGAGAGCCACTGGTTGAATCGAGTGATGTTATGTTATGTTATGTTAGGGTTTTTTGTAAAGCGCACGTACGCTCGTGGGCTTCATGGCGCTGTTGAAGTAGGAACCTAACACAACAACTTACTGAAAATAAGCCTGTCTGAACAGCCAAGTTTTATAAGAACGTCTAAAAGTTAGAAAGTCTGGGCTGAGCCTAAGGGAAAGTGGTAGGGAGTTCCATAGGACAGCGGCTAAGTAATGGAAAGAGCTGCCGCCCTGACGCTTTCTCTTGTAAGAGGGAACAACCAGCAAGTCTTTATTGATGGATCTAAGATTGCGAGTGGGCTTATATTTGGAGACCAACTGATTGATGAACTGAGGCCCTGTGTTTTGTAGACTCTTGTATATGATACAACCGGACTTAAACTTGATTCTTTGAGATACAGGCAGCCAGTGTAATTGTTCTAGACCAGGCCTGATGGAACACCGCCTAGGTTGTTTAAGAACAAGTCTGGCTGCCTGGTTCTGCACTAGTTGGAGTCATGAAGATGGACCAAATGATCCTTGAGACATCCAATTCCTTCAAACAGGGGTTTGACCTCGGCCACAAGGGATTCCATGCTCTCTTGAGAAGGCCACCAGCTGTAGGTGCTCAGCAGCTTCACAGCATTCCAGACCCTTCCTGGGTAATGTAGATTTTAGGTCGAGAGAAAGAGAATTGTGTGCGATATTGGTCGTGAACACTCCAGCCAACCGTAGAGGAGTAGAGGACCCATATGCAAACATCTGGGTAGATGTGTGTCGTAGAGCGGGTTGCATAGGGAGAGTCTGTAGTAATGAGAGCGCCATGATGTTAATAGATACCCCTATGTCTATGAGCACCTGAACTGGGTGTCCAGCCACCAGCACGCTGCATTTTGGGATCTGCATCTTTGGCCACCCGTTCGGTTGCATGGCATGGATGACGTGTACAGTTCCATCTACATCATTGTCGTCCATGTCTTCTTCCTCTTCCATTGTTTGAGATGTGTTCTCGGTGTTGACCGGTTTGTTCGGCGGTCTTCTCCGGGTGGCAGAACAACACACCTTCGCGAAGTGGTAGAGTTTGTTGCAGGTGGAACATCTTTAGCCTTGGGCGGTGCACAGGCCTTGGTGAGGAAAAGATCCTCCACACCAATAGCATGTTTTGGTAGTGGGTTGTGTTTTGTTGTGCTCCGGCTTCTTTGAAGAAGTCCCCGGTGTTACAGCATTGACTGGCTCTGTCTTCACCTGACATTGCAGTGCAGCCTACATGTGTGCCGCTCATACTTTTGATAGTTCTTTGGACCTCCCCATTGTTAGTATATCAGTCATGGACATCCCTAGGACCTGGAGTATGTGTTCTCTCAGTTTGGCAGACGCTTACCCTTGAATGAACTGCGCCCTTATCTCATCATTAGCATCCGACAACGTGCAAGAGCTTGCTAGCTCTTTGAGACGGGTGTAGAAACTGTCTACGGATTCATCAGGAGGCTGTCTCACCTGCTGTAGTAGGATGCGTTCATAGTCAGGTTGGCGAGAGGTTGAAAATACTCGGTCAGGGCTGCCTTCAGCATGGCGTATGTGTGTTGTTGGTGGGCGGCCTCCGCTACTTATTTTCCCAGCTTGTGTAGCGTGGTCCCACCCAGGTGTAGTAGCATAGGGCATTGGCGTTCTGCTTCCAGATCCACCGCCGCAAAGTAGGTTTTAAGATGCTCCAGCCAGTTCTTCCACTTAGCCATCTGCGCAGATGGCAGGCCATCCAGCAGAAAAGGTTTGATGGGTGGCATGGTAGCCATGTTGCCTGCATGTGCACTCTTCAGGAGCTGATCGATCCCGGGTAACTTTAACAGGGGCAGAATGTCATTATTGTGATCCTGGGCATGCAGTGTTGAGGCCCCAAGCGTGAACGGTGAAGAGGGAAAAAGATTGGGGCCCCTGCCTCTGAGCTCTGGCAGCAATGATGGCAAGTAGATCCTCTTTGGGTGTTGTTCTGGGTCAGATTGCTGGAATTAGGCCACTCTTCCCCCACAAGAGCATGGAATGTTGTGAGTGTGTCACCCTTAATGGCTTTGGTTTGAGTTTGTGCACTTCTCTGCAAGTTTTCAGTATTTGTTGTGCTCCTACAACGGTGTGCTGGTGTTTGGTGGTCCTGCCAAGCTCTTTGTGTATATGTGACTGAACATACAGGGCCCGCTGGCAGTGCAAGGCCTCGTGGCAGCAGTAGCAGTGGGGGAAAGGGGCTTCACGCTGGGCTGCTGCTTGTTTGCACGCCACACACACGAGAGGTATCTGCACTGTTATGCCCCACCCCCCTGGCATATTAAAACCATGGGGACAGTTGTCAGCATAAGTGGGCACTGGCAGGTCAGGATTCAGCAAATGGGGTGACAATGGTCTCACCTGTGCTGTAATACTGAAACCCCGTCCCCTCCGCACGCAGTAATCGACCCTCGGCTGGATGTGGGGCGCATGACCGCGGCTCTTCAATGCAGGTGGTGCTGTTAACACACGGCTCAGACTCAACCACCCTCGTTGCCAGTTGTCGCGTTCCCCGAACGGGGAGAGCAAGCGTGCTTGAATGCCGGTTCGGGCCCTGCCCCAGATGACCACCAGACGAATGCCAACGCACACACTTCCTGGTATCGTGCTGTACTCAACTCCGAAGCTCGGGTTCATGTATGTTTATTGTTTCTTTAGCCCCTCCTCAGGTTCGCTGTGACCACCATGTCACAGGTCACGGGTGCCGCACTGCCGCCCATGACACACCACCACGATATCAGGAGGGTGGAATAAATCAACAAACATTACACTACCCAGTCCTTTAAATGAAAAAATAGAAGTGGATGTGCTCTGCACCAGAGTACCTGCTTGTTTCTGAGAAGTGTTGGTGCTCTCTAATTATAAGTATTAAATTTCTCTTGAGAAATGCTGGTACTCTCCCTCTCAAAGTAAAAAAGTGTATTGAAACCTGAAAATTCAAAATAAAACAAATAAAGATTATTAAAAAAAAAAAACCTGAAAATTCACACCTTTTTTTGTTAACATAACTTTGAAAGGTATGATTTACTTCTATACAGGACTTATTACATTGGTCCTACCATAATAAAGGCAGTGGTAGGCATCGGTTGATATATATTTGGTGAACGTAGATGTAACGTGTAAGCAAACAGTACCATTAAGTATTACATTTCTCTTGAGAAATGTTGGTACTCTCCCTCTTAAAATAAACAAGCACTTGCAATGCAATAGGTCTCGCATTTGTAAAAGTTAGAGCTGTTGGCGTTTAAAATGACAATGTTTTTTACTTTTGTGTTTTTATTTGCTGTGGAATAATTATATTTGCAAAGTAGTATTGCCATTGGTATTTTTAATATCAACACCTCTAACTTTAATGAATGAGAAAGTGTTATAGGGAAAGGCAAACAATAATCAAATTCCCATAGGAACACTGCTGAGAAAACGAGCTGGAAATTGTAAAAGAACCCTGCGCATGCCTATAATGTTACTGGGGAGAAAGACCGAAAGAGAGAGCGGGAGAGACAGAGTGAAAGAGAGAGAGAGAAAGTGAGAGGAGAGGGAGAGCGAGAGAGAGAGCGAGAGAGAGAGCCAGGGAGTGCTACGTGCATGCACGCGCAGTCTGCTCCTTTTGGAAGCACATACTCATGCTTGTGGCGCTCCTCTGCTCGCTCCCGCAAGGTGGGTGCCGCCACAAGCATGAGTATGTGCTTCCAAAAAGAGCAGAGCGACGGCTAAAGGTCCTCCTAAGCAGCGTATGACCTAAAAAGGCACAACATCAAAATCATTTTCATATTGTTTATTACAAGACTGGTCAGTGACTCAAGGAAGTGATGTCATCGGACAGTTCGGGTTTTTCACCAAAAAGCACCAGCACACACATAAATGTTGGTCTAAAAGCCATGGTGGATGAAGTATCGCTCAAGAATGGCACTACTTTTCGGCTATATTTACGCTTGGCTGCATTTCAAGTATATTTAAAATGTTAAATCTGTTCTAGTACATTCAATAAAGGTGCCTGTTTTACACGCAAACCCAAAACCAAAATCAGTTCACTTATCCGCACTCTTTAATTTGCATCTGGAAATGGTAGTAGTTTTAGTTTTGTGTCATTTGTGGTAAAGCATGGGCCCCCCCAGTATAGTCCAAAAACGCAGGATCCCTCAGGTTGAATTGCCTCCGGAATCACTACCCTACGTAGTGGTGCTTACGGGTGTTCCCACCCTTGAGCCTGATAAGCGAGAAGGCCCACAACAACTTAAAAATAAGACCATGTACTGGCTGTCTAAGAACAGACCACTTCCTGGGAATGTAAACGGGGACATAGTGCATGTGCGCCGACTCCCCTGGTTGGGGGGGCAGGTGAAAGACATAGATGGCGACCTGATTGTGATCAACTTCAGGGACCCGGAAGCTGTAAGGCACATCCTGAGTTGGATGCCAGGGAATCACGGCAAATCCATCATGCCGTGTGATCTCACCTATTTTTACCCTAGAGCCCTAGTTGCCCCCCTGTCATGTCCATGGCCTTCTATGCCCTCGACTGGCCTCAATGGCTCCAACCAAAACAATCACTATCTTCCCGTGCACCCTGACCCCTTGATCCAAAAGAATGCTCACAGGTGGGGATCTGTCCCTCAGAGGGGCTATGGTTCCAATTATAGGAGTTTGGACCACTCGTCCCAAATGGGGGGGATGGACCATTTGCTTCCCTTCACACCATTGGAAGTTAGCAACAGATTTGAAGCATTCTCTGGCCTTGACTGCTGTGATTGACTCGAGGGGTGCTCCCCTGGTCACTCTACTGCTGTGGGGGCCTTTGGTGAACATCATGGTAATTTTGCTGCTCAAGCTTGCAATCCTCCCCGGCAACTACATGGAGAAGATTATGGTATAACCTCTACCCATCTAGCGGGAAGCAAACAAAGCTTATCTCCCCCTACACGGCTCTCCAAACTCCATGTATACAGTGGTGGAACTATTTCCGAGGGCCAAGGCCCTACACTCCACACTAAGTCTAGAGCCCTGAGGGTACTTTCATGGAATGTCGCAGGGATTTCCAACAAAATGCAGACTGAAGAATGGGATTCCCTGATAAATAATAACGAGATATGCCTCTTCCAAGAGACATGGGCGAGGGAACCGGTCCACAAGACTGGTTATGCTGTATTCGAAATCCCTGCTACTTGGAATGGAAGGGGGAGGCCCTCGGGTGGTCTGGCGGTGTGGATAGCATCTCACACTGGGTGTGTAGCGGAAAGTATAGAAACGCTTTCCCGTGACATCCAGTGTGTTTTGCTAACCTGGACAGGTGCCCCGAGGTTGGCAATAATAAATGTTTATTCCCGACCAGTAGGACCTACGGCAGAGTCTACTACACTAGAAGACCTTGCATCTTTTTTGAGTCAGTTGTCGACAGATTTTAAGGTGGTGTTGGGTGGCGATCTTAACTGTCATTTTGAACCCTTAGAGGGCCTGAGGGAAGGGGCCCTCATGGCAGAAGACGATCACTGGGGTATACCACCGTGCCAATCCCCCCATCCCAGAGCCTGGTCGCCACTTGCGGTTCAAATTATGTCGCTGACTCTCAACTATGCGTTGAGAGCATGCAATGGTCGCACACCCTCAGACACCCCTTCAAAATGCACATTTAATAGACCAAACCAGGAGTCAAGATTAGACTACATCTTTGTTGATACCAGTCTGTGGCCAAAGGTTGAGGACTTCATTATAATCCCCCGCACCGACAGTGACCATAATGCCCTCTCTCTTACCCTGCACTATCTTCCTGAGCCCACCGGACTCTTCGCTCCGGGGGAAGGAGATGAACGGGGTAACCTTGTATTAGCTTCCAACAGGCGTAGGGTGAGATGGCAGAAATTCTCCAAGTCGGAAGAGAATATTGGGAAAATATACAGCCTTGTTCTCCCAAGTTTTGAGGCCTTGGAAGAAGTAATTAGTCGCCCCAGTGCTCAGGACTTATTCAAAACCTTACCCTCCATACACGAGGACCTAGTGGGAATTCTGGGAGAGGTTCTCTATCCAGAGGTACCCAAACCCAAGCATAAAACCAGAACTTCCACATGGTACAACTCAGACTGCAGAAAGGCTAAATCTGATCTTATTGCTGCGGTCAAAGAGGGTGCCCCCCGTAATAGCGTGTCTGCCTTGCGACAATTCTACAAGGACACTATGGCCCGTGCGAGGTCAGACTGGGACTGGGATAGATGGCACGATCTCTCAGCAGCATTAATAGCTAAGGACACTAGAAGATTTTGGTCCATAGTCTCCACAGGTTCAGGGGAGCCCAAAGCTGCGGTCGAACCCAATATAGCTGCACATATATGGGAAGACCACTTTGGGAAACTTTATGCAGATGATTCAGAAAACACTGACGCCACCATTGCAACACTCCTCTCCCTCCCTGGAGAGACTCTGGAGTTTACGCTAGGGGAAGTGGCCAGGGCAATAGATGGTTTAGCAATGGGTAAGGCCCCTGGCCTTGACAAACTACCTGGTGACCTTTTTAGGTCCCATCCAGATATTTGGGCACCTTATCTTCTCATCCTTTTCAACTCATTGGCGTGTGGAATGGCGGTCCCCTGTACTTGGCTGGGGGCAGAGATAGTCCCTATCTTCAAGAAGGGCTGTCCTCTGCTCCCATCCAACTACAGGCCGATCAGCCTGATAGACGTCCCCCAGAAGATTTACTCGCGACTTTTATTGGACCAACTCATGGATTGGATGGAGGAAAATGAAATCTTAAGTCCCCTCCAGGCTGGCTTCAGGAAAAATACGTCCACCATGGACCAAATCTTCCGCCTCGTTCTCCTTTATTGGAAAACAGTGACCATCGAGGGCGGGAGACTATACATGGTGTTCGTAGACCTGAGGTCAGCCTTTGACCTTGTACCACGGAAAAAACTTTGGGAGGTCCTGAGGGAGATGGGAGTCCCCATTAATCTACTCCAGGCAATCATTAGACTCCATCAGGGAAATTTCGCCCAGGTACGTTGTGGGCGGGGTGGTGTTTTGTCTCAAAGGTTCCCTGTCTCCCGGGGGGTCAGGCAGGGGTGTGTGCTTGCCCCAACCCTCTTTTGCCTTTATATGAACAGTGTCATCTCGCATCTAGCCAATGTTGGAGACAACGACGCCCCGGTCTTGGCAGGCAGGAGGGTACCGGCAATTATGTTTGCGGACGATACCCTCCTGCTTTCCAAATCGCCTATGGGTATTCAGAGAACCTTGGATGGCTTTGATCTCTTCTGCAGGCAGTTTGGCCTCGAGATCAACGCCGGGAAGACTAAGTATATGATCTTTAACCCCTCCTCCACAACTAGACCCAACCCTTCCCTAAACTCCACGGTTCTAGAGAGGGTAAAAACATTCCAATACCTGGGCGTAACCCTCCAAGAGAACTTATCCTGGAGCCCACAGATTGCAAGTTCGCGAATCAGGTTATCTCAACTGTCTGGGGCTATCCTGAAGATTAACAACACTTCAACATATAAACCTATAGCCCCTGCAGTTGAGATGTATAAAACTCAAGCAAAACCTGCTGCATTATATGGCAGCGAACTCTGGGGACACCAAGCTGCAAACGAGTTGGTACGTGTTGAGAATAATTTTATGAGGCGCCTCTTGGCCCTCCCTGTCGCAACTCCCTTGCTTCCCCTACGTCTCGACTTGGGCTTATCATCTATCAGGGAGGAGGCCGAACTCAACCCCATAAGATTCTGGCATAGACTTTGGTCAACTAAGGAGCTTAACCACTACAGGAGTGATCTTGTGCATGTTATGAATCTAAACGTCAATGACAAGATCCCGTGGCTGACTTTTGTGAAAAAAGAACTGTTCCGGCTAGGCTTAAACGAACTGTGGTTGGCCCCCGAAACTGGCTGTATCAAGGTCCCCCGGAAAAGTTTAGTGAAAGCCTGCAAGCAACAAAATCTCGTGACCCAACTAACTGCACCCAGCATCGGTATTTTAACCCACTGTTTTACCCAATCCAAAAATACCTATAAATTTGAATCTTTTTTGGATTTTATTTATCCGGTTGCAGCTAGGAAGCTATTTTTACAGTGGCGGTTTGGAACCCTCCCCCGTAAATCCTTCACGAGTAAATGGACCAATGGAGGGGACAAATTATGCCCTGGCTGCAATTCCTGTGATGAGGAGGAAATCCATGTCCTGTTTTTCTGTTCCACCTATAGGTCTCCAAGGAAGTATTGGTTGGTGCCTTCATGCAGAAACATGGCAATAAGAAACTGTTCAACTTCTTACAGAATACTGAAATCTGATTCCTCCCCTCACATTGTTTTTGCTGTTGCCAAATATCTGTTCGCCATGTGGCGTATTAGGTCCAAGTTGATTAAGGTTTTACCAACATAGAACGAGAGTTCCGGCCGCTGTCTTAAACTAAATTTTAGCCCTTATGGCAAAGTCTTTTATATTATGTCATTTTAATGCACTTATTATAATTGTGATGCATCTCTCTTACCCATTTCTATCTCGTTTAACCCCTATTCCCAATACTGTAGTCACTTGTATAACATGTATCAAATGTAGATTTAAATGTTGTATGTCTTTTTATGCATCTTTTATGGTCTTAATGGCCGAAATAAAGATTTCTTGGATTGGATTGGATTGGTAGTAGTTTTAGTTTTGTGTCATTTGTGGTAAAGCATGGGCAGCATTGCAAGGTTCCCAAAAAGAAAGGAAACATATAGGACATATGGCAACAGCAGGTGCATTTCAAGTTTGACACACACATCCCCTACCACAAAACTGGCCTCCCCTATAGGAGGCTGTGACTGTTCTAAACTTTTTTTTCTCTCTCTCCTTCACTCCACCAGTGCGACTTTTCCTTTCTTACACAATAGGTGCACATTTTTCCAGCAACTATACGAGCTTAATGGGGTAACCTCAGTGGAAAGACCCCTTTAGCCAGGCAGTAGCAACAGTTCCAGTTTCCCTTTCTTACAGTACAGGTACAGCTAGGACAAAAGTAGTGCCATAAGCGTACTCTTACAGAACAGGTCCAGCTAGAACAGCAGGCATGCAAGCTTTACTCTCTCACAGGATTTGTGCAAATTTAATAGCAGGGCTGATGTTATAATTTGGGCATATTGCCCTGTTCTGCGCCTTGCTTTAACTTGGACTACTGGGCGCAGTCTGGGTTAGTATGCTTCTTTCACAATGACTGCTTGCAACAGTGAAAGGCGGACCGGTTGGAGGCACGGATCTAGCTTTCACTGTGAATGCAGCAAAACAGCCTCCGCTTGAAAGGGAGGCAGAGATTCCCTGCGGGTGGGTGCAGTGAGTTATTACACCCTACATGGGGCTGTGTAGGTGGTCCATGGGACCCCATTTTCTCCTTGCAAGGGGCATGCTTGGGGGAGAAACTGACTGTGCACTACCTCTAGGATGCTCCTGCGTCTGTAGTATGGCATAGGCGCAGAGTCAAAGTGTATCCTCATTTGCATGGGGCCAAGCTTCTTTAGTACCAGAATGTGCCAGGGACACAAAATGCATGTTGTGCCTCAGGTCACTATTGATACCACAGCCCCAAAAGGGCAAGCTTCCCTTCCTTAAATGGCAGGACAGATTGGCAAATACCTTACCAATGTGTTTTTTTCTTTCCATTCTTTGTTCATGTTTAAGCCAATTTTTTATGTTTCAACTATGTGTTGAGATTAAAGTAATTGAGAGGCTGTAGAACCTTTTTTGGTACAAAGAAGAATCATATTCTTGTGATGTGCATTGAAAGCAAGAACATGATTTTTTATAGATCCCAAGTACATTTGAAAAGTATATACAACTGTTAATGAATTATATATTTTTTTTGTGCAAGCATAGGACCACTATTTCTAGATGGTGGCCTGTTTTCTTTTTTTCTTCTTTTTGTGGTGTATGTTTGACAGGGAATGGAAAAGTGGTGGCCCACTGACACAGGATTTCTGGTCAGCCTCCGTGAAGGCAGTTATAGACTCCTGGGTTGTGTGTTTGACCACATATTGAAGGGTAGCTGTATCTTAAGTAAGTGTTTTTGCCGCCTCATCATTAACGATGCTCAGGCCAAGCACACAAGTGCCAACTTGAACCTCTTCAGAAAGGTTTTGAATGCCCGGGCATATAAACTCTTGGGGTGCGTATAGGCTCTGGTGGATATCTGACCCTGCAACCTGACATCAAAGAGAACTGAAAGTTTTGAATGAGCATGACAATATTTGCATTTACTGTACTCTACAAAGTACAACCTACATTAGTCATGACAAAAACGTTCCCAAAAATGCTTGCATGAAAAGCATATGCATTTTTCCTTGTTTGTGTAACTTCTGCCAAATTTGCAAACCCCGAGGACAATTTTTTGGAGCTATTCCAGCGATGTGCGCGATCTGTCCTTTATTTAGCAGGCCAAGGGTCTGCGGCGTGCGTCACTTCCTTTCTAAACCCTGTAGCTGCAGGGCTGACTGGTTACTAGTGCTCAGGGCCCGCATTTTCCGCCACACAGGATATGCAAATCTTAGCATTCCAGCAGGCCGGCGGCAGGGAGGGTCCCGGGAATGTGAAATGAAACATTTCTACCTCATGATTGTTATCATTGCCCTTTGCATACTGTGCAAGGCGCGATGGACTTTGTGACGGCCGCTGAGCTTTGTCGGGAGAGCTGCGTGTTGTGACGGACTGCCCACGCGACATGGGAGCTTTTTCAAAAGAAAACACGCTCAGCTGTTTTTAGGCAGAGGAACCGTAATGTCCTTGCGAGGTTTCCTAGACGCTTTTATCTTTATGGACTAGCGTGACTGGCTGATACCAGCTTTGGAAAATACAACTCACAAATTCACTGGAAACAAGCACGGAAGTGGTGCGCGCACGCCACACTGAGACATTTGTTTTACATTATCGAGCACGATAATGCAAAACAGATGTTGGCCGTGCGGGTAGCAGACACCAAGAGGCCATGGGCGGGGCAAATGCGGGACATGGGCCCGCATTTGCCCAATTGCGTGCTGTCTTTGTTAGAAAGACGCACGCAACGCCCAATAGCCTGCAACGATAACAAAACCACACACACGAGCGTGTGGTCAGCTTTTAGAAGCCCCTACATGAAGTCTTGCGCTGCGGGACAGTGCTGCGTACAGCAACGCTAGGCGCGAGACCTAAAAAGGAGAAGTGTTCATCCAAGTCTAATAATGCCAATTTAAAAACATCTAAGTCACCAGGTCTATCACGCTTTTGAAGTTGGTTATAAACTCTTAATCCTTCAGGATCTAAGCAGTACATTAAGATTCTTTTTTTCCTTTCTGGGGAAAAAGAACCACTACAATCCTCCAAATTGGCAATGTAATGTAAATAATACTCTTTGTATTCCATCCATTGAATATTAGGATCACCAGGGGCAGATAAAAATATGATAATTTACTTTATAGAAGCCAACACACTGAATTAGTTGAGACAAGAAATAAATACTGCAGGATCCGCTGGATAAACACCAGATAGTTGTTGCAGAAAGCGCTGGTTGTAGACCAAAGCGAATGCAATCATGGCATAAATAAATGTACTTACTAAATTGGTTAAGAATAAGAAATAATGCTGTAGAGAGAGTTGGTAAAGCATACAATGGTTGCTGGAGAATGCCCCAATTGAAGTCAAAGGTAAGTAGGGGACAAAACTTGTGAGGACGCTTCTGGGAAACGAAGCGTAATGCGATGAAATTCACCAAGTAAAATCAAGTGTAAAATCAAGATGGCAGCAGATCGTGGTCACGACCTGGCGTGCCTACGGTGATGTGCTGCCGTCGGTGCCGAGTTCCAGTGACGAATCCAGTGAAGAATCGTTTGTGTGGTGCTCGGCGCACCGCAGATAAGAGGCCCGTCAGCAATGATGAGGCGACACACTTGGTGCTGGTGTCGGAAGTACCACCCCAAGTGAGCGCTTCCCCTCTATTTTACCCCGCAGGCCACGCCTGACCTGCGGATGACGTGCGGGTGTAGTTCAATTCAGACCCTGAAACACAGGCCGTGTCATTGTTCCAGCCACGAGTCACTGGAGAAGAAGGAGCACGAGAGTGTGCTCACGATGAAGGAGCACGAGAGTGTGCTCGCGAAGACTGTTGGAACTAAAGGTACGTTCAAAAAGAAACCTTACCTAACCGCTCTTCGTCCAAAACGTTGAAATGCAGCAAAAATGTCCCAGAACCGCACAGGAACTCCAGAATAGCACGGCATTAGAAACTAACTCCAGATCAGCCCAGCGGTTCGCTTAATCGTCATCAAGTGTAATAAAGGCAATGTAGAATTGCGCAGTGTAGGTCACAGCAGCAGTAAAGGCCACACAGCAGAATGAGAAAAAAAATCCAAATTTGGACAAGCTGTGGCTTCACGAGGTTGCCAGCTCGTCACCAAATTCTTGAAGTAACAACGTGGAAACCAGTTGAATAGAAACTTTACTACTTTATTCCGGCAACCCAGAGCATGGCCCAGGCAAGCAGAATAATCACCAGCACCAAGCATCTGATACAACATTCCATAGCAAAGCAATAAATACAAGGCAAACTCTAATTGTTCTGGTTCTTAATTCCATAGAACCAGAACAATTCTAAACAAGGAATTATGTTGTATTCTCTACACTTATGTCTTGTTGTATCTCTTTAAGACTTTCATTCCATGTTTCTGATGTCATACTCTACTGTATTCTTTCTGGTCAGTTAGCTCCCTGCTTTTTGATGGGAACACCAGTTATTCTCTGTAGTGCATAATAAATGCCTATTATTCCTTCATCTGTCCCATAACTTCATTTATAACACATGGCGACGATGAGCAGTGGGAGCTAAACAACTACAGAGGGAGAAGAAAACTCCACTGGTGAGAGAAGAACCACGTAAAAAAAAAGAAGAAAACTCCTGGGTAAATTTTGCAACCAGAAGAGAGAAACTGAGAAGAAAAGAATATTACAAAGAAGTGGATCTAAAAAAAGTCATTTGAAAGATTAGAATACTTCAAGGAAAAAGTGTAAAAACTCTTACTAAAAGCATCGCAGTGAAGAAAGAACTGATTTGCCTAATCAAAAGAACTCAAAAAAAAAGGGAAAATCAACCTATGGAATTGACACTTGCAAATGGCATGCGGTGAGTTTGAGAGACTTTTCATTTTCAAATCTGACTTTACTGCTTAAAATAAGAGAAGAACGATGCCTATTTAAGTAACTGTATCTCTATTTAAACAAAACGGACTACTACTGTTTTATCGACTTTCAATTTTGTTAGCCACACTTCACCTAAAGTTAAATTGCCGTTCGTGTCAAAAAGAAAAGCATCTAAACAATTTGCTGCATCTTTTAAATTTCGAGCATCTTTTAAAGTTTTCCGCGCGCAGAGTAACATCAATCTACTCACTGTAGAACGCTCCGAGTGAACGTCTGAACTGCGGAGCCATCTACACTTCCTGACGCGCAGGAAAAGGAAGCGCACCAGCGACCAGCGTCAGGCAGCGTCAGGCGGAAGTGAGGTAACGGCGCTACGTGGACGCCATTTTGCATTTGGTTACTAGGCAACCCGATCAACCTGTATAACGCGTTGAAAGAGGTGAACTGCGTGTTGGAGCTACAGCGTAAAATAGCGGATCCATAAAAAACGGCATACTCGTCCAGGTTAAGTGACTTAAACGGTAAGAATTATCCGGCGCAATTATCAACAAACTTTTAAAATTAAAGGTGACTCGAATGGCAAGCAGTACCTTGCGCAATCCACAGGAGTAAACTATTTACTTTTTCATTCAATAAGTGTTGTGGAAATGAATGGTATGGTCTACTTCAAGTATCATATTGGGACATTGTGAAGTGTATTCTAACATAGTGAACCTACAGTATTGGAGTATATTTCATTTAAAAGACTGTCAGCATCAAAGAGTATAGACCACCTGTGTATATAAAAAAGCAGCACCTACATTACAGTATAAGTAGTCTGCGAGTGTGTAAACTAGTGGAAAAGAGAAAAGAAATACTTTTAAAATGGAAAACCTTAATGTTATTGTACCTCCTGTGTTCCTACAAACAACTGGTGATCCACCCATTGAGTGGGATGAATGGATAGACATTTTCGAAAACTATATAGAAGCACTTGATGGGAAGGATTTCAGTGCAACAAGAAAAAAAGCCCTTTTGTTAAGTGCTTTAGGGAAAGAAGGTCAACGCTCTTTTAAATATCTACCAGTTGGACTGAACCAAGATGGAAGAGCAATAACTAATGTTTACACAGAAGCAAAGGCGCGATGTAAACACATAGAGGCTACGACTACGGAAACGCCCTCTACGCAGGAGCCCTGACCAAGCTCATCAAACGACTACAACGCATCCAAAACGCCTCAGCATGACTGATCCTCGACGTACCACGCCACGGCCACATCACCCCCCACCTAAGAAACCTGCACTGGTTCCCCGTCAACAAGAGGATATCCTTCAAGCACCTCACTCACGCACACAAGGCACTCCACAAGACTGGCCCAGCCTACCTCAAAAGACGGCTCTCCTTCTACATCCCCAACCGCCAGCTCCGCTCCGCCGACCTCTCACTAGCCACCGTCCTTCGCATCCGAAGAACAACCACCGGTGGGAGATCCTTCTCCCACCTCGCCGCCAAGACATGGAACACCCTCCCACTGAGCCTTCACAGACCCAAGACCTGCTGACCTTCAGGAGAATACTCAAGACCTGGCTGTTCGATCAGTAGCGCCCCCACGACACCCCCCCCCGCCGCCTTGAGACCCTTGCGGGTATGTAGTGCGCTTTACAAATGATTGATTGATTGATTGAGAGATTAAACCCCAATACTACATGAACGTAGATGTAACGTGTGAGCAAACAGTACCATTAAGTATTACATTTCTCTTGAGAAATGTCAGTACTCTCCCTCTCAAAATAAAAAAGTTTATTGAAACGTAAAAATTAAAAATAAAAAGAATAAAGATATTTTTTTTTAAACTGAAAATATAAACTTTTTTTGTTAACATAACTTTGAAAGGTATGATTGACTTCTGTACAGGACTTATTACACTGGTCCTACCATTATAAAGGCTTTGGTTGGCATCGCTGATATATATTTGGTGAACGTAGATGTAACTTGTGAGCAAACAGTACCAGATTTGTAATAATATAAACCCACGCATCAAAAGTGTAAATAATAGCGCTCTGACGTATACGCTGACAGACGCATACCTATAAAAGGAACAACACAAGCTCAGAAGTCATTTGAGGAGCTAGCGAGTCACTGTTGTGTTACAACATAGTAACAGCCAGTACCTAGTAATTCCTCCGCTCTCCCTCTAGCTCGCCCAGCCATGGCGTGGCATCAGAGCTACGTGCTGACGTCACACAGCTTCTATTCACCCACGCCTCCTCCGGCAGATGACAGCCGTCGAGCCCACAGCTGCCCCGCCCTGATCGCTCCCCGCACCGGAGCCAAGATGGCGCCCTCGCACGTCCTCAAGTGCTGCCAGCGGGTGCTGGGCTGGGTCCCGGTGGTCTTCATCGCGCTGGTGGTGTGCTGGTCCTATTATGCTTACGTGCTGGAGCTTTGCATTTGTAAGTATCGCTCTTCCCAGGACGTGCCGCCTCATCCCTAGGACCCGGGGAAGGGAGGGAGGGTGTAAGGGGATGCTGGGCAGAACTCGGTCAATATGACCAGCCGGGGTCTGCATAACTATAACCACTCGCCAGGGGGCGCCGCATTCTCAACAGCAGCTCAGTTTGTTTGCTGACTTCACTAAGGGTCTAAATTACCTGTGAAGCGGGGCAGATCAAAAGCTCGGACCATTGGCGAGACGTTATTTTATGCTCACAAGAGTAGCATCTTGACTTCTGACACAGACCTCTATCTGTACCCCATAGAAACAGTCTTGCATGCGACCCTTTAATGTGTGTCTCATGATTTTGTATTTTTAAAACTCACATTCCATGTGTGCCACTGCACTGTTTTTATATATATTTTTTTACTTCTAATCCTTCGTTTGATGGTTCCTTTTTTGTCAACAAAGTCACTGTTTGTGCTGTCTATTCTTTAATCTAAGATATTGACCTACACATGAGCAGTTGTTTTTAATTAAAAATATCTCATTTGCAACTCCTGTTTAAATGTGTTCTTGCTTGTCTATTTTTGCGAGTTTTTTTGTCACATTTTGATCTTTCTCCACTCACATCTGGAGGATAACTGGTGTATTATATACACTTCCTGCTACTAATACTAATTCTCTTTTGATAGATACAATTGTTTGTTCTTGACCACTTGCTGCAATGAGGATATCTTGAAATCATACTAGGCTGGTATTGGATGATTTCCTCTTGCTTTTATTTGCATCTTGAACCTAGTAGTTTAGTGTCTAATATTTGTATTTAACCATCAAACTTTATTTTTATTCACATATGAATATGTCTTTAGGTGTCTGCATATGCTGCAAACATAACTGGTAGACATGCGTTTTTATTCGGACATCAAAACTTAATTTTTAAAATGATCTATTACTGAATAGATATTGCGGTGCAGTGATTAATTTGAGTCAGTGGTTGCTGTTGGTTTCCACGCTACTTATTTTCCCTCATCAATCTTTGACCCAGTACAATAGTGTGAAAAGTATACAACGGGTAAAGAAGGTGGAAGAGAATGAAGGAAAACATTTGATAGAAAGAGAAAGCAGGAACTTGTATGAGTGAGATAAAGTTGCAGGGAGAGTTTGGTTGGAGATTAAAAGGGGCATGAGGTGGAATCAAGACTATGCAGCCTTGTATTCAACACACTGACATTCAGAAGTGCCGACAACTATTTTCTGAGCAAAACTTCGAACCCAGCACTACTTCTTCTTTTACAAATTAAGCACTGATGTGGTGGTAACTGCTGCAGCCATATGTGGACATATCGTTCAGGGACAGTCTAAAGCATGCATAGTTTCAATATAAAATATAGAGCTGTTAATTTTTATTGCCCTTATTTAGACTGTGAAATGTATTTTATTTATTTTTTAAACCAGCATGTCCAGACATCCTGGATTTTCGGGGACATAGTTGGTTTTTGTACATCTTTTTCCAGCTTTCCCTAATAAAATACAGGTCCCAGTTTGCAGAGACAACGTCCAGTGAGCATAAGGACTACATTTAAATGTTGCTGAAGTTTACACTTTCTCTGTTGACTCTTGTGATACTGCTTAGACATAGACGAAATGCAGGTATCTCTTTATTGATGTTTGTTCTCCCACCTTTCTGAGATCAAAAGGCAAGCAGCTGAGCTTACCAAGACAACTCAGATAATAGGTAAAATGACTTTGCAAGTGCCATTTTATGTCCGCATTGCTAACACGTTTTTGTTTTGTGAGCTACAAGCCACGTGTTGCATTGTTCAATTGCACAAAATGGGTCTTTGCGTTTTTACTGTCCCTTTGTTTTATAATGGGATTAACAGGAATAAAAGTAGGTATTTATGTATGTGCTATTTGTATTATTCACGGTCAAAGACCAGCATAAAGTGTATGAATAATAGGAATGTGCCTTGTTTGTGGACTGTTAATGCTTTGTGATGTGGTGTTTGCTAAAGAGATGCATCTGCAACTCCTTTCCTAAATTGGAGCAGCATGGATGCAGTCCTGATGGATATGAGGATGTTGTCCTAGATCCTGGATACATAGACTGAAAAGGCCTGCTGCCTTATTTCTTTTTTTACACTTTACACTTCTCAGTCTGATGGGTCTTAGCTGAAGGTATGCTGATATCCAAACATACAATAGGTGATGGAAGGAATGCTTGCGGTTTGTTTAACCACCGGCAATTGCTCAGGTAGCTATCTAACCCCATCGTTCCTTTGCTCTCCATGCCACCTCATTTTGGGAAAATCCAAATGCAAATGAGTCTTAACCCCTGCTCCTTATGGGAATAGTCCAGCCCGAACTGCCAGGCTAGGGCCCCCTTGAACCAAAACACAAGAACCCAAGATTGTTTTTGCCCTGATTGGGGCTTTTCAGTTGGGTGTAACTTGGTTCCAGTGGCACACTCAGGCTGGGCATACCTTTGCCACTTAAGGCAGTACATCAACACAGAAAAGGTGATGGGAGAAATGCTTGCAATTTGTCTAACCACTGCCAATTTCTTGGGCTAGCATTCTAACCCATAGCTCTTTTGCTCACCATCCCACCTCAGTTTGGACAATCCATATGCAAATCATTCTTGACCCTGCATGAACTGCTAGACAAGGTCTTCCTTGAACCGAAAAAAGCAAGGCAAGATTGGTTTTGCCCTGTGTTTGATGTAACACCCTAAATGGAAAGGGTTATGCCCAGACATGGGTCCCTTTCTCACTGTGCCACTGGACCCAAGCTATACCTGACTGAGCCCTAATCAGGGCAAAATCAATCTTGGGTTGCTTGTGTTCTGGTTCAGTGAAGCACTGCCCTGGCAGTTCGGATTAGACTGTTCCGATAAGGAGTAGGGTCAAGACTGATTTGCGTATAGCTTGGTCCAAACTGAGGTGGTAAGGAGAGCAAATAAAAAATTGGTTGGGATGCTAAGCCGAGAGATTGCCAGTGGTTAGACAAATTGCAAGCATTCCTCCCATTACCTTATGTTTGTTTGGTATGCTGAGAAGTTGAGCTTATCTGCAAGATATGCAGGGATGCTGGTTATGATTGCTTTGTAAATGATACAGCTGTTTTTTTAAGATGTGATCATATTTCTTCAGGTCCTGGATGACGCATGTTGTGGCACGTAGGATGCACGTAATGTATGCTAGTGTGAATTCTGGGAGGCCATGAAGTAGGGCATTATCACTACCCAGATGCAGCAGTATGAAGTCTTGAACAGCAGCTCTGAAGTCGCTTTCTGGAAGAAACTGTTTCCCTTTCTACAATTGGTTTAAAAGTGAAAAGTATACAACCATGTCTGCCAAACTCCATGTTACTTGAATCCTATACTGTGTCAATGGTCATTGTAGTTCTATGTCCAACTATCTGCCTATTTGTTGTTCTCCTATATCTGTGGCCTGATCTCTTTTGTGTTTCTGGAAATCTAGTAAACCTATTATAAACTACAAATATGACTATTTCAACTGTTCTTTTTCACATTGCCATGACTCCTTTTACTGTATACTTTCATGGAATTGGCGGCTTTTGATCGAGTCAATCATAGGAAATTTTGGGCTTTCTTGGGCGACCTTGGTGCGGACCCTGGACTCATTAATACATTAATATTCTAAGAGTCCTGCATCAGAATACTACTGCCTCAGTTAGATATAATCAGGAAGGAAACACCACCGACTCTTTCCTGTGTTCAAGTGGGGTGAGACAGGGCCCCATTTTTGTTCACTCTCTACATAAACAGTCTGGATCAGGTACTTGGTGCCCTAAAGGTTGATACACCGCGGATTGGCTCAAGAGGGATCCCCGTCCTGCTTTACGTGGACGACGCAGTTCTCCTAGCACCCATCCCCAAAGGGCTACAGGGATTGATAGATGGCTTTGTCTCCTTTATGGAGAATTTAGACTTGTCCCCCAATCTATCCAAAGCATACGTCATGGTAGTGGGGGAAAAAACCAACAAAAAATATGATTATTCGATTGGTTCTCATTGTCTGGAAAAGGTGCACTCGTTCTCATATTTGGGGATTTTATTTGACACATGCCTTAATTTTAAAGCCCTATTGGAACAGAAATTTCGCACACTAGCGAGTTGCTCCGGGTCAATCACGAATTTTGCACGAAGGCTGGGTCTGGTGTCCCCGGAGCAAATTCTGAGACTATATAGTTCTGTGTGCTGTGCCAAAATTCTCTATGGAAGTGAGATATGGGGTTTTACTGACGGGCAGCACTTACAAACTGAAGAAAACAAGTACCTTCGTCGTCTACTCAAAGTGCCCCAGAGTACACAGTCACATCTTATTCATGAAGAACTGGGTATTCGTTATTTTAGAGACAGGTTGGAAGTCCAATCCCTAACCTGTTGGGTTAAAATTTGGACAAACCCAGAGGCCTCATTTAGTAAGCAGATCATACTGTCTTGCCCGTGACCGGGGATTGCACGTTCCCTGGCTTAAGTACATAAAGGAGACTCTAGTTGGCAAATGATGTGCATACCTTTTTAATAAACCCACAAAAATGTTAGTCCAGGATAAGGCCTTGGTGAAAGACCAGTACCAGAAATATGTTACATCACTTAGAGAAGATAGGCAGCTGCTCAAGCCATCAGTTAGAGCACATCTCCTGACTAAATCATGTCTGGGTATTGAGCCTTGTTTATCCTATTTTCATAATGCCCACAACAGATTTTTAAAGACATACTTCAAGTTTAATCTTCTACACCACTTATTAGTTGATCCAGTGGGATATACTTCATCCATAGAACTGAAGGGTCCGTGCGGCTGCGACCACCGGTCTCTGCAGGATACCTTTCACTTTGTTTTATTATGTCCTTTTTATTCATATCCTAGGAGCTTGTTTTTATAAAGTGTTTTAAAGAATGCTAGATTTAAACACGCTAAGGTGGCCTTGTTGTTTTTACCACTGTCCACAGACGCATTAACCCTGTTCTGAACTATAAACTTTTTAAGTGCGGCTGTCAGACTTAGAAACACAAGAGGTACTAGGTGAATAAACATGGCATCAAGCGCTAGTCTGTTAAAGGCCCTAAAATGATCGAGGATGGATTTTACATGCATTTATTTCAGGCTGCTTAATTTACATGCACTTTTTCCATATCGTGATGTATTCTATCTGAACTCTCGTAGTTAGTGAGGCTAGTTCCTTATTGGCCCTAAACATGAATTTTATATGTCAAGGAGTTTTTATTAATGGATGGATTGAGCATGTATCTTTCCCACTTGGTATGTGGCCTGTTTTTATCATGATGTATTTTATTTGCACTTTTATGGTATTTTTCTTTTACCGAATAAGTATTTTGATATATATATATATATGACATATATTACTCCTTTTACGTGCCAGTGGTACTGTTCCTGTTCACATCTTTTTTACTCAAGTCTACTTCTTCATGGATTTCTTTCCATTAATAGCAAATATTGCATTTCTCAGAGACACTTACAAAAATTTTCTCATTCTGTGACTTTATTTTGAGTAGTAAATCTAAAGAGAATCCCAAGTTCACACCTGTTTTCACTCCTTTTTTTTTTTTAATCAATTTATCCGATTCCAATCCTTCGGCATGCAGCCCGGTAACATGGTCTGCCCAAATACCATGTGTGATATAACTCTTCAGAAACTGGAGCTACATCACACTCCACCAGACGTATGGCACATACCACGCAATACTTCATAACTTTTGGCCAAGTTTCATGAAAATGTATTCCAAGTACTCCTTTCATACATGTTCTTCATCTTTTAATCCTGTCACATGTAGGGCACTTTATGTATATTAAAGTTTCTTCTGCAACAGATATGCCATACAGGCCTTTCTCTGAAGCATGACAATACATAAACCATCCTCGATAGTGGATCTTTTAAACCCAATGCATTCCTGATATTTAGTAGCTCTTCTTCAGGGGTTCACTAAAAGTTTAAAACATTGACATTAGTATACATCTACACTATTGTACATCATTAAAACATTGCAGCGAACAATTTCTACCATGTTTTACTGAAGACTGACGTTTTCCCTCTACTACTCTACTAAGCGCCATCAAACAAATGTGCCCCGCAGAACCTGCAATCCCAGTCATATCCCTCCCAATCTTTGCCTAAACACATATCCACACCCAGATGTTACTCTTATCTGCCAAGTGACCTGTCTCGAAATACCAAATCTCCATAGACATGCGTCCGTACCTTCATTCGAATAACATCATAAACTGATTCACTCATCGCACCAAACAGTCTTTCCCTCATTCCTACTGTTTAAATACAGACCCATGAGGAGTCATGTCGACCAATCCCGTACGGCCAACCTACGGCATAACTACAACTCCCATAAGGCTCTTCTCAATGCACCCCATTCTCAACACTCCCTATAGCAACAATCTTCCCAAACCACACTATTGTGTACCCCGCCCACCCTCAGCTGATAAATACACGTCCGTTATACAAGAATGTTTAAGTTTCAAAACATGTGATTTAAACACTTATGTTTGCATGCTAATGGAGTACTTGTTGTTTTGATTTTAGCTCTTTTTACTGTAGTTTATAACTGTGTAATTCTTTAATGGTGGTACCTTCTGTACAATATCATGTGGAGTAGCGAATGGCTGTACTGCAGAGGTTCAATTTGATTGTGCAGGGCACCCTTGAATAGATAGGCACTCTTTCATGGCACTGCAACCAATTTTGGGAGAGTTTGGATGTGGGAGAGCAGGGGTGGCACTAGAAGAAAATTGATGGCTTTTGATATTAAGTAGAAGAGAAGAAGCACCTTGATGATGTATAAATGCTCTTTTCTAGCAGTGCTTAAAAATGCCTATATTAGTAAGCATTACATATAATTAGTGTCTCCACGTTTGGTATTTTTTTTGTGTCTTCAATGTGATAATATTTAACTTCATGCCCAAGCTCTCTATGGAACTATTCACCGCTTCGAGAAGGAAAGCCTCAGTTACTTTTACATTTCTCAATCTCTGTAACTCATTAAATGAGTTCCTTACGTTGAAATGGGCAGTGTAGCAGTAGTTTAGAGTATCTATGCTGGGCTTCGGTAAAATGTAGCTCGTCTGCTACTGGATGCTTTCCAGCTACCTAGAAGTAGCTCACCTGTGTGCACCCCAGCCTACTGAAGTAGAAACTTGTGTTTGATTTCAGAACCATAAGCTCTGTCTGAATTTCCAAATATATTTAAAGCTTATATTGGAATGATAAATCATGAGGCACATGAGACTTATTACTAAAATTATAAGCATGGTGCCTGGGGCAGTGCATCCATGGCTGTTGTGTATTAACCCAGTAGAGGCCATTTTCATATTGCTGCTGTCAACCTTGCCTGATGCACTGAGGTGGCCACTGCTGGTAATCATGCATGGGTGGCCGCTAACATAACCTAGTATGACTTGGTCACTTTTACCACACTAATAATATTAGTAACTCATGATGCAAGGGCAGAACTATGCTTGGGACCACTGAACTATGCTTGGGACCACAGAACGTTAGTAGGAATGGACCGAATAACCATACCACCTTAGTAACCATGAGCCAGAGTCAAGCTAGTTATAGTGTCTCCCTGGCCCTTTTAACCATATACAGAGAGACAAGTGAATTGACACTCCAGAACACAACACTTCCGACCCTCTCTGGGATTGCTGTAGCAAGACACCCCCTTCCTCTCTCACACTCGTACTCGTCCACAATAAGATATATCTGAGACACAAAGGAAGTTTGAAATGTTTATTTAAACTATCGTGCTCTAGAATTCAGAATTCGTGCCACAATTAGAAAACAAAAGGGGACCGAAAGTACAATCATCATAGTCAATAAACCATATAGTATGAAAAGCCCTGCCATAGTATAAGGCCGATTACCCTAACCTCCCTCCCCAGCTACAAAAGCAGAATGATAATTAAACAAAGATCTCTGGGATTTGTATCTGACCCCCTTCCTTAGGAAACTCAGGTGAACGTTGCAGGTACAGCTGTCAACTTCTCTCAGAAAGTCTCTCTCTCTCTTTGTATGTTACATTACTGTGCATACCTATATTACCAGGCTCATAGGCACAGAAACAGCTGCACTCATGTGTTGTGTCTAGGTGCTAGTGCCTGACCAGAACAAAATAACAAGGGACATTGCTGTTTGACCTTGCCTGCTGTGTTCAGACTAAATCCCATGAAAGAACAAAACTCGAAAACAACTGCAAGTTCTGTGTGAAAATACAATGTGGCACAAAAATAAGCATGTTTTGTATAGTAACGTGTGCAAAGCAAATGTGGCTATATTGTTCACAATTAGGCCAAAATAGGGACAACTACAATGGGACATGCACTGAACACATGACTCAGTCTGATTTTCGTTGAACATGAGTAACTCTTGTTACAGAAATGTTGGCGCCCCGCACCCCCAGTATACATGCTCTTTACATTGGAGACCCAGAGAAAATAAATGTATTCTCTCTGATTCTCAAATACAACTAGCAACAGTATAGTATCCCTGTCTCAAGAAGAAATGCTTTTTATGTGTAAAAAAAATCCAGAAATATTAATGTGGCTGCAACTCTTGAAGAACCTACCCTTGAACTGTTTTGTTTAGGCATCTAACTTCATCTGCTGATGTAAACAGCCAACTTGGGCTCTTCTGTTACATCATGAACGTACATTATATGCTTTTGCTTTCTCATCTGTGAGTACCATCCATGTATGTAGTAGGGACACACACACCCTGGATCTGCTGTTTAAAATGAAGACCTGGTTTATGAAGATCAAATGTCATATGTTTGTGAATTTGCTTTCAACCAGTGATCCGGTACTGGATGTGGTGTGGTTGGACTCAACGTATTAATTGATACTGTCCAATTTCAGACCTGTACTATATCGCAGAATTCTTAAGTCCTGTTTAAATGATTCCAAGAAGGCCTTTCTTAAGAATGTTGTACTTGAGATTGTTAATGCTGTTAACATGGAAGATGGTGTGACAAAAGTAGCTGGTGAAGTAAGCGGATTGGATCGTCCTGGAGATATATGACTTTGACAGATGTTGGGTGTGTAGTAGGAAGCACTGAAGTGTCGCCTGATTTCTCAACACACTAGTGGGCATAATATGGAAAGATTGGTAACGTATGTACTAAGGGAAGTGTAGGTACATGGCACCCAGGATGTTTTGAAAGGGGTAACTTAGGCCCATGATATTATATAGGCTAACGGCTCCTACCTATCCTACTGTATAATAATAAGACGTGGTAACGGGCATCGGTGACTCCCGGGGCAGTAAATCTTTAAATGGAATGCTTTAAGTGGGCCGGGTCTGAGCACCGGCAGTTTTTTAAGGAGGCCTCGAAACTGGTCTCTATTGGGCTCTGTTTTGTGCCTTGGCACAGGCTGTCCAATTTTTTTGCCAGACTGCAGTGACAGCAAGCACATCCATGTGCGCTGCTCACTTCTCACTAGTTACGGTATGACGACATGCCAGGTGGGCGTTGTAGAGGAAGGGAATTTCTTTAACCCCTTGTCTGCTGATGACGGAACCGCTCCGTCATCAGCTGCGGTGGCGCTGTGCTGATGACTGAGCGGTTCCGTCCTGGCCCGCTCGCTGCTTATGCGCGGCGCGAATTCCGTGCCTGCGCTGAGCGTTCAATTGAGCGGGGCGGGCCGTGACGGAACCGCTCTATCATAAGCACAGCGCCACCGACGCTGGTGACTGAGCGGTTCCGTCACCAGCATGCGGGCGCCGCGCGGCCGGCCCGCCCCCATAGCACTGCGCTTCTCTTGTTGAAACTCAGGAGCAGCAACATTGTCCTAGTGTCAAGTGTCACTAGGGCTTCAAAAGTGTAAGTTTTCTTTAAATATTATGTACATGCCATAGTTGCTGCTTATTTATCTTATGCAACTGGCAACCATTGACAAAGCCAATCGTCCTGACTTGTAGTTGTGATTTGGCTTGTTGTACCGTATATCTGGACGAAATGACAGGAACAGCAAAATACAAGTCGGGTGACACACTGTGCTAAACACAGATTTTTTTAGCGTGCGTGTTTTTAAGCCACGCCCTTAATTACATTGATCACGCCTCTTTGAGAGACCCCCTCCCCCCAACACAGTTTTTTAATCCCGGTCACCATATATGTTATCCAACTAAACACTGTGATAAAACAAATGGCAAACACTGCTTTGTAGGTTTCAATGTAAAGGTTTTCAATAAGTAAGCAATTGCTAGTTTTATCTGTTGAAGTGAAGCCTAGAAATCCGGCTGTATTTTCACGCCTTTTATGCTCCTATGAATATAGTTCCTTAAGTCTGTGTGCGGTGGACGAGCAGTGGAGGCGTGTACAAGTGCTCTCCGCAGCGGATGAAGGGCGCTCTGGTAAAACCCTAACAGCGGAGCGGAAAAAAGGATTAGGTTTTAAGAGGATGTTAGGCGGCAGCCCTTGTGTTGGTTATACTGCCGCTGCAGTGTCGCTGGTGGCTTCTCGGATGCCCTGATAACCTGCCTTCCTCCCTCCCATAGGAAGCAGCTTTGTTTTCATGGCGGTTACCTTTCTGTGCAAACAAATGAATCATGGGCCTCGGAGTTAAGACATTGCTCCACAGCTAAACGGGAAGTGGCTTCTTTTTTTTTTTCTTGCCATGTTTTTACTCTTGACGAGGGCACTTTGCAGTACACGGAAAAGGAGTTTTTGTTGCCTGCTGTTTTCCGTTTTCTTGTAGTTGGTGGCTGCAGCATGACAGACAGCTCATTGGTTTGACGTTGTAAAGCGTGCTACACAATCTCTTGTCAATGCTTATCAATATTCCAAGTTAAAACCATCAGATCATTTCGGATGGTCACACCCATGTCCTAATAATAGTTTGAATTGCATGCGCGCAGTAGCAAGCGAGTAGCCAGAAAATTAAAACACCCCTTTACTTTAAAATCCATCTCTGTCGGCGGCGAGGTGCGATAGAATCTAGAGTCCTTCCAAGAAGGGTTTCTTTCACCCTTGCGTCATCAGTTCACCGCCCATCGACTCTTGGAACTTTTTAGCCTTCACCTGTCCATTCACTCACCCTCCAGTATTTACTTGTACATTTCCTTCAATCATTCCCTCCATCTTTAACTTTCTTCTTTCCTTTCATCCTTTCTCCTGTCCTTTCGCTCTTTTTTTTGTTCTTTGGTTTTACCCTAATTATTTACTCCTTACAGTTTCTGTCTCCCCTCCCCCACTCCCCTACCTATTGTGAGCCACTGAAAAGGAACTTTAAGAACCAACAAAGAGAGTGGATCCGAATTTATTCCCCCCCAAGTACAGATTTTTAGTTGGCAGAAGTTATGAGCTTTCGCTGAAGAATATTGCATGCATTGCTCTTTTTCGACTTGAGTGGCAGGGTATACGGACTGATTTGGTTATGGCGACAAGCCATTGGTTAAGGCTATAGGCCTGATATGCTTATTTTGAAAAGCCACGACTAAGGCAGTATGTCTGACTTATTTATTGTGAAAACCACATTCTTAAGCCAAGTGGTGTGTTGATGAATTGTCATTACATTTTCTTAAAGCTGGTAGGCAGATATTTTGTTACTGGGAATCTCAGACCACCATAGTAGTAGACAAGTACTTTGGTGTTGATTAGAACCTTTGACTAACCCTGTGAGTAGATTTGTACTCTGATAATCCTTGGTAGACCCTTTTTAGGTCGGGCAGGTTTAGTAATCTGCCAGGGATTGTAATATAATTAAAATAATTAACTCCTTCATACAGACCTACATAGACTGGCTTTTGGTTATTACTGTTCTGGCATTGGTCTGTTTGATTGTTATTCACAATCTGCTTTCATCCATGAATGGATGTAGTTTAGGGCAGTGCATCAGCCCAATTCAGCCTTATAGCGCTCTAGGAGTGACACATTTTGCTTGATTACGTGCACATCTGCGTAAAAGTGAGTATGCTTCAGTTCCAAGGCGGGTGGGCACGTTGTTAACTTTCCACTTTGTCCTTCTTTAGGTTCCATTTTATTTCTTTATTCTTCATACTTTTTTTTCCTATTGTTTTTAAAGAGTAATGCAGCTTCCTTAAAAGCGCTTGTGCTGTTTGTTGCAAGACATATTTTAGGCTTACCAAGAACATACAGGGGTTTGGAGCACACCCATTGGTTGGTTTTCCTGACACTACTTTTCTTAATATTCGTGCCCCAGCTTGTCAATCTTGGGTTTGTCCCTCCCGTGGAGCTCAGCCTCTTTACCATTTATTTTGATTATCTGGCTTCTGTGTTTTCCACTGCAATCACTTTTTTTTAATTAATTTTTTTATTCTTGGTTAAGCATTCCATTGGAGTGCATACATTTAACAGCTTTCTCCCTTGTACATTTCTTTCCACTCCATTCTGTGTTGCTTTCTGACGCCCAGGTTCTTCTCTCCACTCGATGTTGTGCTCGCCCTTTTGTATTCCAGCCTCCCCCCAGCCAGAGTGCTCCTATCGCTCTTCAAAGCCATCAGAGCCCACCTTCCCTAAGCATGCTGCTTCTGTTCTTTGCCTCCAACCAGCTTGTGTGCTCTGTCATTCCATGTCTTGGAAAGTTTCCTTACCCACCCTCTCTCCTTAGTCACAACTTTAGGTGGCAGTTTTGAGCCCTCCCTTTCATTAGGTTTACATTGTTTACACTTTCTGTAAAAAATATTTGCTCTTTATACTGGGTAGGTATGTACCTTGTAGGGCAATCTACTTGCTTTTTAAGATGGTATCTCTGTATATCTATTTGGTTTATTCTGCGTCACTGAAGTTCTTTCAGTGTTTATCTGAACATTGGACTGATGAGCGCTTCAGTGAGACAGTCGAATAGCTCCGGGCTTATTTGCTGGTAAAGCCCAGAGCTCCAACATTCCAACATTCTAATATTTGTCTTCATGCTTCTACCGTTTTAATTTAGAAAACGTTACCCTTGGTGGGTGGAATGTTCTAATATATAACAACAAAAGAGTGACTAAAGAGACCACCTACACCGCCTCCTAGAAACACCTTAAAATCGGATGCTGCCAGTTACTTTATAGAACTGGTTCACACCCGTCTCACGTTTTTATTGGTATTTGGCCAGCCTTGAATAAAATAGTGGATAGGCTAGTGCGGGTTCTTTTTACAAACACTGGTTGTGCCTCTTTTCTCTTTTGATTTTCAGAGCAATCGCTTGCAGGTTGTCTCTTTAGTCACTCTTTTGTTGTTTATATATTGATTTACAGGGAGTGTAAGAGTGCCTTTTCCCTCTCTCTCTTGTTGTTTCAAGGAATGTTCCAATAGCCTTATAGCCTTTTGCCTTGGGCTTCACCAATTGTTGAAGGCCCTTTCCCTTATTATAGGCCCTTGCTTGCTTCAGGGCCTTTAACAGTCAGTATAGTTGCCGGCTGTGGGCTATAAGGCTACATTAGAACATTGGAATGGTGGGAGCTCCATTGAAGAAGCGGAGTGGCTCATGGATTATTATAGCTAGTTTAAGCCTTCTGCTTCAACATGGCAATGTTTGTCTTTCTGTTTCTCCTTTTTAGGTTGAGCCTGGGCAGCGCATCCACTGCCCAGCAAGGCATACTGTACTCTGGTAGGAACTTGAAGCTCCGCACACTCCACGCATATTTTTATTTGGCTTGTCATTGTCCACTGTAAACTGTGGCTGTTTATTGGTCAATAGGCTTAGTAGACCCTCAATATTGCCTCCTTGTCTGATTTTGTAACCTCCCATGGCGACACCCCGTAATGTGTTGTTACTCAGTAGGCTTTAACTAGAGCCTCCGAGCACTATTTTCTCAAATATGCCAGTGTCATGTCGTAATTGGTATAGGAGCGCTATACAAAAAAACAATGTATAAATAAATAAATGTAGGTCCCAAACAAAGGGCACGTCGGTTATCTTGCCTCTAATCCTCCTCTCGCCGTGGGCTTCCAGTCCAGCGACAGGGTCGGGATTAGCGCAGTGGGCCCCAAGTGGACTTTAACTCTGAGGTCCTGCGCCCTTCCCAGGTGACACAGTCCTCCCCTGACAGTATCAGCCGACAAATGCCCAATCTCCTCTGCCCAGTGGGCATTGTGGATCGATCTGTCCATCGATATGCCTCTACCGGCTCGGGTGGACACACCGGATTGTTGCAAGAAGGAACTGTGTGAATTTAGTACTAGTATGATCATTTCCGTCTATGCAACTTTTTTATTTTTTATTTTTGATATTTTTGAGTACAGTTCAAAAAGACCGCACAAGTAGCACGAAAATGACATTTTCACTAGCAAGCAATCTTGGCCTTCATACAGTGAGTAGTGGTGCGTTTCCCCACATATGAGTGAATGCGAATACACATATGTACATGTTACACAAAATTAGGACACAGCGATGACATGTGCAGTATACAGCGATTTTATATAGTGCACGAAGCCCTGTACATACTACAACTATCAGTATCTGCACCCGAACGTCCCATCTGAAAACATTTATTTAGTTTGGCATTGTCAGGAACGATTGGACGCTGCCTCAACATTTGATTGACCCTCATCTTCCGCATCAGTTGTTCCCTGTTGCAGCACTTAGGCCTGTAAGGCCCCCCATATATCTCTGGGCCTAGATGCCATGGGCTGCGTCTCGGCATATAATCCACTCTGATCTTGACAGTATAGCATATCCTGTAACCATTCTTTAAACTTCCCCTTCCCCATCGACATGCAAGTCTCCGTTTAGCCAGCAATAGAGCAATATCTTTGAACTTTCTGCTACTCTTAGGTATGTGTAACGTGTGCCCCAGAATGAAAGTCACAGGATCCATATCAAAATTTAGACCCAGCATATGCTCCAACGCATCATGGATCTGCTCCCAATATATCCATACCTGTGGGCATGTCCAGGCCAGATGGAAGAAACCAGCCCCTGGTTGCCTACACCTTTCACAACAGTCAGTATCAGCTAATTTAAATCTATATTTTCTGGCAGGCGTGTAATAAATTCTATACAGGAATTTATAATGGATAATCTTAAATCGACAGCTCGAGGTGATTCGCCCTCCACATCACAACAGTATTCCCACTGCCCATCAGTGATCTATCTCCCTAAGTCAGCGTTCCAGTGCCTCCTGGCTGTCCCCACCACCTCTGGGGTGTGTGCTCGAATGCTACTGTATATGCCTGATACCAAGTGTGTACCCTCAGTGCTACTCAGCAGAACATTCAGGGGAGGGACAGCATCCGGTTCTTGCGGGTATTCGGAGAGGAGACTTTTCATTCCCTCCCGTAGTCGTATGTAATAAAAAATTTAAAGGGGATTAGGGATAGTGTCACCAAAAAATTGCTCCTTAGTACGGAACCCTCCATTAAGAAACAGACCCCCCCCCCCACAGTGTCATGTGGAGTCGCTTGCACATATTTTGAAAACCAGTTTCATGTATCAGTCAGTTTTGGGTGATGGGTCAGGTGCATACGCGGTGCATAGAGCAAAGGAACCCGCAGCCTGCGCAGTATCCTCTGCCATGCATCGATAGTGCAAGACACCGTAGTTGGCGGTGTCTCCAGGGCATTAGATGGACCATGGACGATGCCACTCGGGGGCAGAGATTGTGCGATCCAGTCCTCGACCGATATCTGAGGCATGTATCGTGTTGGTTTGATCAAGTGGTATAGATAGTGCACCTGAGCACTGAGAAAGTATGCCTCAAAATCTGGAATGCCAAATCTCAGTTTGCTGTATGGCTGTGCCGTAACACTCCACTGAAGCTTCGGCTGCCTTCCTCCCCATACTAGCCTGGTCAGTTCAGACCTCCAGGTTTAAAAAAAAAAAAAAAAAAAAAAAAAAAGCTCCCGGATGGTAAGGTATAATAAGGAAAAAGTATAGAAAACGTGGTAATATGACCATTTTAATAAGCGAGGCTCTTTCCGCCATCGACAAGGGCAATGCAATCCAGCGCGTGATAGTATCCTTCAGTTTCATCAAGGTAGTACCATAATTCATCCGCAATGTTTCCTTGCTGTCTCTCGAGACCTGAACCGTTAGGTATTTTAGGTTGGAGTGGCACCACTCAACTGGATAATCCAAGGGGGATTTCGGATACCGCAGGCATCAGCGGGAAAAACTGAGACTTGCTCCAGTTGATAGTTACACCCGACAGTCTGCCAAAAATTCACGTAGCAGGGCGTTAAGTCTGTTCTGAAGGTCCGTGACATACAACGTCACGTTGTCCGCGTAGAGCGACACAGATATCTGTCGTTGGAGACAACGGAACACACTGTCTTGATGTAACTGCTGTAGTCGGCATGGCAGTGGTTCTATTGCAATGGCAAAAAGGAGGGGAGACAATGGGCATCCCTGCCGGGTGCCCCTGGTTATGGATATAGCAGGCGAGACACAACCATTCACAAGTACCTTCGCGGTGGGCTTATTGTACAGTAGTTGCACCCACGCCAGAAAGACAGGTGGGAAGCCCATCCTTTGCAATACCGTAAAAAGGTAACACCATTTCACTGAGTCGAACGCCTTTGAGGCATCTAGAAACACAGCAGCAAGCGGGAGGTCCGGTGCCACCGTTTTTATAAGAGGAAAAAGAGTACAGAGGTTATGGCTGGTCGCTCTGGACGGAACAAAGCCCGATTGATCCGGTGGCACTATCTGAGTCATGAGTAGAGACAGCTGTGTGGCCAGTACTTTGGCCAAAATCTTCACGTCCAAGTTAATTAGGGATAAGGGACGGTAAGAATCTCATTCGGCGGGATCCTTGCCAGGCTTCAGGAGAGATGTGATCACTACTTCGCGCATGGATTGCTGTAGAATACCCCCCTCCAAGGAATCTTCAAAGACTTCGCGTAATACCGGCGCCATTATATCTATATAACATTTATAGAACTCTGCCGGTATACCATCTAATCCCGGCGCCTTCCCATTTTTTAGGGACATGATCGCTTCCTTAATTTTATCCAATTCCAGAGGGGCACTTAAAATTTTTCCGTGAACATCGCTCAGCCAACACAAGGCCGCTTCCCCTAGGAAGCCGTCAAAATCCATAGTGCCTGAGACCTGCGAAGATTATAGGTGCTCATAATGTGTGGTGAGGACATCCATGATATGGGCATTATCCTTACACCCCTCCCCATTCTGATCAGTAAGGACAAGGATAATATTATTACCTCTGGCATTCCGTATGACCGTAGATAAAGCTTTTCCTGGCCTCTCTCCCTCCCCGTATTTCCTAGCAATCTAATACTTGCTGCGGAATTTTGACTCTCGATCCGCCTCCTGTTCGTACTCTGACAGCTTGGTTCTGAACTCTTCTTGCGCAGCGGCCCTGTCACCCCCCCTGCATTCTCTGCTCTAAGTCTTTCAAGTCACCCTCCAGCTTGCGTATCATGCGCTGATTGTCACGTAGTACTCCAAACCCTTTGGCTATACAGCAACCTCGGACTGTGACCTTAAAGGCTTCCCATACAATTTCAACGCTGTCCACAGTATCCTTATTGCGCGGGAAGAAATCAAGTATGTCTCCCTGCAGTTCTTCTCTAAATACTAAATCCAGTAAAGCAGTGAGTTGTAGCCGCCAGATAGGTCTAGGACATTCAAACCCAGGCACCTTCAGTGTAACTAGCACAGGACAATGGTCAGAATATGTTCGGGCCAGGTGTTTCGCAGAAGTTATACCAACAGCCAGACCCCTCGACAGGAAGCAGTAATCCAAACGCGCCCATGTGCCTGTATACGGAGTGAAGTGCATGCCCTCCAATGTCATGGGATGTATATGTCTCCAGCTGTCAATCAACAACCCCTCCTCCACTATACGCTGCATGGCCTCCCTTGCTTTAGTAGGATAGTGTGCCAAGCCATCTGCCCTATCCAGTGCAGGCATCAATGCCACATTAAAATCACCTCCCCAAATCACATGTGTAGAACCTACACCCAGTATCTTGCCCCATAACAGTGTGAAAAATTCTGGAGTTTCAGTGTTGGGGGCATAACAATTTACAACGGTAACCGTTTAATCTCCCAACCTCCCTCATACGATCACATATCGCCTGGCATTGTCAACCACTTGACCAAGGAACATGAATGCGACAGACTGCTTAATTAGTATAGCAACACCCCTGGTGTATGAGGAATATGAAGAGAAGTACCGGCCGCCAGCCCACCTGTTTGCAAAGGAGGGGTTATTCTGCGGGGGAATGTGAATTTCCTGTAACAATATTGTGTGCGCCTGGTGTCGGTCTAGATAAGATAGGACCTGTCTACATTTTCGCGCATCGTTAAGGCCTCTGACATTCCAGGATATTACCGTTAGCAACTCGTTAGGCGGTTCATCAGTCATGAGTAGGAACAGTATATGGCAAGCAAATCAACTAAGTCTGTGGAGTTTTCGCCACTCCACACTCACCTTAATCCTCTGGAGCTTCATCACGTGCATCCGTGCTGTCTAAGTCATAACGAACATCTGCCCCCACTGCCCTCCACCCACCCCCTTACTGACCCCCCTCCCACTGAAGCAACCCCAACTTGCCAGAATAGTCGGCCCACCCATCTCCCATTGTCCCCAACAACAACATAGTCCCTCCCCAAATAACACAGTCCAACTTTGGAGAATACATGAGTGGGGGCATTCTAGAGAGGGTCACAGCCGCTCTCCCCTCCTCCAGCCTCGGGACCTGTACGACCTCTAGGCTCTATCTGAGGGAAGACAGCGGGTCCTTGATACCTTACCACTGGAACCACTGCAAGCTTCTTCGGTCCCACATCCATTTAGCGATCTCAGGTACAGTTCACCGTCAGGACCTATTGATACCATTATCATTGTCCAATGAGTTATGTTCATCGGCTGATGCCACAGTTCAAGCTTCGTCGTCTGTGACTTGTTCATGTTCTCGTTGCCCTGCATCTCGACCACTCCCTCCTCGGTGCGTCCGCTTCAGTGATCGTAGGTAATCCGCCACTTGCTGTGGGTTTGTGAAGAAGTGCTGTTTCCCTTGGTGCGTCACGCGGAGGCGCGCAGGATACAGCAGGGCATAATCAATCTGTGCTGTACACAATATTCTTTTGACCTCTATGAACTTGCGCCTTTCTTCCTGCACCATTGGGGTAAAATCCGGAAAAATCGAGGACACCCCATTATACACCAGAGTCTGTTTGGTGCGTGCTGCCCGTAGGGCCACATCACGGTCACTGTAATTTAATAGGTGCGCAATAATAGGCCTCGGAGGACTGCCAGGTTTCGGTCTGGGCCCAAGAGAATGATGCGCTCGTTCCACAATGAATTGAGTGGAAAATGCTTCAGAGCCAATGAAGGTCAGAAGTAGCTTTCCAATGTAGTCTTTTATTCGCCCAGTGTCCGTGGATTCCGGAACGCCCGTCACGCGGATGTTGTTGCGTCTACTACGGGCCTCCAAATCCTCATTCTTCACAGCAATAACACGCAAGAGCTTGTCCATTCTTGCCAATTGCGCCGCATGACTAGCGGTGGTATCGTCATTGTCCGATATTTGCCTCTTTAATCCGTTCCTCATGTTGGTCCACCTTATGTACAATGGCGTCCATTCTGGAGGACATGCGGTCCACTTTGTCAACGACTGTGGCGAAGCCTTGTCGCATTTCCTGTAAAATCTGCCACATATCCAGGTCTGGAGATGCCCCGCTGCTGCTCGGTACATCTGCATTGTCCAAGGCGGCATCTGCTTGCACCCTTTTTTTTTTTTTTTTTTTTTTTTTGCAGCATCGAAATTTAATTTTGGCTGACGGGTGTCCGGTTTCCCCATATTGCTGTGAGCACAAGAACTTCCTGAGCTAGTCAACGTCACACAAGCCTATCTCCTCTTAGGTATCCCACCGTCCGCCTCCTGCGTCGAAGTGCGGCGAGAGCGACAGAACCCTTCTCAAATGCAATATGTGTGTTGTGCACCTTCCGTGGGCCACTTCCCAGTGCGTGGTCGTATCTGCAGCGCCTCCCTTTGCACAGGCCAATTTGGAGCAGAATTTCTAACCGCCCCTTTCCACCATTTTGGGTGTACACACTGCTGATATGGGGACTAGTAAATAGCGTCTCCTTGTCACTAGCGTGTGCTGATCTGTGCGTCGCCCGACTGTTCACTGTGACATATCTCCCCACTGTCAGCAACACTCTGTTACGAAGTGCCAAGGGAGTGCAGGAATCTGTGCTCAGAAGGCGCACCAGGTCGGCGCGCCAAGTCAAGCCACGCTCCCACCGATGGCGCCTATCACAGTCTCTGCGGTGGCAAATATTACGCCTAGTATCCCAGCATGCCTCCCAGTGCTATATTCAAGGGCCACAATGCACCGCTTTGAGGTGGGGGAAGTCCAGGGTCGCGTCTCAACGCTAAGGAGATGGGCAGCGTTGCGATCTCTGCTCCGCACCTCAGGCTCTCATGGTGTCAGTCAGACCGGTGGAGCTTTTAATTCAGGCAGATGGTTGGGCGCGACTTAACACTATTATGCTGGCACTGTCATGCGAGTGCCTCGCCTCTTCTCTTCCTGCTAGGAGCTTAGGCACTCTCACCGGACAGAGCCATCGGGTGCACCCTCTGCGAAGTCTACCCCCTTTCACTGCGGCCTACTTCCCGTGCGGTGAACCTCGGTCTTGCCTGCCACCAGCAGCCGCCCACAGTGACCCGTGCAGATCCACCGTAGCACCCGGGGGGAAGGTCGGCACCTTGGTTCTCAGCCACACAACCTCGGATCACTACCAAAATTGCACAGAGGATGGGGAATGGGTTCTGCTGCATGCAGGTTTCATGGCAGTAATTTTCGGTCCAGGTAAGTAGGATAAATTACGGATAATCATTCCAGGTAGCAGGAGCCTCCCCACAAGGCAGCCATTCTGCTTGTGCGCCCTCTAGCACCCCCATTTCCATCTATGCAACTTAAAGTGTATTTCTGGAATTAGTTCCTGGTCATTCATTACCCGACATGGTTATATTTTGTAATATGTGTGTTTTCTGTGCATTATTCTCCTACCAGGCAGATACATTTTTTTTTAAACTTCTCGTTCCAGTGGATGCACTTGATACCATGACTGACTGGTTGGGGAGGTGGGGGAGGCGGAACTGGTGGGCTCCTAAGAGTGGCATGTCTGGGAAGAAGTTAGGGTTGGTGTATGAGTGCTATTGTATTGAACTCCGAATTAAAATAACATTTTTCAAGACGGATAATTTTCTCCAATCACTCCTCGCGTAGCTTAGGTCGCTGTTGATGTGCACAGTGGTCTTGGCCATTACCACACATTAAGCAGTACGCTTGAAATTCTGACCCATGCCTAGACAGGGCCAGTGTCGCCTCTGTTCAAGGGAGCCTGTTGAATGGACCCCTGTATCTTGTATGTCCAGTAGAAGTGGTCATTCACAGGGATGTCAAATTTAATCAAATATCTGCTTGTACATGGGGCAGGTTGCTCATAAATCTACTTGTCCTGTAACAAAATCCATTTTTCTCTTTGGTGCGGCAACAAATTATGGCAGAAATCTCATTATATAAGAGGGCTGATATAGCCTCTATAATTATGCCAGACCTCATACCATAGTAGTGTTTGAATACTTGCAATCCCAGTTGCCATGTTTCCGCTGATCTACATACTGGGGTTGACCGAAGGTAGTGGTAAGCAATAGTTTGAGGATTAAAATGCCCTTTTGAGTCTGTGCAATCCTACTAACTTGCATGTTTTAAGGGTTTTCAACAACTCTTCGCTAATCTTTTCCCATACTGAGAAATGTTGGACATAAACCTTCTTCCAGAGCTGGGGAAAAAAAGTGGTTGGACGAAAGTGAACTTGCAAACACTCATGAGCAAATCTACACCTACAGATTTGCTCATGCTAAAATGCAGTTCACATATATTTTCTAGGAGTTTCTTCTACTTCTGTAAATTCTTGGGAATTCATGAAAGCTGTATAGCTGCACTTAATGCAAGGACATATACCATCGGAGTACTTTTGAGACTTTCTTTAATAATTGGTCCCCTAATTTGGTCTGGCGTTAACTGTGACCTTTTGTGTTTATTAAAATTCTGTCTCTCTCTGTATCAGCTGGCTTCACTGCGAGTGACCGCATTCTGCCCTTTCACAAGGAGCATATCAGCAGACAAAGTAGTTTTGTTCAGTGCCAGTAACTACTGTGGTAGTGTGTGCTTTTTGAGACCAAGAACAATTTTTGCTTTTGCCAATATTGGTTATACTGTTGAGGGTCCGGCAGCACCAACACCAATAAAGTTTTACTAAAACCATGCCAAAACAAGTCACACATTGACAAAACTAAAAAGCTGACCACCAATTTCAGACATACTGACTTTGCCAGTGCTTGTTTAATTTTGTTTCCCATAATCTTATTGAAACTGGTTACACTGATTTTCCATTATGAATATTTTTCGGAAATACTAGCATGCATCAACACATGTTACTAAATTATTCTTTTTTTTTTTCTTCTTCAAATAACGTAGCTGATGCCAAAATGAAATACAAATAATAAGAAAAACAAAACACATCTGCCCATTTATCACTGTCCTGGGCAGCATAGTCTATGTGTAGCAATGCAGCATCATCAGGTCGTCATGCCAGCTTCTCCCCCCTTGCGCTTTCGTCATTATCTTCTCGATTCCTTATGTGCGCTCACCTACTCAGCAGCATCAACACTATTCAATACAAATACCCGCAGCGGCTCCCAAATATCTCTCGGCCTCGAAATCGTTGGTAATTCTTCTGCATATGTTTCCCGGTTTTCCTTTCAATAAACTGGGAAACATCCTAAACAACGAAATTGGAACAATGATTTACCTTTACAACAAATTCTGAATCACGACGAATCTCAAAAAACGAAGATTCCAACCACGAAGACCTGAACCACGACTTTCTAAAAAAAAAGAGAAGACGGAGTCTCTCATCCTACTGCTTCCCCGCATTCGAAGACCGAGGAAGACAGTCACGTCATCCTACATTTGCCAACAAAGCAATATTTCAAAGAAACTGATTTGTCATGTCACGTCACGTAGGTCCTCTAAATTCAGCAGGTCAAACTGACACACTAGGAATCGGAAGTGTTGACTCAAAGGCTGGCGGACTATATGGAGTGTGAGCAAGCAGTCTGATCACGACATGCTTTGGTCGTGGGAACAGCGTGTTTAAGAATTCAGTTTTTGAAAAGGTAGGCGGGATTAATTCAGAAAAAATGATAAATGTAATGCATTTTGGACATTTGTGGCAATGCACGGTTGATATTTGAAATAATTTAATATAGTAATTAATGCAGACAGCTACGAAAAAAAAAAAGTAATGTTAATCTTGTCTCCTTGCAAAAATAATTGACATTTTAAAGTACGTCCATGAAATGAAAAGTATGGCTTAAATAGGCAAATTTTAAATAAAGAAAAAATAAAACGTCAAGGACATGATTAAATAAAAGTACATAGTGGCGAAATTTGAAAAAGAGAACAGTAAAAAATGTTAGTGTTACAGAAAGTCGATGAATAAAGAGTATAGGTCAAAACAAGGTCAAATTTTGAGAAAAATAAACAGTTACGCGCGTGTGAAAAAAAAAAAAGAAAAGACTGAACATTAAAATATACGTAGAATAAAATATTAAAAAATGGGTAAAGAGCAATTAAAAAATATATTGTGGAAGACTTGTTATTACAATACTGCCATCTAATGGACAGTCACGAGGTGAAACTTTTTGTGGTTTCGGAAGTCGTTGTAAAAAGAGTCGTGGTTTAGCAAAGATCGTTGTTTAGCCTTTGTGGTTAAGGCACTCGTGGTTAAGGCAGTAGTTGTTTAGTCATACAACCCAATAAACTAAGTTTTTTAGCCAATGTCCTACTTTTGGACTAAGTCTTCCCCCCCATACAACCGCCACTCTGCGTGCCTCCATCAGCAAGGACAATCGCACAAATTTCCCAGTCAATCCTCTGATATGTGGCACACAACAAAGCAAATAAACCAGCGGAGTGCACCTGATCTCCACCGCCACCATTGCCGTTAAGTGTCTCACCACCAATTCCTAGAACTCATAAACCTGTCTGCAGCCCCTAGCTAGGTGCAAAAAATCTGCATCTCCTTGACCACAACGAACACAACAATCAGACTTGCGCAATCCGAACCTATGTAGTCACACAGGCGTATAATATACCTGGTGTATATATTTAAAATGTATGATGCGTAGATTACCATTCATACTAAGCGTCCCTGTCAGTTCACATACTTGCTTCCAATCTTTTGCCATGATAGGCTCAGCTTCCGTCCGGTACAGCCGCACATTCATCTTTAATCATCTTATATAATATGGAAATCAATTTTTTGTTAGTGGGGATGGTGAGGGCAAACTGTAGTGATAACAGCACAGGAGGCTCCTGAGGGTAGGTAGTGTAGGTAGTGTAGTGCACCCTGGCCGCATGTCTCAATCTGTACATCGCAAACCGGAACAGCAGTGTCTGGTTACTAATAATATATATATTATATATATGCGTCTGGTGTAATAAACATTCTGTCTGGGTATAAATCTTGCATTCGTTGGAACCCAGCCTCGTGGAGTAAACGCATCAACGGTGCTTCATGAGCCACCGACATGGCAACGCGGGGCTCTATGTACATGGCTGGTGCATATAGCGGTGGTTTCTCTGCTATTCGCCCTGTTGCCTGCCACGCTGCTATAGTCGCATCAACTGAATTTATTTCAGTTTTCGGTGTGCCGCGTGCCCGGTGCGTAATCATACTATGTAGTGGAATCGGAGAAGTATCTCCTTCCTCTACCGCGTTATGTGGGGTATAGGCAGGAGGTCTCATCCAATAATATACGTATTGAGCCTGTGTACTTAAATAGTAAGCGTAAAAGTCCGGTGCCCTGAACCCTCCCTTATCATATCCATTGGTGAGCGTCGACCATTTCACACGAGCGCTTTTGCCTCTCCAGACTAGCCCCAAGAACACCCGTTGCATATTAGTGAAAAACCCCATCGTGAGTACCACCGAAAAGTTAATAAACAAATACAGAACTTGTGGTAAGACCCCAATGTTAACCCCTTCGAGGCTGATGACGAGCTGGGCTTGTCATGGTGTAGCCCGCTCGCACGCTGATGACGAGCCCAGCTCGTCACGTAACATGCGCTTTTGAAAATCTCAGCGTAGGAGCAAAATTCCGCTAGCGCGCATGTGGTTAATAATGGCAATGCAATCCGCCAGTGATAACGGCAGTGAGATCCATACATCCACTTGCTGTTCCAGCCTAGTGCAGGCCCTCCCATAGTTTTCTCGCACAACAGTGGTAGGTTCTCTATGAATCCATACTCCGAGATATTTTACCTGTTCGGTGGACCACATCAGCGGGTACTCAACGTCAGGCTGTGTAGTGGACTCGGTCAGCGGAATAATGATGGATTTGTCCCAGTTAACAAAAAGACCCGACAGGCGACCAAATCTAACATACCCCCGGTGTAACTGCGCCAAATAACGGGAAGTCTCGCGACCAATGAGAACCATGTCATCCGCGTATAATGAAATAGCCACTGGCCGGTAGTTAAAATTCAGTGCCGTCTCCCTAAGTCGTTGCCGGATGACACACGCTAGTGGCTCTAGTATAATAGCAAAAAAGTAGCGGAGACAGCGGGCACTCCTGACGCGTGCCCCTTTCTATGTTAAACAACTCTGAAGTCAATCCTCTGACATGCACCCTAGCCGATGGTTCCGCATATAACTCTGCTATCCATTGCACAAATTGAAGTGGGAAACCCGACGCAAGACAAAAAACATATAGGTCCATTCCACCGAATCGAACGCTTTCGCTGCGTCGAGTAGCACAGCCGCAGCCGACATGCTCGGCTCAAGTATGTGGAACATGGAAAATATGGTTTGAAGATTGTGTGATGTAGATCAGTCAGGTATTTAGCCCGACTGATCAGGCAACTCCAGACAAGTCATTAGAGGCTGCAATCTAGTCGTCAATATTTTGGCCAGAATCTTTGCATCTATATTGATCAGCGACAAGGGGCGATAAGTCGCACCTGTCCTGTGGCTTATCTTTTTTTAGTAATGTAATTATCAATGCTTGTCGCAATGTCAGTGGTAATTTACCTGACTCGTGCGCCTCTGGATACATCTCCAATAGGTATGGTGCCAGCAGGTCAGCATACTTCTTGTAAAATTTCACCGTGAGACCATCAGGCCCAGGTGCCTTACTTTTGGATAGTGCCGAAATCGCTACTTTTACATCTTGCTCATCTATAGGCTTACAGAGATATTCCCTGTGTGTGTCTGAGAGCCAGGCACACGCCACATCTTCCAGATAGTTCTCCATCTCAGCCTCCGTCGCCCCACACCACCTGGAAGTGTTCAGCTCTTCGTAAAAGCCTCTGAATTGTTCCTTTATAGGCCGATGGGAGATAATGCTCCCCCCATGAGCGTCCGTAATCATGTCTATCTGCGGCTGCCCCAAACTATCTTTGATCTTATTCGCCAGTGTGCGTCCCGGCCTACCTCCCTCATCATACCTCCGGACCGTGTGCCTACGTGAGGGATACTTTATTTCAGTGTCAGCCAGAGCATTGTACTCTTTAACTAGCTAATTTATGCAGGCCAGCGTATCTATCTTAGAAGCCGCGGCATAGCAATGCTCCAACTCCCGCAGGGTGTTCTCTGTATTTTGTAACTGGGTCCGTATGTCCCTTAATATACCCGCCGCTGTACTAATGCACACTCCCCTTATTGTGACCTTAAAAGCCTCCCATAGCGTAGAGGCCTCTTCTACTGTGCCCTTATTAATTACAAAATATTGTTCAATAGCCTTTCTCACTGTGCTCTCATAGATCGGGCCTAGTAGTGTCTCAGAACGAAGCCTCCATGTGCAAGGGCGATGCACGGCCGTCGGGAATTCCAGGTCTAGCTGCACAGGGTTATGATCTGATAGTGTACGTGGTAAATGTACAATTTCCCACACCCATGCCATGGCCTCCCCTCCTATCAGCCAATAATCCAGCCTCGACCAACTGTCGTGTGATGGCGTTGCATGCGTCCCTTCCTTCACCATGGGGTTCCTCGCTCGCCACACATCACTCAAGCCAAATTCCTCCACAGCGCAGGCAACATGTCTAGCTATTTTGGGGGTGCGATGTGTTAGTGGGTTAGATTTGTCCATATCGGGATTAAAATCTGTTTAAATCGCCTCCCCCTCAGTACAGTGGCCTCAGGCCATTCTCTCAATGTACCACACATCCGAGCAAGGCATACTGGGTCATCCATAATGAGACCATACCTGTTGTTGATTATAGTTACAAGCGTACCTCCTAATGTGCCCTGTACCATCGCACATCTACCATCGCACATCTACGTACGTGCGAACTGGCTGAAGTGCTAGTCCCCTTTTAACCAATATCATTGTACTTCTAGCATATGACGAGAATGAGGCCGCAAGTTTAAAACCCACCCATCGTCCAGCACACCCTGTTCAGTGTATTTAGTCAAGTGCGTCTCTTGCAGCAGGGCTATGTGTATTGAGTGCCGATTCAAATAAGCCAACACTTACCTTACTTTTTTAGGTGAGTTGAGGCCTCATACATTTCAGGTCAACATACGAAAAGTGTCACCCATCCCCACTGATATCGACCCCATCCCATAACATCAAAACATCAATCTTTGCAAGGGGGCATCCTACCCCATTCCTAGATGATCCTTCACGATGCACACAGCTCGCTCCATCCGATTTCAATACTACATGCGCAGAAAACAAAACAAATACAGCAACGCACTATAACCCGCCATCTACCCTCACACCACCCCCCACCCACTCCAACCTCCCAATTAGGTCTAGATCGATTCCTGCCCCCCACCCACACAGCAACCCGATGAACCATAGAACTCTACAATTGGGGAATACCCGCTAGGGGAAGAGGATCAGCAACGATTACTCACACCAAGATGTGGTCGCCAAAGTAGAACACGTGGTTCACCTGTTCACAAATGATAGAAATTACAAAAAAAGAGAAACCTACTGGGACCAATATCCTATGCACTGATCCATGCAATATGCGTTTATGCCCATGAACACACGCCCAGGGAGGTATCCCCGCACGCCACCAACCCACACAGAGGAACAATCCACAATTGTGTATGATTATCAACATAAACGCTAATAAAGAAAGAGCTCAGTCATAGTCTGCAAATGGTATAAGGCATCATCAAATTCAGTCTGCTTCTTCCAAGCCCGATCTCAGCGCTGTGCTCTCCGCCAGTTTCCAGTTTTGCAGATATGTTTTGTGAATTTCAGGGCTGACTTTGAATCAGTAAAGAAGTGCGCCTGCCCTTCGTTCATTATTTTCAACTTGGCCGGGTATAGCATGGCGTAAGACACCGAGGCGGTCTGCAGCAATTTTTTCGCTGGTACTAACTCCCTCCTAGCTGCCTGAACCACCGGAGTACAGTCTGGGAAAAAGAACAGTGTCTCCCTTATAGGTAACCGGGGCCTTACCTCTGGCCTCTCTCTGGATAGCTTCCCTGTCCGCATAGTTAAGAAGGCGTGCAATGATCGGGCGAGGCGGCGCATCTGGCTGAGGTCTAGGGCCCAGAGAACAGTGCGCCCTTTCCACTATCATCACAGGAGATAGCATCGACCCGAACCGGTCTCTCAGCAACCAGTCTATTGAAGGATTCCATTTTGGAAATGGCGGTGGACTCCGGCAGACCAGTAATGCGATAATTGTTGCGCCTAGAGTGCTCATCCAAATATTCATTCTTTGCTCGTATAACTTCTAGAACCTTCTCCATCTGCAAAATTTGAGTTCTAGACTCAGCCTGTGAGTATGGGTGTCAGACAGCCTATTTTCCAACAAATCAAGCTTGTGTTCATGTTAATCTACTTATTTCTTGACGACGTCTAGTCCGGTCGCCAATTTTACTATCAATAGACTTCATGCCTGCTGGCAGGTCCAAAAGAATGGTCCTAGTGTCATCCTCCATGTCATCGCCCAGCCCCCAACGCCTTGCGGTCCAAACTGATCCCCCATTGTTTCATTAGCTCGCGTACTGCGTTTGTTCTCGGTGCAGTTTGGGTTGTTTAGGGTCAGACTTTCCCATACTGGACATGATGTCGGTAGCCTGCTGTGTGTTTTCCAGCCTCGTCCACCCAGACGCACCCAGCTTTTATAGCTCCCTCAGAACGGAGTTCGCCCAATGTGCTCCCACTAATCCGCCCCACGTCGACTCAAATTGAGAAAGGTAACCCGGACCAGGGCCCACAGATCGCCAGCCGCTGTTCCCACTGTCAGCAATGTGCTCGCTGGGGTTTGAGGTACCGCCAACGATCAGCACAGGCAGGGGTCACCAATCAGGCCACCGCTGTAATCAGGCCAGCGTCAGCCACTCTATGTCCCCCATATTAGGCGTGTGGACCTAGTCCTCTGTGTTACGTGTAGCAGGCAACTCAGCCCTGCAATTAAGCCAGTAAGAGTATCAGAGGTGCATTAGGACTTCGCATGTCATATTGTGCCTGTTCACCCCTGAGGCGGAAGCCGGGGGCTCCATCTGCTTTCCTTTATTTTTAAACAGTTGAGTGTATTGTTTATTTTCTGCGCCGTTTTTACTGCAAGTAGACTTACTTACTTGCGGTATAATTTTAAAATAGTCGTGGAGCTCTTACACCTTGAACCCGGATCCCCTGCGCAGCCGATTAGGCGCTGACGCCGAGGGACAGGGACAGGGGCTCACAGCCGCCATCTTGAGAGGACTAGGGGTTGCAGTCTAGCTGTAGGACGCCTCCCACCCTCCTCTGTACTGTATAAATATCACATGTCTTCTCTTCCGCGCAGCGGGCGCGGCAGCGCGCGCCGAAGGCAAGCCCGTCTGCGCCCGACCGGGACCAGAGCCACCCCCACTGCCCCTTTATTGAGACAGAGGATGAATTATAGTAGGGACTTCCTATACAAACTACGCCCCCCCACATTAGCAAGCTGTTGTCATCACTTTCACCCCTTGGAAATTCCCCGGTTCTGCCTTCATTGTAAGATTGAGTTTACCAGTCCATCGTCTAAGCCTGATGCAAAGGACTACTGCATGTTTCTTCTTAACTGCAGGTCCCTCCCAAAACACAGCCTAGAAATATCCCTGCTGCTGGATGAACATACTCCGGATGCAGTCTTTTTGTCCGAAACCTGGTTGACTCAAGATTCTCAACCTGACCTGGTACAAGCCCTTATACCAGGCTATCGGCCCATTTAGATCGCCCTCAGGGTAAAGGCGGAGTACTTGCTATTATACACAAGGACATTTATGTATGTCGATGTTTGGCAGAGCCTATCGCTGATTGTGAAAGCATGCCCTTTGTAATTGAACTTTCTCCAAATAATAGCTTTACTGGTATTCTCATTTACCGACCCCCGGGACCAATTAAACAATTTCAAACAGCTCTTCCTTCTGCCGTGGTAGAACTAGTCACATCTCCTTCAAACTTTACACTACTTGGAGATTTTAATGTCCATTTTGATAATAACTTGGATACCACCGCCACATAAATGATAGCTAGTCTGGCTGCTATCCAACTGGAGCAACTTGTCCCATCTTCAACACATGTTAAAGGTCACCTTTTAGACCCTGTATTTAGTAACTGTGAACATCTTAAAGTGGGCACTATTAGTCGCCTCCCCTGGACAGATCATTTCTTGATTCCCTTCACTTGTACCACATATAAACCTCCATCTCTCATCCCTATCTCACGTAAAACACGAAATTGGTCTAAACTTCGTGTAGATAACTGGACTAATATCCTTACCGCTAGTAGACCTTCACTTTCTTGTGATCCCCTCACTAACAATAACTTATACAATAATTGGATCACTAGCTCCTTGGACACCACACTTCCCCTCCGTACTTCTGGTTCAAAAAGGCAGCAAAAAACAGCCCCCTGGTATTCTGAAGAGCTCAGGGACAAAAAACGTCTATGTAAGAGACTAGAGAGAAAGTGGCGCATGACTTATGACAGCATGGATGAAGATATTTACAGAGAAGCCATTAGGACTTATAATTCCGAAATAAAAACTATACAATCTGCATACAACAATGAAAAGATAATGCTGGCCAAGTCTAAGCCTAAAGAGATATACCAGATAGTAAAAACTCTGCCCAGGCTTCCACCCCCCTCGGCAGGCAATTACAATCTACTTTCTCGATGTAATGAATTTGCCAACTTTTTCTTTCATAAAGCAATACAATCTATCTCTCCTTTCCGGACCCAGCTATAGGTCTAGATAAGGGAGAAGAACGTGCCCTATATGGTTTAGTAATAGGCCTCAACGAGGTCCACTATGTTATACAACGTGCCCAAAACCCACGAGGCAGCTATAGGTCTAACCATTCAAAGACCTGACTCGCCCACAGAAACAGAAGTCTCCCTTCAAAACAATTTAGACCATCTCCCTCTGCTGAACCTTGAAATACTCGAGCCCTTAATACATCAAATAAAATCTGTCTCCCCATGTGATCCTGCTCCTCCGGGTACGTTGTGTTGGCCAGTAAAACCATCCTTCCCACACTTATGGAGTTGTTGAACTCTTCCATAATGAGTGCCACCAACCTGGAAGCATGCCATGGTACGGGCATTGCTAAAGAAACCCGCACTCGACCCGGGCAATTCTAACAACTACCGTCCAATCTCACTGCTTCCCTGGGTATCCAAGATCCTCGAGAAACGCATTAACATCTTTTTAACTCAGTTTCTCGAGCGTCTGCTTGATGTTTCCCAGACGGGTTTCCGCACCAAACATGGGACGGAGACTGCATTGCTTGCCGTGACAGAGGAAGCGAGGCGGATCTTGGATCAGGGAGGATCAGTGGCAGTGATCCTCCTTGATCTGAGCACCGCCTTTGATAAGGTAAATCATAAAATCCTTCTAAACCGCCTCTTTGACCTGGGAATATCAGGAGAAGCCCTTGCTTGGTTCAAGTCCTTCTTAAGTGATCGAACCTTCCAGGTCTTTGATGGCACATCTGTCTCGTCAAGCAAGCCTCTGGGCTGTGGAGTGCTGCAGGGCTCTTCATTGAGCCCTACGCTCTTTAATGCATATATGAGACCGCTGGCTGGTATTGTTCGTCCACATGGTATTAACATCATTACCTATGCGGACGACACCCAGCTAGTGGTCTCCCTTGTGCAAAAGAATGGCCTCCAATCACAGTCCAATTTAACATCATGCCTGGAACAGGTCAAGAGCTGGATGACGAAGTCCTGTTTGAAGCTTAATGACGACAAAACGGAGCTTATGCTCCTGGGCCCATCAGCCCCTTCCACCATGGAGCTGTTATGGTCTTTGAGCATGGGCGCAGCTCCCACTCCCAGAGATAACAACAAAAGTCTGGGGGTGTGGTTGGACAAATCATTGACCTTCAATACACAGGCTACCAAGGTGTCAGTGACCTGCTTTGGCCTCCTTAGGATGATAAAAAAAATCCTTCTATTTCTTCCTTTTGAGGCCAAGCAGATAGTGATACAAGGCTTAATTCAATCTTGTCTTGATTTTAGTAATGCCTTGTATCTTGGGGCGCCAGAGTATAGTCTGCAAAAACTCCAACGGACTCAAAATTGTGCAGCTCGCACACTGCTCGGAATCTCACGCAGAACCTCAATAAAGCCTGGTTTAAGAGCTTTGCACTGGCTTCCCATTAGGGATAGAGTTAAGTTTAAATCTATATGTATTGCTCACCAAGCATACTGGAAATCTGGACCAGAGATCAGTCACTCCCTGATCTCACCTTACCAGCCCAATAAAGCACTTCGTTCGTCAAGTGCCTTTCTGGCTAAAGTCCCCAGGATTCAGAGAGCTAGATCAGGAGGTCGATCTTTTGCCTCTAATGCCTCTAAATTAAGGAACGCACTTCCTCTTCATCTGAGAACCAATTCCAACTTGTTGCGCTTTCGTAAACAGCTCAAGACCTTTCTTTTTAACTAATCAGATCTGTTTGGACTGTTTCTCTTGAAGGCACTGTTTTAGTCTTAGCTCCTGGACGCCTCAGGGCAGCTGTAGCGCTTAATAAAATCCTTTTTCATTTCATTTAATTTCATTTCATGTGCTAAGGGCGTCGCCGCAGCCCACTCCCCAGCAGCACAGGAGCCCCGCAGCGCTCATCGGGCCCGATCAGTCAGGCCAGCCGAAGCACCGTAGAGCCCCAGGAAGTGCTCCCCCCACCATTGAGGCCCAGGCCAGTTCTGCATTCTGTCCATCAACTGTTTTGCATTTGTCACCCCGAGTGGGATGGGTATGCTCAGACGTGAGTCCCATGCTCTCCACACCACTGGAGTCAAGCTATCCTGGCTGAAGACGGCTGATAGCCAGAAACCGGTCCTAGGATGCTTGATTCCGGTCCAGGAAAGACATGGCTTGGCAGTTCAGGGTGTCAAGGCTGATTTGCATATGGCCATGTCTGAATTGGGGTGGTGTGGAGTGCAAAAAAACGATGGATTTAAGCCCAGATCTCTGTACTGGGGTGAATGTATGACATTGTTCTGCATTCTGTCCATCAACTGTTGTTTTGCCCAGGCCAGCTTGCACCCAGCGCCCAGGAGTGTCACGCACCTGCGCTCCGGAGCGCCGAGCAGTCGCGACCCCGCCAGACACCTCCACACATTGGCACTGTGGCATCCAGGCAAGACCGCGCTGCCCAGCCCGCCTCTGGCCCAGCTCACGCAGCACACTCCACTCACTGTGTCTCCTGACCGGTAGCGATGGCACCAGGCTCCTCGACGGGTCTGTCCCCGACCTCCAGGTAACCATGTCCGCACTGGCTGTCTTCCGTATTGCTCTACTCCTTAGATTACATGCCACAGCTGCAGGTCACCAGTACTCGCTCTCCGGAGCCCCCAGGAAGTGCAAGAGCAGCCCGTCTCGCCTCAGCACCAGCTGTGCTCAGGGGTAGCCACCGCCTCTCGCACCAGGTCCCGCAGCCGACACTGCGTACTAAGGCCCTTTTACTGCTCTGCCGCAGCTGAGAGCGCACCTCTTCCACAGCCGGGGCCTGGCACACCTCCGCGTATGCTCTTCCCGCAGCGTCTCTTTCAAGTCTCCTCATCCACATTGATCTGTACGGCCATACCACTTCCTGCTCCGGCCAGCAGATCACTCCTCGGCTGTTGGATTCCGGGCGGCCACCATTTTGTTCCTCCGGTCCCGCTGAAAGGTCAGCTGTTTCCAGACGCTCTCACGATGGGCTCGGGTGCGGGGACCTCACTGCTTGCGCACACAGTCCACAGGCATCAACCCGCTGGGTCCAGGGGGCACACAGGTGAGTTGGAAGGATCGTATTGAAGGATACTAGTTCTGGCCGACGGAGCTCCCTCAAGAGGCAGCCATTCCTCCTCGCGCTGGAGCCACACCCCATGTTACTAAATGATGCTGCAGAGAAATGATACATGAAACTTTATAGTAGTTTAGCAAAATGTTTTTATTCCATTTTTTTAATGAAACCTTTTATTTTGAAAGCAAAGCATAATCACTCTTGCTTTCAAGCGTGTGCAAATATTTGCATCATATTAGAGAGCATTCTGGGAGCATTATACATAGCCTCATATTGCTAAACTTTAAAACGGTGTGTATTTTTATACTGGAACTACATTCAGTAGAATAGTCGGAGCTTACAACATTTACTTGGAGCGCTCCCCCTAATAATAAAGGCTTTTAAATTAATGCCATAAATACAAGTTTGAACAGCATTAACATACAGACACAAATATTACCTTAACTACAGATAGTGCTCATCCCTGATCCATAATGTGGTACCTCAAACTGGCAGACAAATTGTTTGTGCTGCAGGGCGTTGGCCCTACTTGTCCCAAGGACAAAATACACATGAAAACTTGTTGCCCTTGACCCCAAACAATGTCCTGGGCGTCCGGCTATAGGAATTCCTGATCCCTGCATTCAGTAATTCTATCCAATCCAGGGCTCACATGAGTGAGGACCACATGGCTTAGCCACCAAGGCTCCACACTTAAAACATCCTTTGCGGGTGAACCTCGGGGGTTACCTAGGTCTCCGAGTGGAAATACATTTTAGGTTTCGGTGCTTGTCTGTGGTTACAGGAGTGTGAGATAGGTAGGGGCTGGCATGCAGGGAAGGCGTCCTTTGGGGATCTGGGATCTGCATGTTAATGGAACGATCTCCTCTTAGAATTGAATTTCTCAAAAAGCAGCAGGCAGGACACCGCTCCTAATGCTTTTTTACAATTTTTATAGCACTGGCGACCAACGCATTTGCAATGCAATAAGTCTCACGTTTGTGAGAGTTTACGCCATTGGCATAGCTTAAACCTCAGTGGGTCGAAGATTCTAATAGCCTTAAGGCCCTTCTGCCTCCGGCTATACCAGTTGTTAAATGTCCGCTCCCTTGTTATATGCTCTTGGGTCTATTACTCGTATTCAGGGCCTTTAACAACCGGTATAGCCCTTGCCAGCTGGTTATAATAAAGGAAACAACAAAAACTGCCCCCATGTTTCCAACAGAAGTGTCGCGCTCCATCCCACAGAAGCAGTGCTGTGCAGCTTTCCTCCATACTAGTCTTGATAAATGCATTAGATTTTTTTCTGCACAACAAGCTAGCTGGAGATATATATATATCTCTATCTCAATATATTGACATGAACCGAGCACACACAGGCTAATCTACTTAAACTCTGTATATCCTAGATGAACCAGTCTCTTCAGAGCGAAAGGATATAGTTACAGGAATTAAGACTATAGGAGTAAAGTGTCCTGATCGGTGTCCCTAAAACAACAGAACCCTGAATGCCCGATAGTTCACAACCCCAAAGGTCAGGAAAATGGAAACTTCATCTATGGGGAACTTGACACTAATGGTTGCTGTTTTCTGTGGGCTGTATGTTGCTGCCATGGCAGGGTAATTTACAGCCCCAAGACTCTTCAGAATTGTCCAAATCGCTGTAGAATGAAACCTGACACGATGAATTTGCCGTTTAAACAAACCCCGGTTGTTAGAAAACGAAAACACGTTTTGTTTTATATCTGTGGCTTGCACAAAAGGAATTGCAGGAGTGCCTGATGACATCATGGCCACTGTGAGGACCGGTACCTTCTGTACTTCACGTACCAATGATATGAGGAAACGCAGTGCAGTATACTTGTGCAGTAGATAAATTACATACGTCACACCCGTGACTCTCGGTTTTCGCGCTCTGCTAATTACAAAGTCTACATTTTGAGTGCCAGACTGTGTAGCTCCAGGACCATTCACCTTAAATGTCTTTATATAAGCAAAATGACCCGGAAGGGTTACTAGGGAGACATTGTTTCTACCATCTTCAAGAAATAAGTTGTTCTTCATAATAATAGGTCATGTGTACATCTGTAACTAGAATGTAGTGTATGCTCACTTCAGTGTGTCACATGTACTAATGTCATACATACATTCATGACAAGCCAATCTGTTTGGTCAAATTATACTAGCCAATACACCTCGAAGAAGATATGTAAGTAATACAATTGAGTAATGAAGATGACATCGAATTACAAAGAGGTGCTCCTACCCACATAAAACCCTAGTTCATTGGCCCCCCAAAACTTTTAGGACCACAACCCAATTTGTGATGCGGGCATTTAATTTCTTTAACGGAACTAAAGCATCTTGTGGTAGCACTCGATCATATACAGGCAGCACATTTTCCATTGAAATGCCCACTAAATATGCACAAATATGCAGTTTTCTTGATTAAACTGTACTGCACATAAAGAAAATAATTTATGGAAATCGGGTTTCAGTGAATATTTCTTTTGTGCACAACCAAGTAAAGTGTCTTGATTTAATTCTATTAAAATGTAGTTCCATCAGACTTTAGAATTGCAAAAAAAATGTGCTTCACGTTAGCTTTCCCAACTGCTGAATGTGTACATTTATTTCATTTACTGTAAAAAAACAATACACCCTACAACTTTTTCTTTCACACGCCTGTACCCAAGCAAGATTGCCATATAATTTACTTTCCATTCTCAGACTGCTAAGTGATAGGAGTTTGTAAATACCAATCCACTGCACAGGTTGTGTTTTTTTTTGTAATATGAGTCTATATTTGCAGGTGGCTAAGCGCGCAAAGGGAATGGCCGCCTTTGGGTAGAGCTCCGCACCGAGCTCCCCTTCCCGGCGCATTTACCCGAGTAACCGCCGCTTGCAGCCGGCCGAAAACCGCCGGTGCCGCACTGGGACGTCCCTCTCCATCACTCTGCCAAATTTGGGACGGATCGGTGACCGAAAAAATCACCGGGATTTCTGCGGCGCTGAGGCCGCCCGCGAGGCACCCAACCCGGACCGGCGATCAGGGGAGACCGCGGCTTCGCCACGCACGGTAGGCCTGAACTCGCGGCCCACGCGCAAGGCGACCACGAAGTACTGCGGAGCGCTGGCGAGACCTGGGGTTGGCCCTGACCCGACCTACAGACCCACGCAGCAGGTGCCTCCCGCCCCGTGCCTCGACCAGTCAGCAGCCCAAGACCACCTGGAGGGAGCCGGCTGGACTAGGGTGCACCATAGGTAGGCGGGGGAGACCTGCTTCACCAGCAGCAGGGGCCTGCAAACGCCCCCCCACCCCTCCGGGGACCCTACCCCTCCACACAACGACTGGTGGACCTGGCCCAGAACCGTTTTCAGCAGGAAAAGGGCGCACAGTTAGGTGGCGGACACGGCTGATCCTTACCTCGCTCCAGTGAAGTGATCTGCGCCATCCCAGCTACAGGAATAAGCACCTGTCCGCGGCCGGACAACGACACGCCGAGGACGCACGGCGCCCACAACTCCACTTACACCAAGTGTGCAACGGCCCGCACGGCTCATTGCGGCACCCAGACACGACGAGGGGAAGCACGCCTGGACCCCACACCACCCGCAGCTGGTGAGACATCGGCCCAACAGTCCCCGAAGGTGGAATTCCACCGACGAGAAGCCACGGACGCGAACGTCTGCACACGCACACATTGTGCACACCAAGGGACACTCTACTGCCCTGGCACTCGGTGAGTTAACGCACCGACAGGCCCCCAAGAGGTGGGACACACCACTGACGCAGGAGCGACACCGTGGTGCAGATGTCTAACGGACCCAGAACGCGCACTGGGGCTGGAGGTGCAATCTCGAAAGGCAAAATGGATAAGTCTGGGAAAGGCGCGGACCCAGACCACACAGCGGCAAAGCTCGACACAATGCTGGCAGCAATGGAAAGACTGGAAGAGTCCATGCAACTGACCCGCACCTCCCTGGCCGCCAAAATAGACAGCGTGGCCGTGGACCTGACGCACCTACGGGCGGACCATAAGAAGCTGGCGGAACGCACCACAACCCTTGAAAGCACCATACAGGAGCTTCAACCCCGGACTGACCAGTCACACAAGCAAATACAAGACCTACTGAACAGGGTGGAATTCTTGGAGGACAGGGCTGAAGATGCGGAAGGCAGGACACGCAGAAACAACGTACGCCTGGTCGGGGTTCCGGAGAAATGGGAGGGGAGGTCCCCGGAGGAACACATGGAACAGTGGCTACGAGACATTCTGCCGGAGGGATCTCTCTCCCCGCACTTCGTAATTGAACGAGCTCACAGAGTCCCTACTAAGCCCCTGACGACGGGCTCCAACCCGAGGCCCATGCTGCTCCGCGTGATGAATTACCGGGACAGGGACTCCATACTACGCGAGACGAGGAAACTCCATGAGGTCCGGATTGACAATGCAACGGTGATGTTCTTCCCGGACTACACCATACAGGTGCAACGGCAGCGACAAGACTTCATGGCAGTGAAAAAGCGCCTGAGACAGCTGGGCTTGCAATACTCCCTGCTGTTCCCCGCAAAACTGAGGGTAGTGGCTGGAGAACGGACTCATTTTTTTACGGACCCAGCGGAAGCAGAATCGTGGCTGGACAGTGGAGTAGACACAGACCCAAGAACAACTGCGGGATCCGCGCCCCGGCGACAGCCCGGAGGCTATAGGAGAAGACGTCGACCCCGCCAAAGATCACGGGCAGGGATGAACTCCGAGGCGAAGACTCCCCCCCCCCCCCCCCCCCCCCCCCCAGCGGACGCCGCGCGCCAGGAGAAGCAGGACGCCCTTCGCTTGGTGATGGAACTTAGTAGATCCCCAGCGCAGCATGACGCAGCGGAAGGCGGCACACAGGAATCTCCCAGCGACGACGAGGCCCTTTATGGCGTACCGGACTCCCCAACATCGGAAGGGCGACCAGATGTCACTCCCCAAACGGCGGACTACATCAGCTGACCGAGTAACGATCAAGGCAACCCCGGAAACATTTGCTCAACGCCACCAGGATGGCCCCGGTGCCACGCACTACCAGAACTGACGGGGGGCGACCCCCTCAACCCTGAGGGATAGACTAGCAATGGATACACACCGGGGGTCCTCCCCGATGAGTAGAACGCTGCTGTCTGACACTGGGTGCCTGACCAGGATACGACTGCAGAGACTCTTCGCCTAGTAGCAGCCCGACTGGATCAAGTAACGTATAATGCATGCTGCCTGTATGAATGGGGCTCTCTGCGTGCCAGTGCGGTCTAGGCCGGCACGCTCTTCCCGGGAAGGCAGTGGGCTTTTCCCACAACGCCATCACTGACTAGATCTTACTGACTAAGTGCGCATAGCACAACCACCCCCTTAGACTTACAAGTTGGTTGCTCTCCTAGAGAGTATGGACGGGAGCACGTTTTGCATCCGACCTTTTGGTATTCTAACTGTTCACAATGTTCGCTGGCTAGTTGTTATTTCAGCCATGTTCCCTTTTCCCCCACTGGTCTTAAACGGAGTGGTGTGCCAATATATTCTGATTGTTCGCAGGAATGTATGCTCGATAACATGTATGGGTGCTGTGGGGGGGCGGTGGTCGGCTGGGAGGGAGATGCTATTATGTATATGCAATGTCGGCCTTTAAAGTTTGTACGTGGAATGTGAGGGGTATGCATACACCGTCCCGGCGCTACCAAATTTACTCATACCTCAAACGCCACCACATACAAATCGCCCTTCTGCAGGAAACACACCTCAGCGGCGCTGAGACACCCACGCTACGCCGAAGGTGGCGCGGACAATTATATGCCACAGGTTTCTCGTCATATGCCAAAGGGACACTGGTATGGGTTAAGCCGGGCACCCCATGGACCACGCTGGACGTACACATAGATCCTGGGGGGAGATACGTAGTAATCCACGGAAGGCTGGATGGGAACCCACTGGTGCTGGCGTCAGTGTATGCGCCCAACACAGGCTTGTCGGATTTTCTCACCCAGCTGTCGCACACACTGGCCCCCTGGCATGGGGTCCCCTGGGTACTCGGTGGGGACTATAACAGCTCACTAGACCCAGCACTGGACCGCTCCCACCCTCCACCACCCAACTCGCAAGCATATAACACCGCCAACACACTCCGGGCCTGGTCCGCACAATGGGACCTCCACGACGCATGGCGCACCCGACACCCGCACTCCAGGGTCTATTCATATTTTTCGGGGGCGCACGCCCTACATGTACGCCTGGATAGGTATATGGTCACCAGTGAAATCCTACCGCATGTCACGGACACCACCTACATGGGCCGCACACACTCTGATCACAACCCGCACACGTTAGAGTTACTGTGGGAACAACCGCGGGCCCCGATCCCAACGTGGAGGCTACAACCCGACCTGCTGTTAGACGGCCAATTCCGGGACTCCATAAACGCACAAACTGCACAATATTTTGAGGACAACACTGGCACAGCGTCAACACCGCAAATAGAATGGGACGCTTTCAAAGTGGTCCTCAGGGGGCAATGCTTGGGCACTCAGGCACATTCCCGGCGACAATTGGAAGCTGACCTTAGACGCTTAGAATCACGCTTGCTGCAAGCGGAACAGGCAGCAGCCGCGGGCGCACACGCTGACTTGCTGGAGATGCGGGCAGAACATGACAGATTGCTCGCCAGGTTGAAAAACATTAACTACACGGCCCACTCAGCCCGTACACACCACACAGGTGACAAGCCTGGCAAGCTACTGGCCTGGCTGATACAGCGAGAGGAGCGTACCACGCCTGTGACAGCGATACAACCCACAGTCGGCCCCACAGTATTCACCCAGTCGAAAATCCACGAGGCCTTCGTGACACATTACAGGGCGCTCTACGAGTCCCGCCTTCAGGCGACACAACCCACCATAGATGCATACTTAGACAACATAACACTGCCGACCCTAACAGACGCCCAACAGGACGACCTTGGGTCACCACTGGCAGCGGACGAACTACGTGAGGCCATCTTTGCCCTCTCGAACGGCAAGGCCCCCGGCCCCGATGGGCTGCCAGCGGAATATTACAAAGCCTGCTCAACTATCCTGATCCCGGAGCTCCTCAGAGTATACGCAGCGGCGGTGGAGGACTCGGCCTTACCCCTGTCCATGAACGAGGCGACCTTAGTGTCCCTACTAAAGCCGGGACGAGAGGGATCGCTCTTAGGTTCGTACAGGCCCCTAGCGCTGCTAAACACGGACTATAAGATTCTGGCGTCGACTCTTGCCCGTCGCCTGGCGGCCCTAGTACCTGCCTTAATCCATAGTGATCAAAACGGCTTCGTGCCCACTAGATGCACCTCCCACAACATACGAAGACTCTTCAGGGTGCAAACTTATGCAACACGAGATTGGCCAAGGTCGGGTTGCTTGATTCTAGACTTGGAGAAGGCATTCGACTCAGTCGAATGGCCCTACCTGCTGTCGGTACTGCCAAGTTCGAGTTGGGGGAGGAGTACATTGAACTGGTTGGACTGTTATACAGACATCCTGTGGTGAGAGTCCGCACGGGCAAACTACTTTCAGATGCCATCAGGGTTCGTCGCGGCACCAGACAAGGCTGCCCACTGTCCCCATTACTCTTTTCACTTGCGATAGAACCCCTAGCCGAGGTATTACGCAATAGGGGCACGCAATGGGGCATTCCACTGGCAGACGGCGTGCACATTGTTTCGCTATATGCGGACGACTTACTCTTGTATGTCAGAGATCTCACTAACATACCACCAGGACTCTCAGATATTTTCCGGTCCTTCGAGGCCATGTCCGGCCTCAAAGTGAACTGGGCTAAGTCTGGGGCATACTCCTTCAATCCCGATATTCCGGTCCCAGACATTAGGATCAACGGCGAACAGCTGCCATGGCATCCAACTACATTTAGGTACCTGGGAATATATATCTACAGAACACCCCCGGATGTTCTGGATGGTAACTTGACACGCGCCATCACATCTATAAGATCACAAATTGCCTTCTGGAAGACCCTACCGCTCAACGTCCCGAGCAGAGTAACATTGACGAAAATGATCGTCCTACCCAGACTTCTGTACTATTTCGCCAACATCCCGATATATGTGCGGGCCCGCGTTTTCAAGGACCTGGCATCCATGCTCAGGGGCCTGATATGGAACATCGGGAGACCCAGGGTAGCCCTTCAGAAATTATATGCGCCGGTCGATGAGGGCGGCCTCGCAGTACCGAATTTGGAATTATACTACCTAGCTGCGCAGCTACAGTGGGTGACTGCTTGGCTCGCGGGAAAGAACCTGGAGGAAACGGCCACAGCAACGGACGTGCTGACCTCCACACAAGTACATGCCCTATTCCACCCCCTGGCTCACTCGAGGAGATCATCGCAACCGCACGTAGAGGTTGCAGCGCAGTGCTACACCAGGAGCTTGCGGCTCACGAAACACACCAAGCCATATGCCCCAGCACTCCCACTACTAGGCACCCCTAAGACCGCTTCCGTCGTCACGGAGGCGGCATTAGAACACTGGACACGCACAGGGGTGGACACCATGGCGGACCTTTATGCTGAGGGCACCTTGATACCCTTTGAGACGCTGGCCGCTGACACGGGCCTCCCGGCGGGACAGTTCCTACAGCATGCCTCAATTATCATGGCGTACACACAGCGGTGGGGTAGCATTGCTGAGGAATTGCCTACACACCAACTGATCCAACACCTGCATGTCATGGGGAACGGCACACATGTTGTACACTGGCTGACCCAGGCGCTCCTGACACACACGCAAAATACTCTGCAGCCACTACGCACCAAATGGGCACTTGACAGGGGACGGGACTGGACGGACAAGGAGTGGGCAATGATACTCATGGGCCCAAGAAATATTCCCCGCAACGCACGCTTCAAACTGATTCAATTCTACATTCTACACAGAGCATACCTTTCACCTGATAAAATCAACCAGTACTTCCCGGGCACTACGGCTAGCTGCCCTAGATGTGCCCTGGTGGGGGCAGACCTGCTACACATGCTGTGGCAGTGCCCGCAGATCCAGACATACTGGCAGACAGTGCTACAGATTTTAGAAAAATGCACGGCCATGCCAATACCGCACACCTGGGAGGCAGGCCTCTTAGGCCTGTACAGACGGACCAAACAAACTAAAGTACCCTCTCGCTTCTGGGACCTCGGCCTTCTCACAGCCAAAAGGCTGATAACGAAGCACTGGAAGCGAGCAACTCCACCCCTGACGGAGCACTGGAGCACCTCCCTAGATAATTGGGCGAAGGCAGAAAGCACCACCCTGCACAGTGAGGGGACGGCGACAGTTCCCGATCGCGGCACTATGGGACGCGACGCTCAGCTCCTTTCATAAGGAATGCCAACTGATGAGGCACCCCCAACATGACCCCCCCCCCAGAGGGGACCAGGAGACACAGGGTGGAGAGGGAGACACATAGGCCACAACCCTGTCACCACCGGCAGAACCACGCATGATCCCCCCGACAGCATAGACACGACGTAGGCAGCCGGCGCTCCATGGCGACCAACTGGGCGCTGTCCCGCCCAACACTTTCCCATGCTCCTGACGCCCTCCCCCCCGCCAGCCCGCTACCCTCCCTGATACAGGACCCGCACCCATAACCACGCCCTGATGTTAAACACGAGCACCCTAAACATCGACGCGCCCTCCATGCGGCACGCACACACCACACTCTCGGAATTAGTGACCACACCCTCCCTTTTCCCTATTCCCCCTGGTTCTTTACTGTTTATATAGTTATGTTTTCTCCTTTGCCACGCAAACATGAGTGGGAAGTATGTAGCACACTACTAGCGTGATGTATGACGTAATACAATGCTATGTGATATACTGTGCCCCGCAACCATGACAGACATCCCCGGGATGTAAAGATGTGTAAGATATATCTTGCAAGTGTTCTTATCTCCTGTGATTCTCAATAAAGGATATTTAAAAAAAAAAAAAAAAAAAAAAATGAGTCTATATTTGCAACCGTCAAATAGCACAAAAGTAGTAATCTGTACACCTGGAAGGTGAGTTAGTGGTGAAGTTGATTTTGGGGGAGGAAATTAGAGAAGTACTCCTGCTCCTACAGTGCAGTTGTATGTTTGCTTTCTTTGATTTCAACTTACATGAAAATCTGGTAGCACAAAATGTACAAGTCTGCATGTATACCTGGGAGGTGAGCTAGTCATGAAGATCAGCTGATGGTGAAGATGAGCAGGGCATAAAGATGAGATTAGGAGAACAAATTACAGAGATACTGTTTTTTACAAAGCAGATGTGTTCTTAATGTCTCTGGTTTAAACTTGTGTGACATTAAGGAATGTGCACTGATAAAAGCTGTCATGGCGCAGAGGCACTAGGTCCTTGCAGGACAGAGTCCTCTCCGGTCAACAGCCAGGACACTACTTCCTATGTGGAAATGAGGAAAGGCAGTAAGCAAGGGGAACCGGGGGAATTTCAGTGCAGGATAGACTATGGACGACATGGTAGAGATCAGCTCCCTGAGATGTAGCAGAATACATGTGAAAGAAAGGCATCCATATAAACCAGCATTTACAATGCTATAGGTCTCGCAACTGCGAGTTTTGGAGCGATTGGCTTTGTAAATGGCAATGCTTTAAAAAAAATTCAAAGGCATCATTTACGATACCAAAAGCAACACCTATTGCATTGCGGAGCGCGGTGTCCGTGAAAATGGCGCCACGCTCAATAAAGTAAAAAAAAAAAAGTTAGTGTGGTGTCCCTGAAGCGAGCGCCGCGCTCATGATTAAAGTTAATTAAAAAGCATTTTTCAAGTGCTTCAATGCCTTATGAGGGTAGTGTGTGTGTGTGTGTGTGTGTGTATATATATATATATATATATATATATATATTTTTGTGTGTATATAAATATATCATGTGATCATGGGAGGGATCTCCCGAAACACGGCATTGGCGAAATAAAATAATGCACTGAAATTTTTCTGGGTCCGTGCTGGTCTTTTCAAGGACATTGAAGCAGCAAGGCAAGGTTGGATTTATTTATATATATGTGTGATCAAGGCTACTGTGACGTAGCCGAAACGCGTCATGCTGGCGACAAGGGGTCAATAAACAACCTTTGAATTCTACTTGTCGCGCTGTGGAGTGGTCTGTACCTGTGTTTTCTCTTCGTCGGAATACATTTCCTGAGGGAGGCGTAGCAGGAGTTTGAATCGGATATATATATATATATATATATATATATATATATATATATATATATATATATATATATATATATATATAAAATCTTCGCCGTCCGCCCCAAGGAAACTGGAAACAGAATAGCGAAACTGACCCATTCAGGTTGATTTTAGCTCTTATTTATTTCTGTGCACCCTCTTGTCCGCCATGACGCGTTTCGGGCCCTGGAGCCCTTGATCACATGACATGGTCGAATTTCACCTCGTGATTTGTAGTGCAGAAAAGGTCACATGTTCCCAAGCCTATAGAAATAAACAAAGTACTTCAGCCTAATCCGAACTTTTTAACAAAGGCTTTTTCAAAATTCATTACATTTGTTTTTTTCATTATTAGCTATTTCCTCTTTGTTTTATACTCCACAGATATGTGCAAAATTCACAATAAATAAGATAAATATTTAGAATAAATATGTGCAAATTTGCAATGTCAGTTTCAACATTTATTTACACCAAATTCAATTTTCATTTATCATCAAATATGTACACATACCCTTTAAAATATTATAAAAATGATTTTATGAAAAAAGGGGTAATTTCTGTGCAAAGTTGGCAAAATAAAGTGCATATTGTGTAACTGAATACACTTCAATGTGGCATTTAGTACTTTAAGAGGATTTGGAAATACTGCCCCAGTGGGCATTGTCATTTTTCGGATTACTGCTACTATACTGCTTGGGTAACTTTTTGTGTTATTCCTGCACTTCGAAAAGAAATTATGTGGTTTCCCCCTTGAAATTGTGATTAAATTAATGATATTTTAAAACCTGGCAGTATTAGATGGTTTAGTTTGTTTGACAACTTTTGTGCCCCTGATTCTCTTTTTGGGCTAATGCATCTCTTGACAGATTCATACCTCTCGTCTTATGGTGTTATTCCAGTTGTAGACAAGTGTATAAATCTTCCGTCGCATTGAGGCCATATGGTGTCTTGGTGTCGAGCTCCAGAATGTAACGGGTTTCCAGTAGTCTTAAACAAGCTTCTCTGTTGCCCCCTCTTCGTAAAGGCTGTACCATATCTATTGCAAAATACTTTAGGCAGTTTACATCCCCCTTGTGGCATAAATTAACATGTCTCGCCACAGGGTAGGCTTCATCTTTGTTAGTTACTGCCCTCATATGTTGCAATATGCGCTTGTGGACTTGTAGCTTGGTGCTACCAACGTAGCTCAGCCCACAAACGCATTCCAACACGTAGATAACATGATCTGACTTACAAGTTATCTTCTTAGTAATAGGAATTTCAGCCTCACTAAATGGAGAGCTGTATGTTGTTTTGTTCTTTCCTATGGTACATGCCTTACACACGGCACACTTTAGGAAACCCTTGCTTTTCCCTAGCCAGTTATCCCTGATTAATACCTCCGGACTGCCCTTGACCAACATGTCACTCATGGACCGGGCGCGACTGTATGTTATTGCTGGATAGTTCGCCACAGTTTTACCGATCACAGGGTCCCCTGTGATTATATGCCAGTTTTTCTTGACAATATTTTGTAATTGCCTGTGTTGGCGACTGTATTCCAAAATAAGTCTTGGCTGACACCCAGCATCATTTGCCGCTGCTTGTTCTGCCCCCGCATCTGCTTGAGCAGCCGGGACCATTCCTGCCTTATTAGCCCTTTCCATTGCTTTTGACACCACACTTTCTGTGTAGCCTCTTTGTATAAATCTTGTTTTGCTCTCATTTTGTGCTGTTAAGCAGGCGGCATCTGTACTACAGATTCTTCTAATCCTCAGCATCTCCCCGTAGGGGATGCTTCGGATTAAATGGTTGGGGTGCTGGCTGGAGGCATGGAGGATTGTGTTACCCGCAGTTTCTTTGCGATGTAATTTGGTCTGCAGTCTCCCTCCTTCTATATATACCTCTACGTCTAAAAAAATTGACTTTGTTCTCACTTATAGTCCCTGTGAAGTTTAAATTCAATTCATTTTTTGTTGATGTCACTAATGAATTGTTCTGCTTCACTCGCTGACCCCTTCCATATTATAAACAAATCGTCTATGAATCTGTACCAAGCTACCACTTTGTTGGACATGATCTCACCAAAGGCATTGCCCAAGACCTGCTCCTCCCACAGCCCCATGTGCAGACATGAGTAACTGGGGGAGAAGCAGGCCCCCATTGCTACTCCCTGCAACTGCTGGAACATTTGATTTTGGAAGAGAAAATAGTTGTTATTTAAGCACATTTCCAACATCTCTAACATAATGTTATGCTCCAACATACACACTGGTCTTTTGCTGAGAAAATGTTTGACTGCCCTCACTCCATCAGCATGGTTGATGCTCGTATAGAGAGCAGTTGCATCTAGTGTGACCAATAGATATTCAGTATTTCACACTATTGATTTAATTTTTTGCAAAAAGTCCATAGTGTCTCTGATGTAAGACGGCAGGGATTTTACAAACTCCTGAAGGAAATGATCAATATATCGGGACACCTTTTCAAATGTTCCGCGTGCCGAAATAATGGGCCTACCCGGTGGTCTAGTACTGTCCTTGTGGATCTTTAGGATCCGATAGAACACCGGTATTGTCGGATGATTTGTCTTTAAAAATTTCAATTCATCCCCACTCAGGAGTCCTTGGCCTCTCCATGAGTAAAGTTTTGTATTCAACTTGTCCCATGCTAGTTTAAATGCCTGTCGATCACTTCTGCTATAGCACAATCTGTCGCCCAGTTGTTTGAGTGCTTCCTCCATATAAAGATGCAACGGCTAGAGGACGATATTGCCCCCTTTGTCTGATTGCCTGATTACAGTCTTTTCATCATCTTGAAGTTTTTTCATTAGGCTGCCAAAAGAATTGCTATACCTTGTTGTTCTTTTATTTTCCATCCTAGTCTTTTTATTTAACTTCTTGATCTCAGTTGTTATCATGTCACTGAACACATCGATATTATCATGTGCCATCACCGGGTTAAATGTCGATTTGGGCTTAAATGGGGTATTGCCTGGATTGTTCGTTACAGTTGTGCTCACTGTTTCTTGAATGTTATCCAAATCCCCTTCATTTAAGAGGTCTTGTAAGTCGCATTGCAACTCATATTCCCTTACCGACAAGTTGGTTCCCTCCACCATACTCATATCTCGAGGCTTACGTGCTTTTTGTTTGTTGACCAGAAATAGCTTTCTAAGTTTTAATTTTCTTACAAATTTAAAAATATCCATTCTGGTTTTGGCGTAATCAAAAGTGTATGGTGGGCAAAATGATAACCCCAGTGATAGAATTTTCTGTTCTTTGGGACTTAATTGCGTATTGGTTAAATTCACAATAGTCATATTTTCACTTACTTGTGAATTTAGCGGCGATTCCATCTTTTGTACGTCTTCTTTTTTGCCCCTTGATTTGGCTGCCCTGCATTTTCTCAGTTGGTTGCGCTTGGCGTTGTTCCTTTGGTTGCGCCGGAGTTGGAGGCATGGGATCTTAATGATTTCTTGCGGTCGTGTTGCAGGCACTCCACCTCCTGACCCAACGACCGCTTTGTAAACCCCAACTGCTCCACGGTTGATCTCTGTTCCATCTCGGAGTCACTGCTGGGAATCGTACTGATGTCTGTGGATGAGATTGAATGATGTTTCTGACTCGTTGTCGCCTGTGCTTGTTTCGGCATTTTGTTCGTTGCCGGGGGGGTCAAACTTCCTTGAAAATGTGTAAATACGCCCATTTTGATAGTCCAGTTTGTCCCTTTGAAATTTAAATGTTTTTCTCTTTTTAATAATATCTTCCTCCTTGGCCAACCTTGTTGTCATATCCTCTCTTAGTTTTTTCTCCAGTTCTTCCTCGTATATGTATGTGTGTGTGTATATATATATATATATATGTATATATATATATATATATATATATATATATAATAAAATATTGTGTTTCAAGCGGCACAGGCCATTCAATATGTGTACATTAAGGGAACAGATACATAAAACAAGGACAACATGTGGTCTAGTGCTCAGGTTGATCTCAAAGAACAAATACTTTGCATAAATATTATACTATTCAGCATCGAACGGCCTAAATATCATTTGGTACGTGGTGTTAAGTGAGGCTAACATTTTCACTAATATTCACAGGCATAGAAATAAAGTTAACAAGTGGGATTGCTACAGAAGTACCATCTGCATTTTCCAATATTCCATTCAGTTCCATGAATGTGGAAAGTGCTTTGAAGCAACTATTACGTGTCACTATATTAATGACAAAATATGTTCAACACAGTCAACTGTAATGCATCTATTTTTCTATGGTTATGAGAACGAAGTCCAACGTTAGTAAAATAAGTATTTTTGCACGGTCTATCTCTCAGTGCTCTTTAAAAAATATGAACCTGGTACTAATTTCACTTGTTTATTTATGTATGTTAAACACACTCTTATCTAAGGGTATTAAACCATCTTCTGGAAATCCTATGCAAAGCAGAAAAGTGACATTCTAGTTATAGCTGGGCTTGAAGTTCGTTCTACCAGCTGCTGCAGGGCTGCATGTTATGTTTTATAAAGTGCACTATTCACCCGTTTGGGTGTGCAGGCTGTTGCTGGGCATACACAGGTTAACACAGTAATGTGTGCAATTGATATTTGACCTTGGTCTGTACCATTTCTTTCAGTGTGTATGAATGCATGTGTGGTGTGCCGTTTACATGCTCGAACCTTCACTGTGTATGAATGCATGTGTGGACGTTCTGTTTACACGGACAAATTTTCAGTGTGTATGAATGCATGGATGTTATTGACACTTTCGAACCTTGCCAAAAGGCACATAAAGGCAGCGGAACGATGTGCAAGGACAAAGGCAAAGACTTCCTTAATATGGGATTAGAAGACGTAGCTGTTTTGTGGACTCTTACTACAACACAATGAGTTTTTTTTAAAGTGAATATAGTTGATGGCAGCAAATAATAACAATTAAAGCTTCCCGCTTCACTTTTTTTTTTGTGTAAATCTTTTTATTATGTTAAAACAAGAAAAACGGAATAGACCTATCCGGTGCCATACATTGCAACATAATAATAGGGCGGACAGGTACAAAGACAGGATAGACTTGAAGTAACAGATGGATCGCTGAGACACCTGCGCTAATAAGTACGAAGCAGGATTAGTAGCATTACAATCGACAAACAATTTAAGTGCGGGCCCTCAGAACCAGCCCACCCATAAAATCAGAATAGTAGACAAAGCATGGCAACCAGACACTGGAAGGTAAACAAAATCAGGATATTTAGCCAATATTGCTAATAAAGGGAGAGACAAAGGAGAATATTGAAGAAAAGAAAACCATAAGAACGAGAACAAATAAAATAATAAACCCATCCACCCACCCTCACCCCTGCATATGGCTATCGCCTAATCCCAACTAGCAGTGTGCCTGTCGCCCAAACTAACTAGGTTCTAAAAATAGAAAAGAGAAAAAATAGGGGAGGGCATGTCCGTATGGGCTCCCGGTCCCCTTTCCCCCTGCCAGATAAAAAGCACCCCCTATGATGAAAATACAATGTTACAGAAATCACAAAAAAGGTAAATTAGGGGGAGCTATGATACACCGCCCAGCCTCCCGTTAGATCAACAATTACGATTCCCACATCCGTTAAGGCCATAGTACCAGTCCCGATCAATCGAACTCAGCCTTGGCCCTTTCAAACCATCATGCGAACCCCTCCTGGTGGGACAACCACTTCCACAGGAGAATCAAAATGCAGAAAGAGTTAAAAAAAAAAATAAGTTCAACACAAATCAAAGTCAGTGATTCCTCAAGGACTTCATCTGCACAGAAACGCTCCCTCATGGACGGATAGTCCCAATGTTGTTTTCTCCACGATCGTTTGGTCATCAAAGAGGGAAAGGATGAAGCCGAAGTCTAAAAACAATTACCGACGGGAGTCTCTGGGAAGGAAACGCCAATCGATTCTCCCAGAGTCAGCAGTGATGGTAGACGTAGTAATATGTTCGAGACGCCGGGTTCAGGATTCTCCAGAATACCAACCGAGGGCTTCGGCGTTTCTTGTCGCACGGGGTCCTCGTCCAGAATCAAGATGGTCGCCTTGTAAATCGCAGCTGGCAGCAGTTCCTGTAGCGGCGCAGGGTCTGGTTGCACACACTCCTTCTCAGATAGGCCCATAATCATTTTGTGAATCAGGGCATCCATATTTGAGTGAAATGCACCGATGGCTGTCACTACTTTCCTTAGCGACGGCTCATGATCCGTCCGGTCCATTTCGCCACGCACAGTACCGATCTTTTTCGCTTCCCCCAGAGAGGCTTCTCCTTGAGAGCAGACAGGGGGTGAACAGACGGTGTTGGAGGGTGACTGATCTGTTCCTGCAGCAGCGAGCTGCACTCCGCTGCCGCGAGCAAAGACCCCGACCTAGCAAGCCCCGGCGAGCGGGAAACTGGGTCCGCGGGACAGGGACCTCCACCCACAGCCACTATTGTGTCACGTCACTCCTCCATCGATGTTAGTCAATCAGAATGACCGCCGTCAAATTCGGGCAAAAAAGGACCTCCACTGCGGTAGACCGGACCCTGCTTGGTTCTCACGGCCGATGTAGTTCAACTGCAACCCGGCTGGGTCAAAACTCGAGGCCCCGGCTCTTCTGTTGGACTAGGCCGCAAACTTCAACACGACACAACTCCGTCAATCAAGCCAATTACGTTTTTGGGATTGCACCATCGGAGTGTGCATCAGTTCATCCACACGGAGGTGGGGTGTAAAAACAGGATTATCGACAGGATCGTCTGGCAGGATACGGAGGTCGGTGTAGCCGGGAGCTTAAGCAGCCATCTTGTTTGCTAGCGTAGCTCCGCCCCCCCCGCTTCACTGTTAATTATCACATTGATTGTCAAAGAGTTGTGCTGAGCATTGCTGTCAGTAAAATACCGAGCCACCGAATGCACACTCCAGTAGGGTGGAGCAAATGTCAGCTGGCGTGGAGAGAGAGATAGAGAGATAGAGAGATAGAGATAGAGAGAGATTGAGAGAGAGAGATGGAGAGAGATGGAGAGAGATTGAGCTATACCCTTCAGGATTGACCTTCTCTCTGGAGCTCCACTTTTGACCTGCCACATTCCTGCACGGACACTCAAACCCTGTTCGTACTTTGGCCTGCTACATACTGACAAGCCCATGCGCAACCAGTCGGACAGGGAGTTTCTCAGATGTTTATTGTCCTCACCCTGCACACTACACCCTGCAGGCATCCATCAACAGGCCTATCCTGTGCCCTGCAGGGTTCCAAACAACTAATATTTGTGGACTTATCTGTGTAAACATGCTTTTTGACTACACCCTGCAGGGTTCTCACCATTACCTGTGCTCATCAGATTAACCTTTGTTCGATATGTAATCATGCTACGCCTTGCAGAGGCCCACAGCTATAACCTAATCAAATTGACCTCTGTTTTACTATGTAATTATGTTTTGCCCATGTCCTGCGAAACCCCCCAAAGGCTACTCACCTGCTGATTCTCCAGATTGACTATTGTTTAGGAATGTAATAAAGTATTATTGGTATAACTTCCTTACATGCCTCGGGCAGAATAGAGGGTATATAAGATGTAAAGTAAGACCATTCTGCAGACTGCCTCCTCAGACAGCTATGGGTGTCTGTTGCTGATGCACCTCTCCATCTCATGAGATTGTAATAAATATCCTTTCCCTCTGGCTTCAGCGTTGGTCTCCGTTCGTATTCCGGACCTGTGGACTATAGAGTGACCCCGGACACCTTTTGGGTGGTCCCGAAAAGACTCCCAAAATCCACAGTTACGAAGCTCAGGAACCTGCTTGTTCAGTTTGGGCGTGCGTGAAAAGCCAGCCTTTCTGTCTGGATATATTTCTCTCCGGGCTTTAGCGGTCGTTTGTTGTGAATAGAACTTTCCTAGTAACGAAGACACGACAAGTATTTTCTGTAGTAAACCTATTGTGAACACAAAGCTGTGAACTAACTCTGGCCACTTTCCTATTGAAGCGGTGGTGTTGGGCGAGAGTTGACCGATTGCTGCTATTGTTTCAGCACACAATATGATGACAGGAGTGTCCACAAACACTTCCAGGACTGGGACCACAGTACATTGTTTCTTCACCACAGCCTATCGCAAATTGCAATGAATATAGCATGTTACAACGCTGCCAGCATTAGAAAGACATGAACACACCATTCTGATAAATGAGTCCTAGTAATTCTTAACAAGTAGACAACAAAAGAAATGCACTGCAATTAATGCGGGGCGGTGGAGGAGGTTATGTGCGGCGGCCGCCAATGTATCACTTTCAATTAAAGCTAGCCGCTCTGCCAGCACGCCGTGATGTTTCGCTGCAGCGCCATGTCTCACACTTAAACTGAAAGCGTAATGCAGAATGATTTTTTTTTTTTTTTTTTAGTGCTTACAGACTAATTAAAGGAGACCGTGTAACGCCGCCAGTACTGGATTGAGTCCGAATGGGCGGAGGCAAAAAGAGACCGGGTGGTAACAAAAAAGCCTCACTTTGAATCGGAGGCCAGCGTTCACCATAAAATATGACGCAGGCCAATGGGAATGATTGGCGGGGCTTCAAGTCCCCTTCCGGAATCTTCTCGACAACTATAAGCCTCGTAGAGCGAGGAGCGCATGCGCGCTCCAGTGCTAGGCGAGACTTAAAAAAATAGGTGTACTTCTCGTATCTGGCTGTGTCTTCTGTCATCATAATAAGGACATGACAAACTATTTATTGCGATAGCATGTGATTAGGTTTAAAAACTGCCTGTATTCAAGCAGCAATGTGCTTGAGGCTCTCTTAAAGCACTGCACAGAGAGAGATTCATCGGTGTATCGCATTACTGAGACATCTTGCATAATGTATACTTCTATAGACTGAAGCTATTTTGATGGGTATGAAACCTACTCTGTGTATTTGGCTGGGCTTTGTATGTGGCTTTTTTGCTGTCTGCAAGAGCAGTTTTGTTGGCTGACCAGACATGTGTTTGCGACTTGAAATCATTTTTTTTTTTAAAATATAGGACTCCAACTAAGGTGTTTCTTGCTCCTGTCCAATGAATGTAAACAGAGGTTGATGCATGTCCATCTTTGATGTCCTTGCTTAAGTTGTTTCTCGAATCTGAACAGATTTTTCTAACTATTCTAAAGGCCTTCACAAAAGGCATTGCTACGCATCAGTGGTAAAATAAACTTTGTTATGCAAGGCTTGGAAAGAAAGACAACTTACTAATACATAAAAACAATTTGATAGACTTTTCTAAACCTTATCAATCCTTTCACCCTTTGGTGGATATATCATTGTCCACCATGCACTAATATGGACGAAATTGGTGATGACGATCTACCTCTATCACACCAGAGAGTAGAATTTCAATGTATTCTGAGGTATCTTTTATCCTGGTGCCTGGGTTCAAGTAAGTGAGCGTTGTGTAATGTCCCCCTCCTAATTTAGGCATTGACTTTATTATGTATTTTTATAACATTTATATAAAAATACATTGCTTCATTTAGGAATTTTTTCAACTCTGCTGAACCAAGAAGATCTTCTTTCCTGGCCTCCTGTTGGGTCATTAGGCTCACATACATTTAATTAGCGGCAGTGATTGCCTAGATTTTCAACATCAATTTGTAGAGCAGTGAACATGAATGAGTTAATATTGGATTTGTAAAGTGCAAACTTAGCTCAAGGGCGTCAAGGCGCGATTAGCAGACTGAGGGGTGCAGACCAATAACATGCTCATAATGAAGTCTGTTGGAAAAGCCAGGTCTTTAAGGCTCTACGGAAGAGAGAGTGGGACACCTGACTAGAGAGCTCTTCCGGGAGGGCTTAGCCGCATCGTGGAGAAGGCTCTACCTCCCCACTTTGCCTTCTTAAACCTCAGTACTGTTAACCGGTTTTTATCGGAGGACTGGAGCTGTATGCTGGGAACATACAGCAGGAACATCGCCTTGATAATGGGCATCATGAGTCAGGCACAGTGTTTTAAAAAGGATCCTACGTTCCAGAGGCAACCAATGCAGTGACCTGATGGAGGCTGTGACTGAATGGAATTTCGGTAGATTCATCACCAGCCTGGCCGCAGCATTTTGCACCAGCTGCAAATGTTGCACTAGGCATTTATTAATGCCCAGAAAAAGGGCATTACAATAGTCAAATCTGGATGTTATCAAGGCAAATAACCACCTGCTTGCGAGGAACATGTATCATAGGGCCTTACTTTGAAGTAAGGTATTGAAATAATCAAAGATTGGAAGCTCAGTCTGATCAAACAGGAAATAAAGTTTTGTTTTAGGATTTTGGAAAAGTTTTACAGGTTTTTGTTCTTGATCACTAGATTTTTCCTTTTTCTTATTTCCTTCAACATTCTCATCCCATTAGAAAGAAAATAGGATTTTAGTAAATCCCATTGCTTTATCGTTCTCTCTGCAGACTTTTCCACATGTAGCCACCCAGTACCGATGTGTGTAATAATTTTTCTGACTTTTGTCTCAGTAAAATGCATATGTTCTGAGTGCACCTTTTGTGCTTTATTCTTTTTTCAAAGTGGTAATATGTCTAAGAACAAATCATCAACTTTGACACACTGTTTTGAAAGCCTTTTGTACGCTCAAATCGCATGAACAACCAACATCAAATACTTTTGTTTCACATCCTTTTGTTCACTCCTGGTTTTAAGAAGTTGACTGTTGTGCTTGTAAATCATGCAAGCATTGTAATCAGAGGAATATGTTGCACAGTTCTAATTAAGATTTTTTTTTCTTTGATAACATTGATGCATGTGTCATACAAGCTCTGTGCGTCTTTTGCAACAAAAGACCGCATCTTGAGCAATGATGTACTATGTGCCCTGTTAATAGGAAGATCTTTTCCATTTTCATCATTGTTTCTGTCAATTGCTAGTCTGAACCGTGGCTTATTCTCCATGCTCGCCTTTACCTCGTTAATACTGTACGGGGCAGCAGCTCATTACTATGCGAGTAGCTTTGATCCTTGCACATGAAAATATTGCAGCTATTTATGAATCCGGAAACATTAATCTGTAAAGTGAACCAGTGATCGGGGACTGCCAGGAGTATTTTGTGGTCTATTAGGAAGCCAACAAAAAAAGTCTGCTTTTATCACCCTGTCATAGATATCCTTTGTTGCCCGGGCTTCAAACCCATCTGTTATTTTTCTAGTGTGAGTCTGTGACAGTTCATTATATTTGTGGTTTATTGTATTGCCACCCTTTACCATATCATTCCTGCCACCATGGGTAATACTGAGAAAACACCTGGCATGATGAGGGGCTGATGGCCTTGTGTATTACATCAGTGGCTCGCTGCAAGCTTGTACTATCCATAGTAGCGCTGCACTTTACAAATCCACCCTGCATAAAATTGATACCAATAGGAGGTTAACCCCTATATACAGTCATTACATACAGCAGATTACCCATGTAAAGGTAAAGGGGTAGTGATATGCAGTATAATCTTGTTTGATAGCCCAGCCCATTCAGGACCTTTGTTTGACATGCATCATGAGTGTTATGGGTCTGGCAGCACTTCAAATCCCAGTCCCTCATGTGAAAAGCAAATGACTTTGTATTGCATGTAGGGCATTTACCACAGAAAAAGTGTAACATATTAAAAATGTGGCTTTTGCCATCCAGAGAAGTGCTAAAGTACAATGGCCAAATTTGTCAGTTTTGGAAATTACTTTCCAATGCAAGTATGTTTTGCACTGGAAAGTAGCCCCAAAGTAACATTGACTAGCTGTATACTCTACTTGTGATACATATACATTCCCATGGAACCACCTTCGATTTGGGACTCCAATCCCTATCTGCTAAAAATGAAAGGTGGACCAGGGTTTTCATTAAAAAAAAAAGTGTGTGTGTGTGTGTGTGTGTCAGTCAGCACATGAGGAGAGAGAGTACCCGCATAGATATGTCAACCCTCTCAGTTCTGGCAGAAGACTACCCTGCTGTGAGGGACATTACTGCTCCAGGGTGCAACCTGCAAAGGATATTTGAAAGGAGGAGCACCCCAAAACAGGATGTGCATGGATGCAGTTTGAGTAGAGTAGAAATTCAATTTTTATACTATAGTCGGATTTTTTGAATGCACAGAGGAGGTTGTAGACAAATAATTATTTTACAAGCTATTTCTCTTCCAACAAAGGTGAAGGCATCTGGGCGGTTCATTGTACTGGTGTGTATTGCACTTTTGTTATGAGGCCCAAGTATACTTTTGGACTAAATCAATGTACAGGCTCGGGAACACAGTGAAGTGACTGCCATAAAAATACACCCTAACCCCTGCCAGCTGGCACGCACCCCTCACAAAGTCAAAACAAAAGCCAGCCACTGGGGCCATCAAACAGCTGCTTACCATCTCTTCCCCATTGTCACTGTTTCCGAGGAGTTGAGCAGCAGGCAGCAATCCAACTGGGAGCTGTCTTGAGGCTCTCTTTTACTGACAAATGAGGGAACTGAAGAAAAATTGCACTAGCTATTTTCTAAGATCACGCAACCTGTTAACAGCAAAAAAAGGTCTCAAACCAGATTCCAAGGTGCAAAACTTTGATAGGTTCAAATTATATATAAAATACATGATCTTGTAAAAGGTATGATAGGATAAGAGAGGGGTGCTAATAGTAACTTTAGCTACTTCCAGCTCTGGTCAAGTTACTCAAACTCTCTGTTCTGTTCTCCACCCACATCTGGTACAGGCAGAACACATTTCATCAGCAGACTGAGGCACAAAAAAACAACGGGAAAGGATAGTCAAGCAAGAGTGGTAACTCTCCAGTTCTTTTCTCTATCCCTCATCTAGTGCTGGCCAACTGGCTTTCATAGGCTGAATGTGGCAAAGTCTATACAGTCGGCATAGCTGACTCAAAACAGAGTGCAACTTGGGGACGAGCCTACTCGCCTGCAGCTGTTCAGCTCACACGGATGCACACTGCCTTATTTGGGCTGCCTGGGATCGGGCCCAGGTGCTGCTGTTCACCGATATGCAAGCAGATGCAGTCATCCAATAAAATTGTGCTAGTGGCATGGAATAAACTTGTAGCTCCGTTCATGGAAGAGTGAAACATTAAAATAAGTTATCATAGGGGATGAAACTGCATAATAATCAGGAGATCACAGCAATACCTGCTTCATACTGTTTCTAGTTGTAGATAGCAGATGTTACTGTTTTGAAAATGAAACCTTCCTTGTGGAGGTGGGGGGGGGGGGGACAGTCTACCAACCTTCAGATAAAGTAAAACATGCCTACACTTTCTATCAGATGAATGGAGATGGTGGTATACTCTAAATCTGAGTAAGAAGTATTTTTACAACTTCTAATAAACAAGAGGGACACTGAAATCACCACTAGCAGGGACAGGCATGCTGCAATACCCAAATACAGAAAGATACAGTGATTACTTTTCACATTTAGTGAGACGTATCAACCCTGTCGGAGGGAACCATGAAATTGCCCCTTAAGAGGGGTAATATAAAAACTAGAGCCACCTCCCGAGATAACCAATCATTGATGACTGCTCACCAGCATTCTGTGATATTCCATTCCTTACACGGTTACCTTCTCCCTCTCTATCCTTTGGATCTGTGCTTGCATGTGATCATCATTATGAGTGACTCCAACTACACTGAGCTAATGACTGCAACACGCCGTTATCGTTTTACGGAATTGGATAATTGCGACCTGCTGCTATTATCAGCTGTTGCTACTGTACTGAATGAATGACCACAAAATGCTATTATTAAATAGAGGGAAGCCCATTGTAATGAACGAATAACTGAAAATAGAATGAAGCGATCGAGCATATAGTGATGGTTTATAATCTCACGCAGAGACCAATGAGGAAGAGGAGTGCATATTAAATAAGTGCAGAGCCATAGCTCCTAGATGCTGTGAAGCAGGAGATGGAAGTGATCAAATGACCAGTGGAATAATCAAAGCGATACAGGAAGAAAACTGGGTTGCTGATAAAGAGAAATGCTTTAGTTTCCGCGCACGAGCGATGGATCACTTAGGTTGGTCAAGCAGGGAATCGGGGCTTGATTCAGTTTCATGTTGTGCAGTTCAACCAACTCTCTCTGATATCAAGGTTAAGTCTTTGCCTTTAATTTTCGGAGGGTGAGATTAGAGCGTGGTTGACAGACTGAATCAACCTTTTATTTTTGGCAGTTTTACATAGGGCAAACTTGGATTTATAGGATGCTGAATCTAGGCCTGTGACTTAAATCTGGATCCCCACTGGCACTTCAGGAGGACCGGCCTCGCAAGATAGTGTGTACTACTACGAGATGTCATGATGATCAATTGTATTTGTTTTTTCCTTACCTTTGCAGGAGCCTGGGCAACGTTATGGCAGATAGGGTGGGGTGGCGAGTGGTTCTGACCTTCGGCAATAACAGCAACACTGGTGGCTATCCGACTTATGAAATGCTACTCGTCCAAAAATCCCAGAAACCTCTGAATCCTCATTGATGAGCTCGCCATGAAATCAAGGATAACCGCTGTCTCCTCCCCCTGCTCCCTCAATCTGCGCGTGCTACGTAAGCTCGTCAAGTGGCTACCCCTACACATAAGACACACTGTGACACAGGCCCTCATCACCAGCGAGTGAACTACGGCAATGCCCTCTACGTAAGAATCGCCACACACCTCCTACAGAGACTTCAGACAATACAGAACACCGCAACTAGACACCTCCTTGGCCTTCCCCGACAAACCCACATCACACGCCACCTCGGGCAACTCCACTGGCTCCCTGTACAGAAGAGATGCCAATTCAAGCAGCTGACCCATGCACAAAGGGCTCTACACAACCAAGGGTCAGCCTACATTAAGCATCGCCTGAACTTCCACTAGTCACCCAGAAGACTATCCTCTGCCTCCCTCTCACTTGCCCATACTCACCACATCTACCAAGGCGGAAGTGCAGTACACTCCTTCTCCCACATTGCAGCAAAGACCAGAAACTGCCTACCCATGCAACTCTGGACCATCTTCTCACTCCCGGAAATCCAACGGTCCCTCCAGACCTGGCTGTACGAATAAACCTCTGTGACCTGCAAGCGCCTGGATACCCTATTGCGTGATTAGCTGTGCTTTATAATTTTTATTTTTGATTGATTGAAGTAGCTGACACGGTTCAAAAGGCTATGGCACCATGTCTGTGGTAGCACACTGATGAATCAGATCAGTGCCTGAAACCCGCCAAATGGAGGCGTGGGAAGTACATGGGCAGGCAATGAATGAAGTACATTGACGTAGGTCTAATTTTTTTTATTTTATTGCTCCTTTTAGTGCATGTGTGTGTTTTTGTGTGTCTCTTTTGAGGAGTGTTGTACACAGCCACAAGTGCAGGCAATGTGCCAGGGCTGCTGTCACATGTTCTTGGCCTCTTCGGGAAGCAAAATAGTGCAGATCAATAGCGTTCTGTGATGCGGACACCAGAAATGCTAGAAAATGGTTTTTTAGGTGTATGAACAGTTGGTTTTATGTTATGGCCTGTTGATGCCAAGAAAAAATAGTTAGTGCCAATGACAGCTGACAACTCTCTCTCTCTCTCTCTCCCTCTCCCTCTCTCCAGTGCATGTTGCTTTCCTTGGAGAGACAAACAATGCGTGCTTAGATCATCTGGGGCAGCCACCACATTTCCCCACTTCTGTCTGTGGCCTCCTTACCCTTATTTATTTAAAGGTGAAAGAATCATGGGGCAGCTAAGCACATGCCAAGTGCCCTGCTGGCACTTGCAAACAAGGCAATTGTCACAAGTCCGGAGCCTGCTTGGATCACAGTATGGTACCAACCAAGAAGGATAAATCTTTTATATGTCCATCAGTTGCACTCTTATTGTCTTGATTTAAACTTCTGTTTAGAATTTTTCAACGTTGTGCGACTCCCTCCTGAAGTGTTTTGTCTAGAAACACTGTCTACGTACATTCAAAATAGGTGAGAGCAGAAATTCTACACTCTGTTTGAGGTGTGCACATTTACACTTGGACCTGAAATGGTCCTATTCTTTAGATCATCACCGTTCAACAAAAATCCATGAGAAAAAGTTTTTTTTGAAGCATCTTCCAATGCAATGTTTTATTCAGTATTTTTCTTCATTGAGCATGTATTTTCAAATATTTACGAGATTCATTATTTAAAGCATTTCAAATTGACCCAATGCATTTCGGGTACAAACGGACCCTTCCTCGGGGGTCTCAATGGAAAAAAAGAAAAAAACATTTTTTGAGCCCAAAACTATGTTTGAAGATATACAAAAACGTAATGGTTACATGATTCAAAGCGCTAAGCAATTTAACCCAAAAACGTGAACATTTGTGTAACGCTAGCATTTTTAAGAGGCAAAAGTGATTGCCAGTCGGTTACTAATGTGGCCCCTCGGTGATTACAATAATGAGCTAATGCCGACTATATACAGTCAGTTCCGGCACAGTCTAACTATTGCAGTCCTGATTCCTTCGGATACGGTCGCTCCCCAACGCTACTCCCTGCCCTGCGAGATCGAAGTTGGTATCGTAGCTGCCTGCATTGACCATCACCGCATTGCTTATTGCGCTAGATCGCCTTAATTGGCAGCTCTTCTGTTTAGCGCAATATCGCCGATTTCACCAGCTCATTTACATAATAACGCGTCGCTAGTGCCAGTCTGTTGCATAGACCATTACTGCATTGCTTGCTGTGCCAATTTGTTGCCTGCACTGACCATTACGGCATTGCTTATAGCGCTAGATCGCCTTAATTAACAGCTCCACTGTTTAACGGTGTTCTGCCGTTTTGACGAGCTCATTTGCATATTACCGCGGCGCTAGGCTGCAATAACGCGCTGCTACGCTCTGTTTATCTGTGTTGCCTGTGCTCTGTATTTTTGTGCCTGGTTGTGCCCTGTGCCGGCTCCACTGCCTTAGTGATAGCGTTTTTATGATCATAGTGTGCCCCAACCCGTTCTTCGAATTTGGGCTGACTGCCATTTTGTGTCTTCCTGTTGTTGTTGTTTTGCCTCCCTGCCTTGATCTCCGCCCCGCTCCCGCCTCCCAGCTGCTCCTCCCTCGCCCCTCCCCCTCCACCTTCCACTTATGACAGTAGCTCCCGCGCGCAGCGTTCACGCGCAGCGACCGCGCCCAATCCGCGCCGAAGGTGCGCCAAAGATAAGCCCGTCTACGCCCGTCCGCGCCTGGACCGCGCCCAGCGCCAGACCCCCTGCCCCTCGCGCTCCCCAGCCCTCCCGCATTACCTACGATGCCGCCACCCTCCTAGCCCTTAACCCCGGTCGCGCCCCCAACTGCGTCCAAGCCGCTCCTGGACACACCCATGGACCTTTCTCTTGCTACTCCTGCAAATTCATCGGCACCGACAACCTCTCCGCTACGACCACACCACAGATTCCCGACCCCAATCACCTACAATGCATCCTTCTCAACACCCGATCGGTCCACAGACACGCTATTGACCTATGGAATCTACTAGACACCATCTCTCCAGACGTCGCCTTCCTAACAGAAACATGGATGAACGCTTCCTCCGCCCCAGACATCACCATTGCCACCCCTGAAGATTATAAGATCACACGCAAGGACCGTACCGGCCACACAGGAGGAGGAATCGCTATCGTCCATAAAAAATCAATCCACATCTCTACCAGCTCTGACGTCAACCTCGCCAACTCTGAACACCTTCACTTCCAGATCCACATCGACCCCAAGACCACACTCAGAGGCACCCTCCTCTACAGACCACCAGGACCCCGCGCAAAATTCAGTGAAGACATCACGGACTTCATCACTCCACACGCGCTCCCCTCCAAAGATTACATCCTTCTGGGAGACCTCAACTTTCACCTTGAAAAGAACAACGACCGCAACACCACCACCCTCTTGGACAACCTCGCCAACCTCGGACTTAAACAACTGGTCACTTCCCCCACCCACATCGCAGGTCACACACTCGACCCCATCTTCACCTCCAGCAATCATGTCTCCTTCAGCCATACTACGGATCTCCTCTGGACTGACCACAGCTGCGTTCACTTCACCTACAACAAGCCGAAACCCATCAACCACCTCCAACCAACTCTGCAAAGAAACTGGAACAAAATCACCATCGACCAGTTCTCCTCATCGCTCCTTCTAAACACCCCAGCCCACTCTTCTAACCCAGACCAAGCCGCCACCAACTTCACCCTATGGTTATCCAACACCGCCGACACCTTAGCACCACTGAAAAAATGTCAAAGCAAACCTGGCAGCAAGAAGGCCTCATGGTTCAACGATTATCTTAAGAAGTCCAAGAAACTCTGCCGCTCCCTTGAAAAGGCCTGGAAAAAAGACCCAACCACTAGCACCAAGGACGCCTTCAAAAACGCCACCCGCTCACACCACCAACTAATCCGAAAGGCCAAGAAAACAGCATTCAAGGATCGACTAGACGACAACGCCCACAACAGCAAGGAACTTTTCAACATCGTCAAGGAATTTACCAATCCCTCGGCCAACTCCAACGACATCACCCCCTCTCAAGCCCTCTGCGACTCCCTAGCCTCATTCTTCCACAACAAAATTGCAGACATCCACAACAGCTTCGACAACCAACCCGAAGACCAACCCACCCAACCATATGATGAACATTCTCCCCCCTTGAACACCCTTAACGACTGGAACCCAATCTCCACTGAGGACACCATCCGCCTGATGAACTCCATCCACTCAGGATCCCCCACAGACCCATGTCCTCACCACATCTTCAACAAAGCAGACTCCGTCATAGCACCGCACCTCCAAGACGTCATCAACTGCTCCTTCAACTCCGCCACCTTCCCGGAAAGCTGGAAACACGCTGAACTCACCGCCCTTCTGGAAAAAACCCACAGCGGACCCCACCGAACTCAAAAATTACCGCCCAATATCACTCCTTCCTTTCCCGGCCAAAGTCATCGAGAAAGCAGTCAACAACCAGCTCGCCGCTTTCCTCGAAGCCAACAAATCCCTCGAATCCTCACAATCTGGCTTCCGAGCAAAACACAGCACTGAGACCGCCCTCATCGCAGCCACAGACGACATTCGAACACTACTGGACAATGGAGACACAGTCGCCCTCATCCTCCTCGACCTCTCTGCAGCCTTCGACACAGTCTGCCACAGCACCCTTTTACAACGCCTCAGAAACATCGGAATACAAGGAAAAGCACTTGAATGGATCACCTCGTTCCTCACCGGAAGAACCCAGAGAGTCCGCCTTCCACCATTCAAGTCCGAGGCCACTGAAGTCATCTGTGGCGTACCACAAGGATCCTCACTCAGTCCCACCCTCTTCAACGTATACATGAGCCCCCTTGCGGCCATCGCACGCCAACACAACATCATCTCTTACGCAGATGACACTCAACTGATCCTATCTCTCACCAATGACCCCAGCACCGCCAAAACTAACCTACACGAAGGAATGAAAGAAGTTGCCGAATGGATGAAACACAGCCGTCTGAAACTGAACTCAGATAAAACAGAAGTCCTCATCTTAGGTACATCCCCCTCTGCATGGGACGACTCTTGGTGGCCGGAAGCCCTTGGAAAAGCACCCATCCCGACAGACCACGCACGGAACCTAGGCGTTATCCTGGATTCTTCACTTTCAATGAATAGACAAGTCAGCGCCGTATCCTCATCCTGCTTCAACATTCTTCGCATGCTCAAAAAAACATTTCGCTGGATCCCCACCGAAACCAGAAAAACAGTCACCCATGCTCTGGTCACGAGCCAACTGGACTACGGAAACACCCTCTACGCAGGTACTACCGCGAAACTCCAGAAGAAACTCCAACGAATCCAAAACGCCTCAGCCAGGATCATATTAGACATCCCGCGTAACGAACACATCTCTGGTCACCTGAAAGACCTCCACTGGCTACCCGTCAATAAGAGGATCACTTTCCGACTGCTAACCCACGCACACAAATCACTCTACGACATCGGACCAGAATGCCTCAACTCACGACTGTCCTTCTACACCCCCTCCCGCCAACTACGTTCTTCCAGCCAAGCCCTCGCCACTGTACCTCGCATCAACAAGACAACCATGGGAGGCAGATCCTTCTCATACCTGGCTGCTAAAACATGGAACTCACTCCCCACTTACCTTCGCCTTACCCAGAACCACCTAGCATTCAGAAAGCAACTTAAAACGTGGATATTTGACAAGTAATCCTCTTCCCCTCCCTAAGCGCCTTGAGACCCTCTGGGTATGTAGTGCGCTATATAAATTCTTTGACTTGACTTGACTTGACTAATAGCAATCCCATCCTGACTCGATCACTATATCAAATGAAAGACATCACAATTGTTTTAAAAAACCTGTCTGCTAAACATTCTCAGATCGAAATGACTCGCGTTTCATGTCAGTTACTCACGGAAATGCTCATTCACGGTCTGCTTCTAGTTTCCACCAATGTCGGTATAGCTGAGATAACCAGGATGGCCCTTAGCTCTTATTTGAATGCTCATTGGTTGGTTACGCGGTCACGTGACCGCGATAGCGCGAAGCATAAGAAATTATAAACTAAGCTATTTGAAAATAAACTTAACTCTGTAAGAGTATTACGTTTCACCCAAAAGAATAATCATCACTCGATTATTTGGAAAATAAAGATTAAAACACATTCGAAATCATGCAGTGAGTAAACTTGAGGCGAGAATGATTAATTGACAGGTAAACATTATCATGATGATAGCGTGTCGGCCATGTTGGAGTGGAATGTAACCCAGGTTCACAGAGTAAACAAATAAACATTGTCATGATGGTTAAAGTGTCTACCATCTTGTAATGAGATATGACCAAGGTTCAGCAGAGTAAACCGGTGTCAGTACAGGAAAAACAAAGAACTTCCTGGTGATTTTATAGAAAACATGATAATTCTAGTCTGTCGTTAAGCCCATGTGGCTGGAGACTCCCCATCTTTTTTTTATCCAGAAATATTCAGCTCTTAGTCTCATTTTATGTGAATCCATATCTGGGCGTGTTTCAATCACCTCCAGTATAGTAAAGCGTAACTGAGAAATATTGTGTCCTGCTTCTGCCCAGTGTGTTGTCACTGTTGATTTCTGATTTTTTAAACGGATGTTGCTCTTATGTTCTGTTATTCTTATCTTGATTTTCCGTTCTGTTTGCCCAACATATAGTTTGCCGCAGGGGCATTTAATGCCATAAATCACCCCTTTGGTGTCACAGGTGCTTGAATGTCGTAGTGGAATCAGTTGCCAAGTTCTAGGATGTGTGAAGGATGGCCCTGTTATCACATTATTGCAATGCGTGCAGTTCTCGCATTTACGCATTCCTTTGTGGACCGTCTTTCTCTGATTCATTTCTTTCTTCTTCAGCAATTCTTTTAAATTTTTAGATCTTATAGGCAAATGTTATGCGTTCTGCGAACAAAAGTTGAAGATCAGGTTCTTGAACAATGATAGACCAATGTTTTCTCATGATACTGGTGATTTGACGTGCCTGCATGGAATGTTTCAGAACACAAACAGTGAGTTTTTGATTAGACTTGTCCTTTTTTGTCAGTAAAGACTCTCTAGTCATGGCCATGACTTTGGTTTTTGACTCTTGTCAGTTAGTTTGGTTGGATATCCTCGTTTTTCAAATTTTTTGATCTGTCTGTCGATAGTGTCTGAGACATCATTGGAGTCCGATGTGATCCTTTTGTATCGAATAAACTGAGATAGTGGTAAATGGCTTTTGAGGGAATGATGGTGAAAGCTCGCAAAGTGTAGTCCGCTATTTCGATCAGTTTCTTTTATGTGTACATTCGTGCACATATGGCCCTGTTTTATGGAGATTTTTACATCCAAAAAAGATAGTTGATGCTGGTCAATCACATGTGTGAACTTAATCCTTTCATGTTTTAAATTCAACATCTGAATGTTTGCTTCCAACTCCTCCTTCTTGCCTCTCCAGATGATAAAAATATCATCTATATAACGTTTATAGACCAGTAGTCCTGTTTTCCAATTTGGGTCATCAAGTATGTGGTCACTCTCGAACTTGGACATAAAAATGTTCGCATATGACGGTGCCCCAGCAAAACCCATGCTGGTGCCACTGCATTGTGCATAATATTGTTGTTCCCATTCCAAGTAACTGTGAAAAAGCGCAAAATGTAGGATTTCCATCAGAATTTTTTTTTCTGGTCCTTCTACTTCATTCTGTAGTAAACACCACTCCATTGCTTCTATTCCCTCGTTATGGGGGATCGAGGTGTATAGTGCAGTTACGTCAATTGAACTGAGCCATATCTCTTCATTTTTTGGAATTTCAACGCTCTGTAGAATGTTTAAAAATGCAGTAGTGTCTTTTATGTGGGTGCACCAGTTTTGAACTAATGGTTGTAGGAACCAATCTAAATATTGTCCGATGGGTTCGGAAAGTGAACCACAAGCAGATACAATAGGCCTAAATGGTGGTCGTGTCGGATGTTTATGCATCTTAGGCAACATGTAGAACTGTGGCCTCCTTGGATATTTTATGTTGAGGAATTGGTAGGTTTTGTTGGTGATCCATTTCATCTCCAAAGCTTTATCTAGTATCTCTTTGAGAGTGGCTGCAAAAATTTCTGTCGGGTCTTGGTCATGTTTGTGGTAGATATTGGTATCTTGCAAATGTTGACTTACACTTTCCTTGTAAAATGTCGAATTCATTACCACTAGGGCTCCCCCTTTGTCCGCTTTCTGGATAGTTATTTCAGTCATTTCTTTTAGAGATTTGAGTGTATTCCATTTTTTTCTTAGAAAAATTGCTCTTAGTACCGCTCTTATAGTTGATCTTCTTTATTTCTGTGGTGATCACTCGTTCATAGGCATCAATTGTTTTATGTGATATACTCCACAAAAGGAATGCGTAAATGCAAGAACTGCACGCATTGCAATAATGTGATAACAGGGCCATCCTTCACACATCCTAGAACTGGGCAACTGATTCCACTACGACATTCAAGCACCTGTGACACCAAAGGGGTGATTTATGGCATTAAATGCCCCTGCGGTAAACTATATGTTGGGCAAACAGAACGGAAAATCAAGATAAGAATAACAGAACATAAGAGCAACATCCGTTTAAAAAATCAGAAATCAACAGTGGCAACACACTGGGCAGAAGCAGGACACAATATTTCTCAGTTACGCTTTACTATACTGGAGGTGATTGAAACACGCCCAGATATGGATTCACATAAAATGAGTCTAAGAGCTGTATAGTTCTGGTTAAAAACGATGGGAAGTCTCCAGCCACATGGGCTTAACGACAGACTAGAATTATCATGTTTTCTATAAAATCACCAGGAAGTTATTTGTTTTTCCTGTACTGACACCGGTTTACTCTGCTGAACCTTGGTCATATCTCATTACAAGATGGTAGACACTTTAACCATCATGACAATGTTTATTTGTTTACTCTGTGAACCTGGGTTACATTCCACTCCAACATGGCCGACACGCTATCATCATGATAATGTTTACCTGTCAATTAATCATTTTCGCCTCAAGTTTACTCACTGCATGATTTCGAATGTGTTTTAATCTTTATTTTCCAAATAATCGAGTGATGATTATTCTTTTGGGTGAAACGTAATACTCTTACAGAGTTAAGTTTATTTTCAAATAGCTTAGTTTATAATTTCTTATGCTTCGCGCTATCGCGGTCATGTGACCGCGTAACCAACCAATGAGCATTCAAATAAGAGCTAAGAGCCATCCTGGTTATCTCAGCTATACCGACATTGGTGGAAACTAGAAGCAGACCGTGAATGAGCATTTCCGTGAGTAACTGACATGAAACGCGAGTCGTTTCGATCTGAGAATGTTTAGCAGACAGGTTTTTTAAAACAATTGTGATGTCTTTCATTTGATATAGTGATCGAGTCAGGATGGGATTGCTATTACAACTGCAATAGTTAGACTGTGCCAGAACTGACTGTATATAGTCGGCATTAGCTCATTATTGTAATCACCGAGGGGCCACATTAGTAACCGACTGGCAATCACGTTTGCCTCTTAAAAATGCTAGCGTTACACAAATGTTCACGTTTTTGGGTTAAATTGCTTAGCGCTTTGAATCATGTAACCATTACATTTTTGTATATCTTCAAACATAGCTTTGGGCTCAAAAAATGTTTTTTTGTTTTTTTCCATAGAGACCCCCGAGGAAGGGTCCGTTTGTACCCGAAATGCATTGGGTCAATTGGAAATGCTTTAAATAATGAATCTCGTAAATATTTGAAAATACATGCTCAATGAAGAAAAATACTGAATAAAACATTGCATTGGAAGATGCTTCAAAAAAAACTTTTTCTCATGGATTTTTGTTGAACGGTGATGATCTAAAGAATAGGACCTTTTCAGGTCCAAGTGTAAATGTGCACACCTCAAACAGAGTGTAGAATTTCTGCTCTCACCTATTTTGAACCAACCAAGAAGGACCAGGGCAGCTCACAAATGCCACAGCACCCTGACTTCTTTGGAGAACATAGTGCGAAAGTAGCTGTCAGCTGTTGTAGCCCTCTTTCACCTTACAGACTCCAGCTGCCATATAGATGTTTCAGGAAACCATAGTTTGGGGATCGTGTTTTTGATGGCAACAGGTTACTTTTTGTGCAGAGGGACGTGTAGGTTGAAGTCTAATTTCGACAGCCTTCTCAATCACTGATTACTGTTAATTGTGGGCTTTGTCTACATTTGACTCTTGCCACATTGATGTCCATTTACGTTTCCTCTACTTGCTTCCTACGTCTATTTTTTTCACAATGCACAGCTCCTAAAGAAGACGTCTTAAGTACTTTAATCCCATGTTTTTATCTTTTAGATTTCAACTGAATCTGATCTAGTTATTTCATTCAATGTTGAGCTACTTTATAATTAAATTACATTCCCATCTTGGAGCCTGAGTGCTCTAAAGGAAGACATTTAGTTGCCTCCTCAGCAGAGATGTCCACTCCGGGTCAAATGCTTAATTATGTCCATGAGAGCAGTAAGTGCACAAACATAATTAAGCTTTTGATTGATTTGTGCCTCAGCCTCATTTGTCCAGCGTGTCAGGCATTGACATTTTTCCTTTTAGTCTTTAAACATGTCTGCTTACTGCAGTCGACTTAACACTTTTAACATTCTGATACAGTGATAGTGATTTAGCGTGTGTTACTTTTTATTTTAAAAGTACTGGAGTTTTTACCTAGGGAAGATGACAAATGTGATAAAAGGATTGTAGTCTATGTGTGTACCTATAACAGCACCCGGGTGTCCAATATAGGTTATACTTTTTATGTCTGCATCAGGCCACCCACTGATTTCTGTGGCCAGTTTTTCTGCAATGACCAGTGGGTACAGATTTCCGAGACCTCACCACGTCTTCAACAAGGCCGACTCCGTCATCGCACCCCATCTCCGGGACATCATCAACGCCTCCTTCGACACCCCCACCTTCCCAGAGAGCTGGAAGCACGCCGAACTCAGCGCCCTACTGAAGAAACCATCAGCGGACCCCACCGACCTCAAAAACTACCGCCCCATCTCACTCCTTCCTTTTGCTGCCAAAGTCATCGAGAAGACCGTCAACAAACAGCTGGCCGCCTTCCTCGAGACGAATGGATCCCTCGACCACTCGCAGTCCGGCTTCCGGGCCAACCACAGCACCGAGACCGCCCTCATCGCAGCCACCGAGACATCTGAGCCCTGCTCGACAACGGGGAAACAGCGGCCCTCATCCTCCTGGACCTCTCCGCAGCGTTCGACACGGTCTGCCACCGCACCCTAGTGCAGCGCCTCAACAACATCGGAATCCAGGAGAAGCCACTGGAGTGGATCATCTCCTTCCTCGCCGGAAGAACACAGAGAGTCCGCCTCCCCCGTTCAGATCCGAGGCCACCGAAGTCATCTGCGGCGTACCACAAGGATCATCGCTCAGCCCCACGCTGTTCAACATCTACATGAGCCCCCTCGCGGTGATCGCACGCCAACACAACCTCAACATCATCTCCTACGCCGACGACACCCAGCTGATCCTCTCCCTCACCAACGGCCCCGCCACCGCCAGGACGAACCTACACGAAGGGATGATAGACGTAGCCGAGTGGATGATGAACAGCCGCCTAAAACTGAACTCAAATAAGACAGAAGTCCTCATCCTGGGATCAACACCCTCCGCCTGGGACGACTCCTAGTGGCCCCCCACCCTGGGCAGCGCACCCAAACCAACGGACCATGCACGCAACCTGGGCTTCATCCTGGACTCCTCCCTCTCGATGACCAGACAAGTCAACGCCGTCTCCTCGTCATGCTTCAACATCCTACGCATGCTACGTAAGATCTTCCGGTGGATCCCCACCGAAACCAGGAAGACGGTCACCCAGGCCCTAGTCACCAGCCGACTGGACTACGGTAACTCCCTCTACGCCGGAACCACAGCCAAACTTTAGAAAAGACTCCAGCGCATTCAGAACGCCTCAGCATCCTGGACATCCCCCGACACAGCCACATCTCCGGACACCTTAGAGACCTGCACTGGCTCCCCGTCAGCAAGAGAATCACGTTCGGACTCCAGACCCATAAAGCTCTCCACAACCAAGGCCCCAGATACCTCAACGATTGCCTGACCTCCTACACTCCGACCCGCCCGCTACGATCGACCAGCCACGCCCTCGCCGCCATTCCCCGCATCCGAAGAGCCACAACGGGAGGAAGATCCTTCTCCTACCTGGCAGCCAAGACGTGGAACTCCCTCCCCATCCACCTCCGCCTGACCCAAGACCACCTCTCCTTCAGGAAGCAACTCAAGACCTGGCTGTTCGAGCAGTAGCTGACCCCCTCCCCCAAGCGCCTTGAGACCCTCCGGGTGAGTAGCGCGCTATACAAATGCTGTGATTTGATTGATTTCCGAGATATGGATTGAAAGAGGTATGTACATGTGCAGTATTATGGTAAGCAATGAGAAATTGTTTAATTTATAATATACAAATGTATCTGAAGTATACAAAGCCCAGTTCAGAGAAGCTTCCAGTTGGCTTTTTAAGTCTTCTAAGTAGGTAAATTGAAATGAAAGCAAGTTCAAGTGAGGCATCCAAGGTGGGTTTGTGAGGATGCTTCTGGAATGCAGAGGGATGCATGAGGCTATACATAATGGCTGATTGGGAATTGGGAAAGAAGACAACTAATTACAAAGCAGCCCTCACATGACAGTGAACAATGTTTAGTAGCTGATACATATTCTTAGTCTACCCTTTTCGAGGCACAAAAAACGAACACGAGCTAACCTGAGCCAAACCAAGCAAGGCTGACATTGTACCATCACACAAAGAGCTACAGTAAGAATTGTTGGAACAATATCACAGTTAAATGGAACTGGCCTGTTAATCTTAAACACTTGTGGTAATAGATCAGATTCTTGCAACACCTACCTAACCTGTAAGCGAGAGCTCCACTTTGACCCTTTTGGGTATCATGTTACACCTGTGTAGCCATACAACCAGCACAATACATTATCTTGCATAGGGCAGAACTCTGGAACATCTGCCTGAATTTTTAGAGGCAATGTAACAGTAGTACGAAAAGAGGACAGTACCAAAAACCCCAATCTCATGTCTGTAATCTATACAACAATGTGAGAGGTGGCAGGGCCAAATTTGCGCTGAGTCGATATAAAGAACTGTACTCCAAACTCTCAAATATTGCTCCAGGCATAAATGGGGACAGCCACCTTGCGTCCCAAAGCTTTGAAGATAAAATCCCCAAGTATCAATATAGTCACAGTTTTTAGGTCTAGTCTAGTCTAGGATGGTGGGCGAGATTTATAGTAAGGCTTCCGAAAAGTCTACCCAACTGCGGATCGCGTACAGTTTGTGAGCCAGGCGCGTGCACAGGAATTCGCTCCCCCTACCCCTCCCACAAAGCAAGACAAGACAAGACAAGAACATCAAAGCGACCGTGGCCGCTCGAATTCTATTTGCCACCAGCCACTTCCCGCGCTCCGCAGGTCATAAACAGGACCATCTGCTCGTGAATCGGAATGCTGGCATGGTTGCCCAGCCCCCCTCCCAGCGCTGCCTTTCCTCTGCCATTCTATGGTTTCCAATACGTCTTACTAAAACCTAGTTATCTATGCTGAAGGTTTTTTTTTTTTTTTAGGGGACTTGTTTGCATGTTTTGACGTGGCTGAGTGGGAAACAAATCGTTTATCTTATATTGCTGAAGCAACCTTTCAAATATATGTTCCTGCTATCCACGTGAGTTGGAAATTACATAAAACATGCAATTTCTGTGAGAAGGGCGGTGGTTAGGCTTCGACTCTAGATTTCTTCTCCATGGTTTCTTACAACATTTAACAGTTTAACTGTAGCACTCTACCGCCCTCACTCTACCACTCTACCGCCCTCACTCTACCGCCCTCACTCTACCACTTTACCACCCTCACTCTACCACTCTACTGCCCTCACTCTAGCGCCCTCACTCTACCACTCTACTGCCCTCACTCTAGCACCCCCCCTCTACCGCCCCCACTCTACCGCCCCCACTCTACCGCCCCCACTCTAGCGCCCTCACTCTACCACTCTAGCGCCCTCACTCTACCACTCTAGCGCCCTCACTCTACCACTCTAGCGCCCTCACTCTACCACTCTAGCGCCCTCACTCTACCACTCTAGCGCCCTCACTCTAGCGCCCTCACTCTAGCGCCCTCTCTACCACTCTATTACCCTCACTCTACTGCCCTCTCTACCACTCTACTGCCCTCACTCTACTGCCCTCACTCTACTGCCCTCACTCTACTGCCCTCTCTACCACTCTACTGCCCTCACTCTACTGCCCTCTCTACCACTCTACTGCCCTCACTCTACCACTCTACTGCCCTTACTCTACCACTCTCACACTACCACTTTACCACCCTCACACTACCACTTTACCGCCCTCACACTACCACCCTCACTCTACCGCCCCCCTCATACCACTCTACCGCTCCCACTCTACCGCCCACACACCATGGCGCCGTGGTCAGAGGGCCCTCCGCCTTTCATCACGCCGAAGGCTGGAACAGCCTTCTCTGGAGGCACTCCCTCAAGAAAGAATCTGCTTTGGGGGGGGAGACCTAGACTTACCGGGCGACGGCACTCTGTAGCACCCGCGGCCCCCTCCGCCCTGTCTCAGCAACACTGACCATCGCTTATTTCTTCGCGGTTAGCTCGAGCTGTTGCGGATTTGTGTAATCCCACAGACCCACGACCTGAGCTTCCCTGCCGCTACTTGGTGCCTGCCTCTTCCCACTGGGAAGCTGCGAACACAACAGACGGCGGCGAAGGGGAAACCCGACGGCCGTCAGCCACGCTTAACCTTTGAATCTAAAAAAACTGCAACAAGGTCGACCTCTGTGGAGGCTGAATCCGCAACTATGGACCATGCACAATCCACCCCACAATCCTCTGAGTACGATGTTAAAACGCTGCTGCTAGCGGTACAACATAGCCTGACGGACCTCTCGGGAAAGATGGATACTATGAACAATCGGCTTGACTTTTTGGTGCAAAAGGTCGATTAACATGATGGGCAATTGAAAGAGGCCGAAAAGCGCATCTCTGACAACGAAGATGTTACAAATCGAATGCATACTCAAGTGGCTAATATGGATAAACTTCTAAAAGTCATTGCGGCAAAGAATGAGGACATTGAAGCAAAGAGCCGTCGCAACAACATTCGCATCTTGGGTATTCCGGAGAGCACGAATACGGGACGTAAGGATGAATACATTGAGCGCCTCCTGAAGAGCTCCTTTGGTAAAGAATCCTTCTCGCCGTACTTGGTGGTTAAACGCGCGCACCGCTCCTTGGGCCAGCAGCCCCCTCCAGGAGAAGCCCCGAGACCCATCACTGCGCGCCTTCTCAATTACCGGGATCGCAATGTGGCACTGTAGAAGGCCCGTGAACTGAAACCGCTGTAATTTGAGGGCAATGTATACACCATTTCTCCGGACTTTACACTAGCGGTTCAGGAAGCTCGTTGGAAGTTCCTCACTGTAAAGCAAAAACTTCGGAAGGCTCAGATCGCGTATGCTCTCGTATACCACGCGAGGCTCCGAATTACGCCCAATGGGAAACACGTCTTTTGTACGAATCCACAACAGGTAGATTACTTTTTGAAAACCAACTTGAGACACTCTCTACGCCGAAACGGTGCTTCTAGATCGCCTTCTCCTCTTAGTGGCTGACTGAGCGCACAATGTCCACCTGCTGTGCGCCATGTCTACTTGCATCGTCTCATGCTCACCGTGTAATAGGACATTGTCAATAGCTGTATCGTCATCCGATTGCGGAGGACTGCATACAATTGTGTCTTCTGATATATCGTTTCCACTGTATAGACACATGAACAGATAAGTGTCCTTAGTACCTACTTTAATATTTGGGACCCAGATTGTATATCTGTATTGTTTGTTGCGTGTTAAGTAGACTTAAATGTTACTTTGCCAAGCACCCTTCCCCCCTGTGCCCCTCTTACCCCTATGGGTTTACACCCAGGGACTGCACTGCAGATAGTAAGACCCCAGGAAGGGAATGCCGCTCACTGGCGCTGGTTGGTTGTAACGATTTAGATGTCTCTGTTTCACTTTTTGGGTGGGCTATGCTATGCTGACACATTTAGGATGTTGTTGTGGGAGGGGGTGGTAAGGGTTGTACTGTGTTCCTCCGAGGGCCACTTGTTACAGTATTTTGTTAAAGGGGGGAGGGTTTGGGATGAGGATGTTCTTAAATCTTTTCGTACATATTGAAAAATTACAGCTAGACAGGGCCACCGATATATGCATAGCTGCACTTACGTGCGATACTGACAGCCTCAACGTGTATCATTGCCAAATCTACAGAGATGACACAAAATTATATTCCTTGTCTCAAACTGCTCACATGGAATGTCAGAGGTCTTCGTGACCCTCGCAAACGCGGTCAGGTTTTAGTTTATTTAGACAGACACCACATCCAAGTAGCCATGCTTCAGGAAACGCGTATGGACCCTAGGCATCCTCCCTTTTTCAGCGCAAAATGGGCATCTACATGTGTTTATTCTTCTTATTCCACCTACTCGTGGCACGATTATTCTAATTAAGAAAAACACGCCATTCATAATGGGGGGCACGCATAGTGACGCCAGTCCCCGAAGATGTATGCTCTGGGGTTCGCTGGCTACACAATCTGTCAAGAGTACTCTCTCTCATATGTCAATCACCCCTGCTCTTCCTTCACGTCTGATCACTGCCAGCTAACAAAAGATAACAGGGATTTGTGGATGAGCAAGTATGACAGTGAGAAAATCGAAGTTTGATGGGGAGTTGAGGGAAAAAGAAGGTGGGTGTGTGAGGAAGGATGACTGGGAGTGAACGAGAGGGGCAGTAAGCAATTATGGGACTGAAGACAGTAGAGCAATGAGTACATGAACAGATGTGTAGGACTGTGTCTTGAAGTAATGGGGCAGTGCAACCTCCCACAAAGTACCATGGGCTTGAAGGACATCTGCCTGGTTTATGGGCAGGAGTTGGAGGTTGTTGGGTAATTCTTGTATTTTTTGTGGCTTTTGCAGTTTTCACAGACTGTAGGTTGAATGCTTGGAAGTTTTCCTCTGCTCTCAGATTTAGAGACAATATGTTCCTTAGGGTTGATCCCTGTAGAAGTAGATAGCTTATATATTGTAGCAACTGACCTATAGGTTCAGAGAAGCCAACATCAGATACTTTAAGGCTGTTGTGGGTTGACGACATTCACAGGTCAACTTGAGAAGATCAAGAATCGAGAGAATCAGATTTGAGAAATGAGCGGTATTTGAATAGTAGTAAGTTAGGTAGCTTCAATTTGACTGAGACTTTAGATTTCAGTGGCTTTGATTCAGTTTAAATTGTCCTGTATATTTATTATCTGAGAAGGTGTTTTTAAGTGGGGTTTTGAGTATGGTCAAGCAGTCACTCACAGGAGATACAAAGAAAAGAACAAACCAGTCCAGGGTGTGGTCTGTTCAAGTGAGTGGGGCCTTGAATCAGTTGAGTGAGCCCTGTTACCATGAAGGGGGAAAAGTATTTCAGGGATTTTCAACATAGCTGTTAAATTGGTGAAGATTATTGTCATGAATTATTAAATTGAGATGCTTGGCATGAAGTTTTAGTTTTATCACAGTAAAACATTGTAGAGTGCACGTGTCAGTTTTCATTGAAAAATGTGTTTTCTGATAATATTTACCTGTTCTTAAAGTTAGTAATTTTTATGGGAACGAAACAGAATTTCATCTTTGGAAATAAAAATATTATTAATTATAATAATCCAAACAGTAACATTTAATTCTTTATTTGATATATATAATCTCTTTCTGCAGGGTTCATGCTCCTATTTCTAGACAACGTGTTTATGACAAGTTGTATGCATTGGACATATATATTTTGGTTTTAGCCTATTACTATTTCTCAGTCTAAGTAACTTTTATATACATGCCAAAAAATGTTTTAAACAATTAATACGAAGTTGTTGTTTTGAGGCATGTACTGGTGGTTAGTAGATTCTGGGAGTTTGAGTGAACGTCTCCACAATGGTAGCACACCAAGGGATAGACCTTATGAGGAAACTGATGAATAGATATCCTTCCTGGTTTGTTTCCTGCACTGCCAGTTTAAAAGACAGATCAGCAATAATACAATTGAGGTGATGATTGATTTAGATTTTAGGACCGGATTCAGTTTATTTTTCTACGTTGCTTGCTAATGCGCACACATGACCTTTTTCTTCAGAGACAAACTCTAAATCACAGTTTTCAGATGTGCTGACTTCCCTGTTCTAGGCTGTAGAGGGACCTTAAGGGGTCAGATGAAAGAGCCTGCGGGGCATGGCCGAAGCCAGGTTCATCAGACTGGGTCAGCAAACACTACATACATGCAAACCTTTTTTTCCCTTTTCTATCCCTCCCCAACCCTTCTCAATCCAGATAACTGACTGACATATCCACCACTCAAATTACTTTGATATTTCCCTATACGGATTCAACACTAATCCTTATGGGTTCCAGAGTAGCGTGCTACTCGCCAAACAAGCGCTATATAAATGCAAACTTCTTTTCCCTCTTCTATCACGCCGCTAGCTACCTTTCTTCATCCGAGTAACTGAATAACCTATCCACCACACAAATTACCTTCATATTTTATTATACTAATTTTCAACACTAATCCTTTATGGGGTTTAGAGTAGCTTGCTACTCGCCAATAAAGCACTTCAACACCCCATCAGGGGAAACAAGCGCTATATAAATGCAAACTGTTTTCCCTTCCCAATCCAAATACTTGACTAACATATCCACCACTCAAATGACTTTCATATTTCACTATACTAATTCAACACTAATCCTTATAGGTTCCGGAGTAGCGTGCTACTCGCCAAAGAAGCGCTTCAAAACCCCATCAGGGGTAGCAAGCACTATATAAATGCAAACCTCTTTTCACTCTTCTATTCCGCCGCAACCCTTCTTTATCTAAGTAACTGAATAACATATCCACCACACATATTACTTTCATATTTCACTATACTAATTTTCAACACTAATCCTTTATGGGTTCCGAAGTAGCATACTACTCGCCAAAAAAACTTGCCAAAAAAACGCTTCAGCACCCCATCAGGGGTAACAAGCGCTATATAAATACATACCTTTTTTTCTCTCTTCTATCCCTCCACTATCCTTCTCACTCCAAATAACTGACTAATATCCACCACTCAAATGACTTTCATATTTCACTGTACTAATTAACCACTAATCCTTCATGGGTTTCCGGAGTAGCGTGCTACTCACCAAAAAAGAAAGCGCTTCAACACCCCAGCAGGGGTAACAAGCGCTATATAAATACAAACCTTTTTTCCCCTCTTCTATCCTTCCGCTATCCTTTTGAATCCAAATAATTGACTAACCTAGCCACCACTTAAATCACTTTCATATTTAACTATACTTATTTAACACTAATCCTTTATGGGGTCTGGAGTAGCGTGCTACTCGCAGAAAAAGCACTTTGACGCCTCGTCCGGGGTAGTAAGCGCTATATAAATGCAATTACAATACAATACATTCCGAGCTGCTGCCACAAACTAGACCTGGCAGGTTTTTCATCTGAGTTGGAGAGGGGGCGTCTTGAGGACTTGTGGCTTTTACTAAGAGAATCACAATAGTTACATTTTCTTGAGAGATCAAGGAACTGGTGTATGTTATTCTTGTTATGTATTATGGAGTACATCGGGTAATGGTTTGAAGTTGTGAATTAATGGTAAAGGTGATTTTTTTAAAAGAGTATAATTAGATGGTATAGTTGTCCATCTTCTTTCAACCCAGTTTGGGCAATCTAGGGAAAACTCTTAACCACTGTCTTCACTCTAATGAAATGCAATCTAAAGCTGCAAATGTGGATTTCTTTCAGGCTTACTTTCTCAGGGTGGGGAACGATGTGCAAGATCTAGAGGAATCGAATACTGTGGAGATGGCATATTTAACTTGGGGCCTTCCATATAGTCAAAATCGGCAGCAGAGCAGAATGGTAGTTCTTCAGCAGGGCTCTCCAGGCGTGTTCCTTGGGAAAATAGGCAGCGCTTGATTCCATTTTCTGAAAGCACTGTTCGAAGCAGGGTCCATGCCGGTGAATGTTCAAAAGGTGCTTAGAAAACTGGTGGAAAGATCCAGTTTAAATATCTAAATTCAGGATGTTGGACCAGGTTCCAGTCAATCGGAATAGGGCACAGTTTTCCTTGTTCAGATAGTATTCGGAGAAGGGCCTTACACCAGAATGCATTTTACTGGTCCCTGCCTAAAAGGAGATGAACAGGTACACCTTCCACGATGATGCTCTAAGAGGAAGCCAAGAGGCCTTCTTAAACGGAGGACATCCTTTACTCCTGTTTTGGCGATGTGGTACAATACTCTTTTGCCCTAACTCACTACCTGTCTTCCGAATCTAGAGATGTCCGCTAGCCCAGCGGACATCTTACATTTGCATGAACCTCTGCTTTGGCGGTTCCTGTCAATGTATTAAATGATTGATGGACGGCTCCGTTAACCTGACTCAATCATCCATCAAATGTTTAACCTGGTTTTTTTCTTCTTCATAAACAAACTCCCAAAGTAAGATTTTATTTTGGAAGGGGAAAAAATCCTAATGACCCCCACGTCATGGGTGTTGCCTCCTATAACGCGGGGGTCATTTTGTAGTTTTTACTGCCCCTTACTTACAGTTTTTATCTGGCCATTATGGACAGTGAAAACCAGCCATTTGATTTAACTTGGAAAGGCGCTCAAATGGCAAAACGTGTATGTCAGTGGTGGAGACTGAGTAGTCTCCATTGCTGACATACTGAAGTTCCCCCTTTGTTAAATAAGGCGGGCGGAACTTCAGTTTGGCGGAAAATGTACTCTGTTGTGGTGGAGTACCCTCCCCACCAACCTTTAAATTAGGGCCCAAGAGTATTCTAATCAGACTGCACTAGAAATAAAAGCAGAGGAAGAAGTGTTAGGGGGTTTGTCCTCATATGCAGTATCTATTCTCTTTGTTTCATCCTCTAAAATGTTTGCGAATGGCTACAGGTCACCTCAGTTGTTGGATTGGTAGGGGTTGCACACATGATCTGTCAACAAAATATTGTTCTGCTGTTCCTCTAATAGTAGAATGCAGAGTCCAGGAGTGGCTGTGTCCAGGTAGGCCCACCTAGGGTCTATAGTTGGAAATCCATTTGTTGGATTTTAATACTATCAGGTGTCATGCTTCATCATATGGGCTGCTCCTCGTTGGGTCGGCGGTGCAATACCAAACGGGCTCACCTTAAAAAGGGGCACTTTATCATATCTTTTATCCAACAGCCGTTTGGTGAAGTGTGGGTATGGGGCCATAAGCGTGTAGATGTGCAAACGTGATTTTAAAAGGTAGGACTGGGAGTACCTGGCATGGAACAATTTTATTCTGGGGGTCTCCTGTTCTAATTAAAAATAGTGAGCACAGCACTCGTCTGAGAATAATGTCTCGAGGTAGAGTGTCCGTGTCTTATTCATCAGGGGGTCAACATGTTTTTCGCGTATTGTAGTTACTCACGATTCTTCAGGACCAAAACAAATGAATAACTATCTACACTTAAAATTCTATTGATAACTCTGTTAATACAACAGACGTTAAAATACCTGTGGTAGCCTGGATCTCCCTAAGTCAGTAATATGTCCAGGCACCAGCAGTACCCGGTGGTCAAAACACAAGGCGTTGCTCCTATGTAAGCTGGAATTCAATGTCCAAGCGTCGGTCATCGAGACCTACCGAACGCACCGGGTCCGGGAGGTCAATGATTGCGAAACGCTATGCTCAAAATGTTCTCAGCATCTCAGATTGTAATCATGAATGGGTTCCTCGTCTGTTCCGAGCCTTTGGATGTAATATCTTTGGGAGGCCAGCAAGCATGTATTCTGGGTGCAGCTACTTCACCCCAAAAACTGTATATGTGCTACAACCAGCCTCAACTTGGGCCAATGGCACTAAAGGGAAACTACAGGATCAGTACACCAGTGGATCTTTGTACACACAAACCTGTCCCTGAAAAACCCCAGATTGGCAGTTTGAGGTCGATGAGGAAGAGACAATCCACAAACACTTCTCAAAAATGTTACAGGTCTTTAGGAAAAAGCATAAGTGGAAGGTATGGCACAGCTGCTCAAATAGTTTGGGACTCAAGTCATTTCAAAATCTTTATGGAATTAATGATATGAAACGATAGTTCAAGAATAGTAATTAGACCAAAAATAACTGGGCAAGTCTGGCCTTTTTAAAGCTTGTATGACCTCAGTCAGTTTCTCCAAGGAGAGAACTTTTTGTAATTTTTCAGTGGGATTGGCTAGCATATCAGATTGCTAAAATGTTTGTTTTTGCAGTAGCTCAGTATCTATCAAAAAGGTGGTTTGGCGCTTTCTACATTTCACAGTCAGAGCTCCGCCAGCCAGAGCTCTGCCAGCCATTTGGTCTCAGCTCTGCATGACAATAGAGGTAGTTTCTGCGATGAGCTCTTATCGGCGTGATCTTGTGTCCTTATGTAGAGCACTTGCTAGAGTTGGCCTCTAGACACCTACATCTATTGTGCAACATTAATGTAGGTGAAGGGAGGAGTTGTCAAGAAATGCTGAGCTACTCCATTCCATATTTCTGTGGGCCACCCACAGAGTAAATGGGAGCACAAGTAGCTATTTCCTCAGGAAGATATTTGTGAGGTCCAACCAGAGGTTATTCAACAAGGAATTCGGAGTTACTCTGTTCTTGGGAACTTAATTCAGACGTCCAGGCAGAGGAGGTGTGCGAGGAATTTCGAGACATTTTTTTCTTGTTTATTCTTTGTGAGTCAGCAGGTAGACTTTGAGATTCTAAACATAATGCCGTTTGCTAAGAATAGATTAGCAGGAAGAATAAGAGTGCTCATTTTTCGTGCTTCATTTAGTCTCTGCCAGAAGAAATTAGCTATTTTAACAAAGGCTTGCAAATAAATGATTTTATTAGCCTAACTACGGTATTAATATGTTGAATATGTTGATTCTGATGAATATTATTTATAGTGTCGTTCGCGAACACAGAGCTTGAACTTGTTTCTAAAATAAATATATCATGTTATATCTTTTGTGTTATACCAGAGTAGGGTCTGAGGTGGTTGGGAAGTACTGAACTAAAACGTCTGGCCCATGAAATGATGCATTTGGCTACTTATTGGTTTTGAGCAGTGATGTTGGGCACAAAAGACAATGCTTCGAGCCTTCTCAAAACTGTAGTACAAACGTCTGCCCTTCCATGATGGAGTTTTACATATGAGATATTCTGAAATACACTCCTCTGGTTAACTTGTCACAGGTTGAGTGTCCCCTTGTTATGTCCCTGTATGCCAAGAGTTATGTAGCATTCCCTTTAAATATGTCGACACCAGTGGCTTTTCCCAGACTCTGTAATGCTTAACAGGTTTATATTGTTCTCCAGAGATTCTTAAGGGACATGTTCCTTTACGGGAAGGCTCATCTTTGCTGATGGCCACCTGCTTTTTCTGATTAGATTACTCTTCACTTTATGAAATTTCTGTTCATGATGTGTTCTTTTTCTGAGCTCTATTACTGTCTGTGGGGTAATGTAAAAGGCAAAAGCAATTTGTATGTTGTATTTATGTCACTCTGTTACTTAGCTGCTCCTCATTAGTTTTTGTTGCATTGTGTACAGAGACAAATATTCTCCGTCCTGTTTGCAGCTTGTATGATGTGTGTTTTCCTAGTTATACATTTGAGGAACCACAGAAAGGCATGCTACCCCTAGCTTGATGTTTTGGATACTTTCACTCCTATATAATGATTCCCCCCGGGGGCTTGAATGTGCCCCTTTTGCCAAACTGGAAATGACTGGCCACATCTCTTACAGATACCCATCATTTAGTATTACCTCTTTCTTTGATTGCTGTGCGTTTATGTGGTGTTTAGGTTTGTTTTGGAAGGGGAATACTCTTTATTTGCTACCTTAATTAAGAGCAGCTCAGGGGTTAGACTCTTAAGAGCCTGCTAAACTGCTTCTTCTCCGTAAAGACTGTGTAGGCACTGCCTCCATTGGTTGTGTCCGACCGCCACCCCAACTAGCTCTTTGAGCCTGTCAGAGGCGGCGGTCTTCCTTCACCCCAATGCCCTGGATGTCGAGCGGTCCGCCCAACATCAAAATGAGGGTCTCAATATTGCCAAAGTACTTCGCCCATCTCTTCTGAAGAGAAGCCTTGTTTATATCCTTTGCCAACTGAGTGAATAGTTGGTAACTTTAAAAAAAACGTTTTCATGTATTTGGCTGTGGCTTTGTGTGTATTGGATTTTAAATTTATTATGGACCGGTGCACTCACCACATGCTGACTAAACCTCTTTCAATGAGGTTGCTGACTAAAGGCAACAAAATTGTCAAAGACTGGCTATAAATGTGTAAGTCAATACTGCGATGTATTTTATTTCTTTAAATGACCTTTAAAAAGTGTGTCAAAATGTAAATGATATAGCTGTACCATTAAACTGCTTGGTAAAACTGCGGTGTTTGTAGGAATACAATGTACATTGTATTTTGAAACTATTAGCCTAATCTCCATTGTCTGTTTTTTTGTTTGTTTTTACAGTTACGATAAAATCTACAGGTGAAAAAGGTAAGAGACGTTTTTCTTACATATTTGACCACAAACCATAGCAATCTCCAATAGTTGATTTTTCTTTTTTAGGCTTAATAGACTTGTAATTCAAATGTAAGCTTAGATACAGTAAATAGTATGATACAGAAACACGGACCTAATTATATTTCTCACATGTTGAATTGGTAAGAAATTCACTTTAAAAGAATAATAAAATAGCAACCTTCTTTACCCACAGTGGCTCGATAGCTTAACAAATGGGATGTGTCTTATACATTTCTGCATGTACCCTTGACAGTAGGGATAGACATAGATGGAAAGATTGATAGATCAGACGTCTGCTATTGTAGCCTCTGGTGAAGCATACATACAAGTGAAATATGTTTTAGGTTTAGCAGTATGCGATGATTGAATTAAAAGCATGGTTTTATTTGCATTTACAATATTTTCAAAATGCTTTTCAGTAAAATTACTCTACATATACTTTGCTCACCACTAACTCAAACTTTACCCAACTAATCTACTGTACCTTCAAGTAGGGTAAGAAAAGCATTGTTTTGCACTCTTTTTTTGCAACACAAGCAAGAAGTCTCTTGGATTTTTGCAACTGTTCTTTCAATATTGTATTGTGAAGACTTACTGCATGTTTGGGTTCCACTCTGTGTGGTAGCTAGCCTGGCAAACATGAAACATCTGCAAGCTGAAGATCCAGGATGTGATCCACTTACATGGGCTACCATTGCCACCAGAGTCCAATTCAAGGCCCCTGCCACTGCTTGTAAGACTCGTGTGTAAGGGGCCATTACAATCTTACATTTAGAAAGAACTAGCCCAGCCATTTGGCAAGTTGCTGACCGCATTTAGGGGCTGTATCTATGATCGATGTCCTCTGGTTCAAGAACATCTATGCAGGGAGTTGCTGTTTTGGGAATACATGAAGCAAAGCATTGAACTTGGACGCAAGACTAATCTTGAATTTTTTTCACAAGGCAGAATTTTTTTTCGGGCAGAATAAGGTCTCTTGTTTCATGTGCTACCTGTTCTTGTGTCTGGCTTGTAAGCATGCTATGAGACAAACCAAGTACATGTGTGATACACAGAGGCCACAAAAGGGCTAGTAACATAGATTGGTAGCAACTTTAAATATTTTTTTCTGCCAACTTATTTGTATGTATTAATTTTTGTGTTTGTATAAAGTAGACATGATTCTGATGGATGCTAGAACATTGTTCTTGATCTGGTGGATTAACCTGAGATTAGGTGAAAAGATTGCTGCCTCATTTGGTTTCTAGGTTGCAATTATTTGTGCTCTGAAGATGCCTGTGTCTGCCTTATTCTATATGATTTGTTCCTTAGGTAGTTTGGGGTGCTGGGTTTCAATGTTTTATAAACTATATACTACAACCTGAATGTACATAGTGCTTTCAGAAATGTCAATTTTAGCTTGCATAATAGAATGGTGATATCGTCGAACTTGTCAGTGTGGCTGTTTGAAAAGCAGGAAGGCATCTCAGTAAAGACAATCCTTATTCTGCTTTATGCCAACTAAAGATTTGCCAGCTTGTTTTAACTCCTCTGACGTAAAACCAATTTTGATAGACCTAAGAAGTTTTGTTTTGTAGCTAGTCCCTTTTTTCATGCCATTTATGGAATTGTTTAACTTGAGCTTGTCTAGCATAAGGCTGAGTGATTTGACTTGTATTATTTTAGAGCACATGCCAGCGTCATAAACATTTGCCTGGGAGTTTTTATTCATGTCAATGGTTGGGTTATGAATAATAAGGTACTCATTTTTCCTGTTAGTTTTGTGTTAATTGCCAATAAGAGATACTTTGTCATTTGGAGATCGTTCTTAAAGTAGTCAATTAATAATTTTTAATTTGTATACGTTTGTGCGTATCATCTGTTTGTGGAATGACACACCAAGGGCATTTCGGGATTCCTCTAGTGGTTCTAAGTCTAGGTTAAATAAAGTGGGTGCAACATTGAGCTGTGAGTTATACTAAAAGGGATTTGATTGGCTAAAAGGTGTTATTTATCCTTACAATCTGACTGTGATTACCTATACAGGAGTTGTTCCACTTTAGCACTATCCAACCAACGCTGACATGAATTGGGAGAGTGCTAGAAAGTGTGGCACCATATTAGATGCCACAGAGGGCCAGGCAAGAGAAGGAGATATGCCTCACCCATGTCTAATATCGGATTGGCATTTCAGTGATGTTTAGCATTGACATTTCAGTACTGTGACCTGACTTAAAGCCAGATTGGAAGTGGTGTAGGCATTTTGGACCACTAATCATTAGGCTGAGCGTGCCTCTGAAATGATGAGTAGGTTTTTGATGACAGATCTGGGTGGATCTTTAGTAGTAATGGGAAGAGTATCACTGTGGATGTATATTTTTTTTGTCATGTCAATGTAAGCTGAAATCACCCATTAGTAAGTGATATTTATAGGTTAATACATTGTTTGTCTTTATATTTTATTTGTTGCTATTTTAAGTGTTTATACAGCACACATAGACAAATGGGGTTTACAGGTACTTGCATATAACCAATGCAACTAGTGGAAGGGATACATCAGATTGATGAAGAAAAGAATGCATTTGAAACAGTTAAAGAACCTAAAATATGGAGATCTGTCTTTAAAAAGGTTTCATGCAGAGTATATGCGCTGAATGTTGAAAAGATTATCAAGTCTCATTGTCTATATTGATGTACACTCCCTTTGGAATATGCGAACGTCAGGTCAAAAATTGTTTGAGTTGTTTTATATTGGTATGTTTTCTGAGAGTAGTGGTACATGTGACCTTTTTTTTTATAAGGTTTCTGGATAGAGAGTTCAATGTGGTAATGCCTGCTCCAGAGAATGGCTGTCTTCTTTACAGTGAAGACTTAAATTAGGGACCCTCTAGCAGTGTAGTCTCTTTTGCTTAGCTACTCCTGAGATGATTAAATAATCTTCTGCATATATGTCAGTTTTCGGGTATGGTCATATGGATAAAGAGCTTGACCCATATCCCAACTTATTATTGGAAGCAGTTGAAGTTTGTTAGAAACAGGATTTTTGGTCGGCTAGGGCATGTGCCAAAGTCGGGCAGAAACCACCATTCTAGTCAGGATAAGGGAGTTACACTCTTAAAATAACCCCTGCTAGCCCCCTTGGTAGCTTGGCACGAGCAGTCAGGCTTATCGTAAAGGCAGTGTGTAAAGCATTTGCACATAACCAACAGTAATACAGTGTAAGCACTACAAAAGGACACAACACCAGTTTAGAAAAATATTCAATATTTTTATATACTTAATACAAGACCAAAAACGATAAAAATCCACAATACAGTACTTAAAAATCGTCAGTTATCAAAACATGTTTGAAAAATAGTTCATGATGTTGATAGCTCTGTCCGTGGCTATCACAGGGTCGTGAGCGAACAAATCTAAACAGTTCTGGCTGACTGTGGCGTTGCGGGCCAACTACAGTGTTGAGAAGACCTGCAAACAATACCTTTTAGAAATGTAGGGTGTCTGTGACCTCTCATTGTGCTTCGGAAAGCACGACGTCCACAGGTGTCTGTTCCGGAGGTCGGTGCAGGAGTCGTCGGGGCCCTCTAATTCACACGTGTTGCAGGTCGAACTCTTCTTTGTCGAACTCTTCTTTGTTGAAGTCAGGAGTGCTTGCGTCGGCAGGCATCGGTTACTGCAGTGCAAAGTGCAGCAGTGCGGTGTGCTGTGCCCTCAGGTCACGGTGCGAATAGCGACTCAGTGGCGGCTTCAGATGGCGTCGTCGGTGAGACCAGGGTCGTAGTGCGAAATTAATGTGGTGCTCGTCGTGGTGCTGGCAGGTCACTGTGCAAGTAGCATCGTTGTTGTTGCCGAAGTGCTGTCATCGGCTGACGTACTGAAGTCGATGGCACCGGCGTCAGTAGACCAAGGCTGCGGTGGTGCATCATGTAACTTTATGAGTGGTGTCCTTGAACCACGGTGCAAGCAGTGGCATTGATTCCATAGTGGAGCTGCGGTGGCGGGGATACCAGCGCATCGTCATGAAGCGAAGTGGTGCGGAGTGCGGTGTCCACAGGTCGTGGTGCGAGCAGCGGCTCGGTGATGGCGTCGGCAGGCATTGTTGGCGAGACCATGGTCACGGTGCGACAGTCTCCCCTGTGGTGCCATCAGGACACTGGGTCGGGAGAGGCAGGTTGCTTTTTCTTCTGTTGCAGCACAAAACACACAGTTCCCAGTGCTGAGGGCAGAAGAGCTTAACCGCATCGCTGCTGCGGTGATTTTTGCGCTGTACGGCTGTTTTCCCTTTTCCGCGTTACATGACGAGCTCAGCTCGTCATCAGCACACGCCACCCATGGCTGATGACGAGCTGAGCTCGTCATCAGCGTCGAAGGGGTTAAAGTCTTTGCTGTTCCTGAGTCTTCTTGAACAGGGGGCCAGCTCTACCTCAGGCCTTTGGAGAAACTCACAAAAGTAGATTGCAGAAAGTTCAGTCCAGTCCTTTCACTGCCCAAGACAGAAGCAGCCACTGCAGGCCAACACAGCAAAGCACACAGCAAAGTGGTAGTTTCTCCTCACAGCTTCTCCAGCTCTTCTTCTTGGCAGTCTTCTTAGTCCAAACAAGTTCTAAAGTTCAGGGGTCTGGGCCCCACTATTTATATCCCAAAATCCTTTGATCTCTTACGCAGAGTGTCTGTGCCCAGCCAGAACCAGTTCTGCCTTTACTGGTGTGAGTTCCTGGCCGGAGGTGGAGACTGCATTTTCAGAGGTAGACCAGGCCCTTTGAGGTGCAAGGAAATCTCCTTCCCCAATTGCAGCACAGGCCTATTCAGCCCTTTACTGACCCACCTAGACGATCTGGAGCCACTCCTGCTCCCCAGCCTTCTGTCATCCAAAACCCAGACAGGCAATCCACATTCCAGCAGAGGCACACAGGATTACTGAGCAAGAAAATACCTACTTTCTAAAAGTGGTAAATCACCTTGAGTAAAAGATGCATTTTTAGATTCTGAGTTCAGGCATACTAAATTTGATTTTCTCACCTAATTCCCCGGGCCAGTTATGTTTTATAAGATGTTCTAAACAAACTTAATATTCTGTCCTATGGGGAACAGGTAGCCTTGCAATAGCGAAAAACAAAATGGGCCGGAATTCGCTACCAGGACAGGCCACACACACCAGGGCATGTCCTACCTTTCACACACACTGCACCAGGCCCACAGGGATACCTTGGCCTACCTTAGGGGTGGCGGACATGTAAGAAAAGGGAAGGTTAGGGACTGGCATGTGGGCACACTGGCCAAGTCAACATGGCAGTTAGAAACTGCGCGCAGACTCTGCAATTGCAGGTCTGAGTTACCTTTTCCTGGCTACTCACATGGGTGGCACAATCAGTGCTGCAGACCCTTTAGTGGACTAATGGGGATTGTTTTGTTGATTGTTCGTTGCCAGAAGTCCTCTATGCCGGTTCTCAAAGGCAGCAATTTACTGCATGAATAAAATATATGTATATTATCTGCAGGTCCTGTTTGGAATCTAGGACAGTTATCATTTTCTCTCTCCCCCCCCCCCCCCAATCATATAGCTTTGCAGATGTGCAATATAAATTAAAACTGTTTTATAATGTTGGGCCTTCAAGTTGGTTGACAGAAAGATCTTCATTCCCATTGCAATTGACATATCTAGGTCAGCATCACCATCCCCCACCTTTTCTGCACATTTTGCTTCAGTTTTTTCCAAGTCATCCGGGACATTTTCATTAACCCCTTCCATGCTGGGCCGATTCTGCTGCTGTGCTGGACTTTTAAAGAGTCAATGGGTTTATGACGGCCTCCAGCCGTCATAAGCACACGAGCACCGTGATGCATGACGGATGGGGGCCGTCATCAGCATGGAAGGGTTAAAGATCTTGTAAATGCCACTAGTCCTACTATCCCCTCGGCCAATTATTTCCAAAATTGGAGTTTTGATCAAATTGAGGGACCCAGTAGGCAGATGTAAGGCATTCCTTATTCTGTATATACTTAAATTGTGTTCTTTTATCTATCCCATAGCCTTGTCCTAAGTATACAAATGAGGCTATCTCTGCGTTGTTATACAGACCTGCTATCCTTTCAATTCCAGCTTGTTCGCAATTTCTGCCCATTGCGTCATAAAGTGCAGCCGGAAAGAGCAATGAATGCCACAAAGGTGTATACCTACTGTATCTTGAGATTTTCAGCAATCTGCCAACCTTTGTTCAGATCTTCCAGGCTGCCTTTATGCACTTGAAACGTGTTTTCTTATAATAGCAGGGTTCCAGATGTCTGAGGAAAACCCCATGTGCCTCTTTTCCAATATCTAGTTGATAGAGGGTAGATCTTAATCGATAAGAGTCAAGCTATCATCTGTAAGCAAGATACCCATCTGTTGTAATGCAGTAGTCCAGTAATAAAACAGCAAGTTTGGGACGGCCCAGCCCCCTCTTTACTGTGGGAGTATCAGAGTTTCCAGTGCATGCCAGGTTTTCTGATAGTTCCCATATAAAATTTGGAAATATAGCATTCATGTTTTATGCTTACATCTGCTACCTCCAGGGGGATTGAACAAAATAGATACAACAGTTTAGGAAAGACTATCATTTTTAATACATTGGATCTCTCTATAATTGTTTATTGTAGCTTATTTAAACGTCATAGTTCCATACTTAAATTATAGAGTACCAGATGTAAATTAATGGGCCAAATCGTATCCATGGTAGAGCTTATCCTGACCCCCAGATAGGTGGCTGAATCAGCTTTTCGAGGGTCGTGAAAATTACATTGATTGAGCAGACTATTTGAGTCTTTCCTTTGTTGAGGAGGTACCCGGATTTGCTCCCAAATTCCTCTACCATACTTTCAACCTCTTTAATTGTCTTTTCGGGTTCTGTTATAATAATAGCGATGTCATCATATAAGCCAAGATCTTGGTGTCATACCCGTTGCTCATTACTGGATTTATAGCTTAGTTCTGTAAGATCTGGTTAATAAATGGGTCTATATACCTAGCAAAGAGAATTGGGGAGCAGGGACATCCCTGCCTAGTCCCTCTAGCCATCTCTATTTTCCCTGATGCTTTACCTATCATTTGTAGTAGAGCATAGAGTTTATAGTACATTGCTCAGATCGCGTCATAAGTCTGGGGCCAAACCCTCTCTCCATCCGAACCCCACAGAGATAGTGCCATGAAAACTGATCAACTACTTTTTCAGCATCTAGGAAGATCACAGCCATCACACCCCTTATGTTTCGGCTATAGCCAATAGTGAGCTACCTCGCCTTATATGGTCTTTGGTACCCCTACACGGTACGAAGCCATGCTGCCACGGTGAGACCAGTGTAGCTATAATCCTCTCTAGCCAATTGGCTAAAACGTTTTAATATATTTTTTCATCGGAATTCATCAAAGATATAGGACGATATGAGGCGGGCAATTCCAATGGCTTCCCCTTTTTAACAAATATACCTATTCCCTGTCATGAGGAAGGTGGAATACCATTATACTGTACATGTAAAAATAGATAATTTATTATCAGAGCTATTTCATATTGGAGTAATATAGCTCTAGGGGAATTTTATCTGGGTCGACCACCTTCCCAGAAGGTAAGGAGCCAAGAGCATCCATAATCTCTTCTAATGCAAACTCTTCCTCCATCTCCTGATACACTACTTCATCAATGCTTTTTGGTTCTACCATCTCACATTCTCAGCTGTTATATTTTTGTAAAATTGCTGACAAACTTTCTAGATTTTAACCACTTTCTCTCAAACTGGCTATTAATCTCAGCCTTTATTATAGCTAATTTCAATTTATGCTCCCTCCCCCCTACCTGATCAAGTTTAAGTGCTGTCTCTAAGTGTGTCAGCCTTTCGATCAATTTTATGAAAGACCTGCAGAAAATCAGTTTCCTGTTCTATAATTTCCCATCTGCGTAAACGCTTTTTTGAATAAATCTAGCTGCTGTCGAATATTTCAATACAAATATTTCTCTTTGTTGGCACCTTGGTAGTTTTGGTCAACAATTCTGTTCTAGGTATTTGACTATTAGGTCACTATTTAGACCTAATGATAGAAAAGCGAGACAATGTGTTAACAACGCGAGTATATCATAAACCAACTGACAGGAATAATGCGTTGCATTATCAGAGTTTTCACACATTTTCTTTAAAGAAACACCTACCGTACTCACAGTTTTTGAGAGTGCGGAGGATATGCTCTAAAGAGGACCAGAGTTTAAAGGAAATGGTGACTTTAGCACAGCAATATGAAGATAAAGGGTACCCTACAGAGATAAGTGAAGCTAAAGAAAAGGCTCGTCAAATACCTAGAACAGAATTGTTGACCAAAAAACTACCAAGGTGCCAACAAAGAGAGAAATATTTGTATTGAAATATTCGACAGCAGCTAGGTTTATTCAAAAAAGCGTTTTACACAGATGGGAAATTATAGAACAGGAAACTGATTTTCTGTAGGTCTTTCAGGCCAAACCAATGTTTGCATACACTAGGTCTAACAATTTTAAAGAAATCTTTAAAGGGGGCCAAGACAAGCGTAGAGACATCAACTAAAAAGGAATGAGGAAGTGTTATAACTGTAGCCACTGTGGTAATGTCATTGTAGGAGACTGTTTTATGCATCCGCACACAGGTAAATCCATTAAACTTAGACACACGGCGGATTGCAATTCAGAAATGGTGGTGTATGCAATTAAATGCCCGTGTGGGTTTGTTTATGTAGGCAGAACTACAAGAAAAGTAAAGATTTGTTTGACTGAACACAAGAGTCTCATTCGAACAGTTAACCACAAGTCTAACTTAGCCATGCATTGGCAAGAAAAGAAACACACAATACCACAATTGCGTTTTACTGTGGTAGAACAGATTGATGTAAATGTATATGTTGATGCCAACCGTTTTCTGTCTCAGAGGGAGACATTTGGATAAAATTTTTGAATACATTAGAGCCTTGTGGTCTGAATGACAAAATCGAGATTATTTGTTTTCTGTAAACTAAATCGAAATGACTTGCCTTTTGTAAATAGATTTTTGGAGATTGTATTTGTATAAACAACAATGAGTGGTATATCAGTCATGTATATGGTGATACAGGGATTTAAGAATGAGAATATTTTCATGCTAGGGTGTAAATCTGGACATGTGAACCTAATAGTAAATATGCATCCATATTCAGTTACATTACTTTTTTTATTTTTCACTTTTTTGATTAGTCATTTTGTCACATACTTATAGTATTGGCAGGCGTACGTTAGTTAAAAGACGGTAACGATAGATTTGAGGGTTTTGTTTGCTAGTATATTTCATTGATTTTGTAACAAGAACCTAGTGAGGGACCTTTCTACATATTGTGCGAAGAATTCACGAACCGTAACAGACTGTCTTAAGATGGCGGCCATAAATTCCAACTTGGAACGGTAGTCCTTCTTCTGTTCTTACAGTCTAAGCTTGCGTCACACGCTATGAAACGCGAGTAGACGCGTAAGCTCGGTTCAGCTGGTTTGGAGAGCAAGTGTCGGTACAACACGGAAGGTAGAAGCGAGTGAGCCGATAAGAGGGTTGAAGCAAGGTAGGGAACGGTTTTTGATAACATAGAATACGGTTATGTTGAGTAGCGAAATGGAGGTTACATATGGTGTTTATTGTGGCAGTTTACAAACACAGAATAAGTGCGACATTGACACCAGCTTTCAGCTTTGAGCAACGCTTTAAAAGTGGAAGGTATATGCAGGGAGCAACAGATGGTAGATTATGTACTGCCATGAGTCTGATGTATTCATTTTTTGTAGATTTCATAACGTGTACACAACAGGTCAGTGAGGCATGTTGGTTGCTGATTAGTTGATATTTCACAAGGGTGATGGCAGGCAAAGATTAACTCACATTTTTTCCACGCCTTTTTTTTGGGATGGCTCTATAATAAGGGTAGCTTATAAAGCGCTTGGTTACGCGGAAGCGTGTCCCCTTTCTACAACTGAAGGACTCTGGACAGTGTTAAGGAGTGAGACCAATTATCTGGAAAACAGGTATGCTTTTAGGTTCTTCCGGAAGCTGGATTCGGATGGGTCTAGGCGGAGGTAAAGAGGCAGGGAGTTCCAGCTTTTCGCCGCCAGATTGCGAAAGGAGCGTCCGCCCATACGGTCCCTTTTAACCCTAGGAACCTTAAGTAAGCCCCCATGTGAGGAGCGCAGATCGCGTGATGGTATATACCTGGTCACTAGGTTCTGAAGTGGAATTGGCGTTTTCCTAGCAAGGATGCGGTGACGGGTACAGAGGGCTTTGAATTCCACTCTGCTTTTTACTGGCAGCCAATGAAGGGTTTTAAGAGCGGCCTTGGTGTCTGATCGTTTAGGGATTTTTAGGATGAGACGAGCTGCCGCATTCTGTAATACCTGGAGGCGATTCATAGCCTTACAGGTGATTCCCAGGTACAGTAGGTTGCCGTAGTCTAGGCGTGATGTCACAAGGGCATGTACCAGTGTTCTCCGTGCGGACATAGGAAGGAGGTCAAGGACCTTCCGTATAGTTTTTAAAACACTAAAACAGACACCCGCCACTCGGTCTATTTGGGGTCCAAAAGAGAGGTCAACATCGAGCCATACGCCAAGGTTTTTGACTCCCTGGCGGGGTATGGGAGCCTCACCCAGGCATGGAGGCCACCACGCCGATGACCAAGCAGATGGATTCCCCCACACAACGAGCACCTCGGTCTTGTTGCCATTTAATTTAAGGCAGTTGGTGGACATCCAGGCTGCAAGTTCTTGCATGCAATCCCTGAAACTGTCCATCGCAAGACCGGGTGCCCGCGAGAGGGAGATAACCAGCTGCGTGTCATCGGCGTATGACACAATGTTCAATCCATGACTCAAGGCAATCGAAGCCACTGGAGAGACATAGAGATTAAACAAGGTTGGGCTCAGGGACGAACCCTGGGGAACGCCCTGTCCCAAACCTATGTCTCTAGAGTAGTGGTCGCCCTGGCGGACTTGGAAGCTTCTCCCAGTCAGGAAGGATTGTAACCATTGGAGTGCAGCTTCGGATATTCCTCCATTATTCAGACACTGCAGCAAGTTGACGTGCGCTACAGTGTCGAATGCTGCACTCAGGTCCAATAGGATGAGGGCCATAGTATGACCCTCATCCGCCCCCTGACGTAGGGTCTCCACCGCTGTTAGGAGTGCAGACTCCGTTGAATGGCGGGGACGGAAGCCGAATTGAGTGTCGTGTAATAAGGCGGCCTTTTCCACGAAGTCCATCAGCTGCATATTGACCGTTTTTTCAGCTACTTTGGCCAGATAGGGAAGGAGTGAGATTGGACGGAGGTTATCTAGTTTCTCAAAACTGATGGTGGGTTTCTTCCTTAGGGGAAGAACTACCACCTTTTTCCAATCTCTAGGTACTGTCATGGTGCTGAAAGATACATCTAGTAGATGTCTGATGTAGGGTTCCAGTACCACCAGACTATCTGTCAGGCGTTTGGGTGTGGTCGGGTCTCGTGGAGAGCCCGACTTCACCGATCTACAGATTTTTAGAAGATCTTCCGGGGGCGGGGTAACAAAGTTACAGGTTCACTATTGGATTCACAAGTTTGGTATAAGCTCATAAACTACCCAATGATACATATACATGGAGTTGGCACTGGTTTGTCTTGAGATGAATATAAGGTAGATTTATAAATAAACTGAGTATTATTTATTGTGTATTCTAGTGTAGTATTCCCTTGAAGAAGGTACAATTACCGAAATACATTGGGAATTACGTTGTACACACATGCAATTCATAATGTAATTAATTAAGAAAAGAATTACATGCAAAAGAAATGAAGAATAAAGAAGAAATTATGAAGAATCATTAAAATATTGTTTTCGGATATATATTGTTTGTAATTGAGTAACTTGTTTATACCACAGTGATACACAGTTGCATACGTTTGATAATGTTATAATTTGTTTTGATCACATGTTTGAAAATGATTAGAATTTAGCACCTTCGGGGCTAGTGTACAGTGCGTCCCTTAGCAAACAGGTTCTGTTTGAGATAGTGGAATAGAGTGATTGTGTCAGATTTGTAGGCAGCCAGGAGGATTCTAGGTGATGGGGGAGTTTTGCTGCAGAGAGTTTTGTGGGCATAAGAGGTACAATTGTTTGTAAGTTTGACGTTGTTCAGGGTCCTCGAGTTATAAACAATAGTTGTCTCCTCAGGGGTGCTTAAACTCAGTGAGTTGTACACTGTAGAATAATGTTTTCTTTTTTTGCATATTCAGATTTTAGTAATCTGCTACACAATTGCGCTTCTTCCCTCTTTGTAACATGCTGGTGATTGCTCTTAAATCTGCCACTCTACTTTACTATTAATACTCTGTCAGCTATTGCCATCCTGTTCAGAAACATTGTGAGTTCATTGAATGAATATGTCGGGAATCCAGATTTACTTGACGGATTTAATTTAAAATATTTACATGCCAGGCCATGTTCGTGTTAATGAATACTGCAGTCATTAAAGCAAGGGAACATTTCTTGGTCACTTGTTTTAATGTGTGCACTGTTCACCTTAACATGCACTTTAAACCACGTTTAAGGTATTATTATAAAGCCCATTCCAAACATGTTTTAGCAGGGCGTTATACCTTATTTGGCTTGTATTGTTAGCACAGTATGAATAAGCAAAGGTCATCTAGTAAAAGGGAACTATAAAATGCAAATAAAGGAAGGCAGTAGGCTAGAAAGCCTTTCTACCTTTACTATATCATTAAAAAAAGGCTTATAGTTTTCAGCAGTTCTCCCTCATCATCAATATTTTCCTCTAAAATGTGGATGTTGACTGTTCTACATGACAGTTGAGCAATTCGTTAGGATAAAGACATTTGTGACTGTACATTTTTCTAACCTATAAAAACTGAAGATTGGTTGAGAAGGCTTTTAATCGGTCCACTGGCCCTTAATGCTGCAGGTCCTGCCAGGTTGAACTGTTTGCTCTTAATGAGTCCCGTATTGAGCCCCATTGCCCCAAGAACAAATAAACAGAAAACATCCCCTTTCTTTCTTAACTAACATGGCACTCTCCTCTCTCTTTTTTTTTTTTTTGCCCTAGTAATGGCACATGTTGCATAATGGATTAGGCATAACAGGGGCGGTTCTAGGCTCATGGCGGCCCTGGGCAGGGAGCCTAGGTAAGGGGCCCCGGAAGAGGGGGTCCGGGCGGGGCGGAGCACGGAGGCCAGTGAAGGGGGATAGGGGGGGGGGGGTCAGGGTGTTTGGAAGTGGAACAGAACCGGAGGCCACCAAATCCCTGCCAGGGGCCGCCAGGCAAATATGTATCCATCCTCAGAGGATTATTATATTAAGGATATATATTGGCGTGGTGGCCACTGGGGTTTGATGGCCCTGTGCAGGTGCACAGCTTGCACATGCCTAAGGCCGCCCCTGGGCAAAATGCGCAAATTTGAGGTTTCAGATGATGAGGCTAAAGCAAGAACTGAATATCCCTGCATGCTGACGACCAGCCTGAGAGCACCCTAGCAAAACTAATACAGACTCCTCAGGTGTACAGCGATTCGTTTGGCCTCTGTGTGAACTGGGAACAATCTACAAATGTTCCCGTTACTGGCGACAAAAGAAGGGCCCTACCCAGTAATAATCTCAGATGGTCAAGCAACCATTTCATGTACCAGAGTGTTCCCATCTCGAATTTTGAGCAGAGATGCTGTGACTTAAACATATCCCCACTCTTTTAGTGTTTTAGATGCGATTTGGTATCCTTAAGTGGGCTTCCACAATGAAACAAACATTTTCAATGCAATAGGTCTCGCATTTACTCGAGTTTGAGCTATTGGCTTTGTAAATGACAATGCCTTTTATTTGTTTATGTTTTTAAAACATAAATAAAAAATGTATATGTAAGAATATGGGGAACATATCAGGGTAATATGAATACACCTCTCAATAGATAGGCATATGCTAATATGCTATTTATAACCATTTGAGTGTGGGGAGGAGCCTAGACTCCCTCAAGGCAAGATCTTGAATGGGTTAGGATGGCCGTCGCTTTCTTCAATAATGGTAATTAATAGTATATTGCACTCTACATAAGCCCTAAGAAGGTGGATTGAGGCTGGCAGATATTCACTGTACTATGAGGTGACTCAGATTAACTGATCAATAATTGGGTGTTTGTGGGCAAAGACATCCCTAGTGCCAGGCTCTAATTAAACCTCCTGGACAACCGCGTATTGCTAAAACTTTGTAGGGATCCACAATGGATCCTGACACTAAAATTCTAATAAACTGTTGACCGCAAGGAGTTTAAGCCAGGTCTTCAGAGGAGGTTTTAAAAAGGAGTCAGAGGATGACATCTGTATTACAAGGGATGGACTTGAATGCCATAAATAGCAAAGTATTCAATGGTAGATACTTTTGACAGTGGGCAGTATGTTTGGTGCTGGTGATTTAAAGCGTATATGTGTGCACATCTATACTTTGTGAACAAAAAAGCTGTGAATCCAACATGTTCTCAAGCCAGTAAAGCAAAACAAATAATCTTGTAAGGGTGATTAGTGAATAGCTTTGGCCTGCCTTAAAAACATTTAGGGCACACTTCATAAATAAAAGGCAATGAACTGACAGTTAAATGTTATCAAATTAATATATACATAGAAAATTATACTCCCAAAGACTGGGTTGCATGCTTTACTTGAAGTTGCTTCTGCAGTCACACAAAATGACTATTTGTGCACCTTTGCCAATGGGAATAAGCATGAGACCATGTAATGATTTTCAAAATTCCATGGCCTTGATGGAAAGCCCATCCAACCAATGGCAAACCGTGAAAAACACATAACAGCTATTAGCCGAAGTGTGCTGACCAAAACCCGACTCTCTCTCTATGCTACCGCTTTCCTGTACTTTTAAAATTATTTAATTACTGGTAAAATTAGGTCTCCTAAACAGTTAAAGCTGTATAACAAGACCTGAAAAGGAAGCCGATGATTTAAAAGCTGCAGTATTACATTCGATTTTTATTGAATGTATAAATGAAAACTTACAGCATTTTGACCACTTAAAAGGCATTCAGCAAGGAATGGCACACATTGCGAAATGACTTATCAAACATAATGGCTAGTATTACCAGGGTTTCCAACTCTATTTACCCTGCCTCAGATAATTTCACTTCGAACTGGCAGTCCACAGTTTAGCAGCAGTCAAATTGTCTATATATTGTCTCTTCTACCTGTCAAGGCAACGTTTCTTCGCTTTTCTGTGAACATCACACTTCGCTGTATCCCTTTCTGATGCGCAGAATTCTCAGTGTCTTTGGGCAAAGCAGTTCTTGATTATCCTTAGTAATGCACCTTGCAACTGGAACCAAACATTTACGAATATTGTATCCTTCTTGTGAATGCCATGAGCTAACTTCTCCATCCACAGAAAGAGACATATCCTCTGAAACCGTGCATCTACTTTGGAATCCACTTATTCACCAACATCCTAATAATCTTGTTTTGCAGCCAAAAGCAGATGTGCAATTCGTTTATCTTTTTTGTGTATAGTGGGTAGATCTTCTCTCATGTACTCCCTGCAAGAATCACTTGGGGACACCACATTTAGAAGTAATAAAAAAAATATCAAAAGATTGCCCGCTGTCTCCATCTCCAGCATTTAACCCCATGGTGCGCTGGTATTAGTTAAGAAACTGGAGGTTTTCTTTAACGCCTTTGTCCAAGATGTATACTCCATCATTTCAAAGTTTGTTCATAAGTCCAATTACGGTAAATTCAAGTACAGCAACACAGCTAAAACGTGTTTTGAAGAGAATCCTCTTTATTAAGGTATATACCATGAGGGGATTTGTTAAATGTTTGCAATTACAGTAAAACACTTAAATTCTATTAATGCCAATTTTTGGACTATGTTCCAATTTATCATTTGTAGAAATAAGGCCTGTCCTTATTTCTGACAAGATCATTTTGGTTTAAGATGATTATCACCCTGCGCATATTGGGTATCAGGAGAAGGAGTTATCCTCAGGGATCGTTTTAGTGCCAAACTTCCTGGGATAAGTAAACATTTGAAGAGAGAATTATGGGAGCTAACAGTACATTCATGGGTTCATGTGCAAAACTGAAGCTGTTTTTCTTTGTTCATCTGGGCATGTAGTTTTGTGCCTTGAGCTGCTGAAAAACACAAATTGAAAAAAGTAATTTGGCCCTCGTGAGAACAGCTGGCGGCATCTTATAATTCAATATACGCTTTGGGGCCCATTTGGTTTATAGTGTGCCGGTATCTGGCAAAGTAAGTTGTGGCTACCTTCAGTCAACGTATTTGTCAAAAAATATTAGTAAAGAACAAATTTCTTCAAGCTTTGCTGCAGAAAAGGCAGGGAACCCTACTGCACCCCTGGGGTACTTTGGTATTACAGAAGGGGGCACGGACACTTGTGCGTCCCCTTCAGTAATACCGATAGCGCTGGCTCACTTAAAGCACCATTCGGGGGGTGTTCCCTCATTTGCATTGGGGTGTGCCCTGTGCAAATGAGGGAATTCCTTTGCCTGTGCTCCTGCGCCATATTACAGAAGCAGGTGCAGAGGCAAAGAAGCTCTCTGGCACACTCCTAGCGCCACCTACTAGGTGGCCCAATGTGAGTGCCTAAGAGCAGTCCTCTGGAGGGGAGAAAGCGGGTCCTGTGGACCCCCAACGACATCCCACTTGCAGGCGGGTGCAGTCACTGACTGCACGCGCCTGCAAGGGGATCTTTAATCTCCTTTTAAAGTGCAGGCGCCGCTGCCGCCATTGGTTGTAGGCATAATGCTGTGTTATCACCTTGGATCGAATTAATAAAAGATTGTTTCCATAAAAGGGCAGGCGGGTTGCCGCCAGACACTGTGAAAACAGGGAACGACTGCCAGCAGTCGCTCAGTGTTTTCACATGAAAGCGCTGCACTGGTGGCAGCGTGAGTTCGCAGCTGCGCATACATATTAATAGGGCGCATTGTCATTGTTTGCACCGGGCGCACCTTTTAAAGTGTACCCGCCGCAAACAATGGCCATGCTTAATACGGCCCCAGGCTGTTGTCTAATCTCGTAGGTTTGGTTTTTTTAAATACTCTTGGCCAGGATCCTTTTGCTTGCATATACACCTGCCTTCTGTAATTTCAATATATTCTGTACTATCTCCTTGATTGGGATTTGTGTTATATGTGCTTACCCAAAAATTTAAAAAATGACACCTGGTTTATTTCTTTTATGCAGATGTGTAGAAGGAAAACAAACTGGCTTCTAGGCGGCACTCTGCATAGAAATAACAAACTGTATAATCATACATATACAAAGTTGTGAATGACAATAATAATGTAAACTAAATACCTAAAATTAAATGCACATATTTTTCTAATGGCTATTCTTTTTTTTTTTTAACATTTATTGTGCGAATAGAGGCATACAAATACGGGCCTACAACCAATCAGGCCGGCCACGACACATTATGAACGCACAAGAGTCAACATTGAAGTTCCCCGGCAGTAACCCAGTGGTATACAGGCAAGCAATCAAACATTAAGAGTCCGAGTGTAACCACTAGAAGCAGGATTAAATGAGGTTAATTTTATAATATAAGAGGAAGTATAGCAGAATCAGTTGCAACTTTCGACATCTAAATTCCCATGGCGGAGTATATGTAAAGCATCAATACAAAGGGGCTGTGATAATTGGAAATAATAGCAGCAATTGACAGAAATCAGCTTATGGTCGCCCCATTTCAGATCAGTTCCCACCACTGCCCGCCACACACCCGTCACCGCCTGAATGTGAGCTGGCACGGATCAGAAGAATCAGAGCAGCAACGTAATAGCTATCCAATATACTAACCCAAGTAAAGAGAAAAAGAGGGGAGGGGTAGAGAAGAGAATGTCAGAAAAAGGGAAAGCAAGAACGCGGCGCCATTGCACTCGCCCCACGGCGAATAAAGCACGCAGAACTGGAGGACCCGCTATCGGGCCAAGTCCTGTAAGACATGCTGTATGTGCAATCAATATCGCGGAAGCGGGAAAGCCACTGCTTCACTATCCGCTAACACTCCATGGAAGATGCGCGCAGACACCGCGCCCCGATAAAGGGACACAAAAGAGCCATAGAACTAAAGGAAAACCAACAACAGAAAGACCCATCCCTCCCACACCACCCTGCACCCCTGCAGAAGGCTACGGCCTACCCCCCCAGCAGCGTGCCTGTCACCCTAAATAGAACCCGAAATATAGAAGAATCAGAAAGTAAGAAAAAGAACACAACCGACCAAAAGAAGAAGAAAAGGGAAAGGGGAAAGGGATCCAGTGGGAGAGGATATCTGCAATCGACCATTCAGCTCCTACCCCCCACCAGAACACAACTGAAAACCACATCAAAGCGAGAAAGACACAACCTCAATTATCAGGAACAGGAAAAGGAATGGGCCATATTGTCACAGCTGCGGGTAGTCCTCATCCACGTACATTAACCAGTAGTCCGCCGAAGCAATACTGTCTCACCCCTGTCCTTATCATAGCTTTCGTGCGCAATAAGGTGGTAGGTAACAAACAGTTCGACATGGAGTACACACAGGATCGATACAGGGCAGGCCAAGGGTGCAGTCTAGAGGACCCCAGTCTCGGACAGCAAAGCAAGTAGTGGCTGCGGCAGACCAGACTGTCAAGTAGCAACATCAGGAGCAGCAAACAGACCGGGTGCGGCCCCGCCATCCAAAACAGCGAGGTAACCCCTGCAAGGCAGCCGCGGGACCTCACTAAAGCAGTTCGAACCAAGCATCTGCCGGGCTCCCCAGCCAGACTGGCGTGAACGGTTCCCAACGTGGGGCCCTCGCTCATGTTCGCCACAATTGAAACTTCCTGGAGATTCGGGGCCGCTGACATACAATCACGTAGGTGCACGGCGGCATCATACTCCGCAGCAGCCGAGGGGGGCAAAGCAGCACACACCATCAGTTGAGCCGCATTCATGGGGGACGGGCCAACAGGCACGGCGGCAGAACCACTATCTCGCGTACCAGCGTCGAAGGCCATGGCCGCACGCAGAGAACATAGGGCGGCCAAGACATCGCCGATTGTGGGCTCACACCCACAAGCCTCCGCCATTGTGTGGTTCGACAAACTAGGTTCGCCGCCCCAAGCAGGTCCGGGACCCGGGGCGCCGGCGGCCATCTTGTCAGTGCAGCAGGGACTCTCCGCTCCTTAACTTCTGGACCGGGCGTTCAAATAAAGCCCACCGGAGTCTCCTCAAACCCCAGCAATGGCAATCTTGGTGCAGAAAGATGGGCCACCAAAAAACAGGGGTTGCTGGCTCTGCCGTCTCACGGGCACTGCCCGCCGAATCCGAGCGAAGGGCTTCAAGATGGCCGGACAAGGCAACAAAAGGGGGGGGACAAGCCTCCTGTACGGTCTACCCCCGTCCGAGGCGGGCCGTGCCCCGCCACAGAGCCCTCGGGCCACCAGACCAGGCCCGGTCAGTCGCCACCGGAACAACCGCACAACGGCCTCTTCAGCCGACCCCTCTCCACCACCGGGGCCGGCGTAACCACACCACTCCAGCCGACCGTCGCAGGCGAGTCCCCGTCCTGCACGCCGCGGAGGCTCCGGAACAAACAAGGGCACAACTCCAGATCCGCGGCACCCAGGAGCCCCCGGGACGGCCAGTAAGTGTCAGCAATGTTTCACCTTCCCATATTTAGTCGATTGTGTCTCCTCGGGGCCGGATGAGGTACAGGATATGCGCTTCAGGCAGAAAGGTTCCTAATGGCTATTCTTGATCAAGGCAATATTTGATCAATATTTTCTTTTAACCAATGAGACTTTATATAGTATGAAGCAAATTTGGCAGGTGCATCCAAGGCATGGTGTCTGTTACCACTTGACTCTTAATTTGAAGATTTGTACGTTGCCATTTGGAAGCAACAGATTGGCAAAAAACAATTAACAGACCCCTCCCCCCCCCCCCCTACCTCCCCCACCCTGTGCTTTTGCTTTCCCGGCGTTTCACACACCCATACAAAAACAAACACACACACAGAAGAGCCCAGCCCCGGTGACCGGGTGGAACGGCAGAGGCGGTGACCGGGTGGATCGGGGAGAGTCTGCTGAGTCCGGCTCTGCAGGAGCAGGTGCAGCGCATCCAGTGCCGAGAGCCACCCGGGCCGTGTGTGCGTCACTTCCTGCAGTGCTCTTGGCCCGGCTCTACCGGTACAGTGGCTGCTGGACCTGAGACTTGAGCGCTGGGGCTGCTGCGAGTGCGGTGAGTAGGACTCTCCGGGGGTCTGCATCCTCCAGAGGTGGGGCTGGTCCGTCCCCTGGTCTCCGGCTCCGTGCGCGTGCATTGCACAGAGCAGTGCATGCTGGGAGTTGTAGTCTTGGTTTTAAGATACCTTGGAAAGTTAGTGTGCATGGGCCTTCAGGTAACCGAACAAGTTGGTCCAAGCTGTTTCGACAGTCTGGCCTGTCTTGGGTGGTTGGACTCACTCTTTACCGTAGAACTGAGCTTCCTGAAAGAATGTACAGTTCTAAATGCCCTGGTTTGTTGGACAGCCTCTTTAAAGGCTTGCATAGTTGGAGCCAGCTGGAAATTAATTGGTTGGTAGAACAAAGTGATATATTAAAAAAAACAAGGTGTAATGCCATCCCCAGACTCAACTAGCTGGGCAAGTCTCCAGCCATGCTGACGCCCCGTGGCTAGGCCCCACCACCAACCTGCCCAAACACATCCTCAGTTGCAGCCTAGTAAATACAACAGGGGCCACAGTACTGTGTACTAGTGTACACTCGCCCTGCAGCTAAAGCATTCCATCAGGGATGCAGTGTGTTATGGAAGTATTCTGATGATAGGGGTATTGTTTGCGGCAACAGAGCCGCTGTTAAGGTCTGCATTTCGGCCATGTCCCTGAGGCGATCAGGAAAACACTGTTCATAAACCCTTTTGTTAGTATCCAGTTCTCAGATATGAGAGATCAGGCTCATAGGATGGCTTACGGGCCAGGGACCTATCGCCCAGTGATCACCAGTTTCGACACTACAGGGGCTGGAACACAGGGTAGACAAGACTGGCCAAAGAAAAAGACAAAGTGGAAACAAAAAGCAAAAATCCTTGCCCTACCCCCAGATTCCATGACTGAAATTGATGGATCCTGTCTTACAGTTGAGATAGTGGTGTCATTTCGGTAAGATTACTTAATCTATGTAAACTATATAATGTGAACAATCTGATGTCCCTAGTCTAAAGCAATACAAAAGATTGTAAATTGCAGATTATGGGTCGGAGGCTGGGTGACACACGCCCATATATGTTTTATCGCCTGGAATGTTTGTTTCGTTAACATTTTCCACTGTAAGATGGGAATCTGCAATGACAGTTGGAGAATGCAGTGTGGTTGGGTAGGATAACTGTTGTATTATGGAGTTAATGTTACACTGTATAATGCAATGACATTTCTTACAAGTGTAGCCGGTAAACACCAGCCCATTGTATCATTAATACAACCACATGATTTGAAACGCCCCTCAAGCTACCATTGTGGAATGTTAGGTGGTTTAATGACCCAAAGAAGTCCCACCTGGTAGTGGCTTACTTACAAAGACATGGAATTGAGATGGACTTCTAGCATGAGTCCTTTTTAGACCGCAGGTAAACCCCAACTTTCACCTCTGGTTGGGGACAGTATGGGTATTTTCCCTCCTTTAGAACATACCCGAGAGAAGCAGCAGTATGTCATGATGGTTAGTTTTCTTAAAGCTTTAAAAAAGTTTTATTTAGACCCAAACAGCAGACAGGAATTCATCATGGGAGTGTCACAAGACACTGTCATGCCCATTAATGTGTATGATCCCACCAATGAATCAGAAATATTTGATGGCATTATAGCAGTGTCTAAAAAGATAATGCTTTGAATATTATATTGTATTGTATGGCGTATTTATATAGCGCTAAACTGTCACCCTTAGGGAATCCTGCCGCTTGACTTGGTCTGCCATACTCAACTTTGTACTGCCTTATAGCTTTACACCGACCTGGGGAAGAGGTGAGTTTTTAAACCTTTTTTGCAGCAAGGGAGGTCTTCTTTACTTCTCAAGGACAGGGGTAGACCATTCCATAACTTGGCTGCAGTGAACCTAAAGGAGCGTCCGCCCATCCGCGTCCTTAGGATTTTGGGAATTACCACCATGCATATATATACTTGAGGGAGAAGACTAATGGGACACGGGTCCCCTCATTAGACACAAAGGTAACACTTGTCCTCCCTGCTTTGTGAGCCTTATGTAACATGGATATATTCAATATCATGGACGTGTGGAGAGTCCACAAAGTTAACAAGCATTGGCAAAGCTGATAGATCTCAGCAAAGCCTGAGCTATTGGCTAGCCCTAGTCAATGTGACTGTCTTTTAACCGTGTTGTCTAGCAGCACAGCTGCTGTTCAGCCTGGTTGAACGTCACTGAAAGCCCAGATTCACAGGATCTTGAGCCAACAGAGTATCTTTGCCCCCCATGTTGAGTGTATAGCTTGCCCCTCCCAACACAAACAAGCATTTGCAATGCAATAGGTCTCCCATTTGCAAGAGTTTGAGCTATTGGCATTGGAAATGACAATGCCTTTTATTTATGTGTTGGTTTTGAAAACCGAAATATAGGCATTGTCATTTACAATGCCAATGGCTCAAACTTTCGCAAATGCGAGACCTATTGCATTGCAAATGCTTGTTACGATACTTACAGCCTTGAAGGACTTAAACTAGTAGGTCTCTTTCTGATTTTACCTGCAAGTGTGATGGATTGTTGCAAGAGATTATGCTGCATTTCTTCCTTTTATGCCCACAGTTTGTGGCTCAAAAATGGCAAGGCCTTAAGCTAACATGTATTAAATGTAATACCAGGAAGTGTGGTGAAGCATTCATCTTTCTATGTGGTATTTGCTGAGAGGACACTTTTATTTTCAGTTTCTGTTGACTGCATGAGGTACTACGTGCAAAAGAAAATCTAATGCTAGGAGATGGCAAATTGTCAGAGGTTGTTTTCCTGAATTGTCGTTCTGCTTAATGGTGTAAGTTTGTATGGCTAAGCATGTTAATTGAGACCTCAAAAAATGATTGAGGGAATTTTTTTGCCTGTTATTTTCAATATGATGGCATTGTATCATGTACCATAAGGTTGTTTTTCAACTTTTTAACTTCTGACGAATTTAATATTTTATTGTGTTAACTTATTTTGATTGCCTTCCAGCTGCACTACAAAACTGTTATTTTCGTTAAAAGGCACCTTCATACATTTATGTACCTTATAGACTTTCCAATGGAAAAAGAGGTATTTGTGTACCATAATCTGTGTCCTTCAAACTTGCCAGGCCCCAACCAGGATTTTTTTCAAAGGTACATAGAATCCTACACTTTGGCGCAGTGCAACTTGTTCCAGGTATAGAGACTGGCAAGGAGGTGTCTTCTCAGCACTTCATTATAATAGAAATAAATGTTGTTTTTTGACCGGTACAAGACTTGTATGATTTTTTTCGGTGTCTGCCTCTAGAAATGTTTGAAATTTTCATTGTGGTTCAAGTAACAATAGAAAATGGTGGCTTTTTAGTGTTAATTTGCTCAAACTTGAGCAGGTCGATACCTGTGGTTCATCGCGGGGATGGTGCAGGATCATTGTAAGAAATTGGATTGTTGGTTGACCGGGATGTGAATCCTGGTTTAGCAACCACCACAATCAAAGGCAGGGTGAACCACAAAGTTACTAAATTGATCTGTTCTTAACCATGGGTAACTTGGCACAAAAAGCAGTCAGGCTTAACTTGGAGGCAATGTGGAAGGTATTTATGCAGCACTCAAACAGTAATAAAGTGAAAAAAACAACACCAAGAAAAATCACACACACATTTTGAAAAAGAGTACATTTTAATAAATTTGACGTCAAAACAACTAAAATCCAATCAGTAGAAACGGAGTTAGGAATTTTAAACGTTTTTAGTAAAAGCTGGCACCTAAAAGATCAAAGTGCCAACCGTGTACATCTAGTCGCACAAGACTGGAAAGTAAAAAATATGACTGACCGCAATAAAGTATAGATCAGTACAAGACATGGATTGGACCCAGTCGGCACTTACCTTCGGAGATGGAAGAAATTCTGGTGAAAACGTTCTGAGAAGTTAAAGTTCAGTAGGACAAGGCTGCAGACTATATCCGAGGAGGGAGCGTCGTCATCGGGGGACTCTGGAAGAAATGGCGGTGAAGATTTCTACATTCTGTTTTAGTCACCTTTATGGAAGTCAAAAAATCTCCAGCAGGATGCGGCAGGAGACTGGCCAACAAGAGTTCCAGGTGACCGGATACCCCTTTAGCGAAGGACTGCTTAACAGGATTTGCTATGAAAGTGGTGGGAGCTGCTTCAAAGTTGGGCAAAATTATGATGCACCTTGGGTGGATAGGCAAGCAGGTTGGTCTCTGTCTTCTCTCGATTTTTAGACCAAGTGTTAGCGAAAAATTTTCTTTTTCTCAAGTTTCAAATTTTGGCTATCTGGGCACCTTTACACCACAACAAAGGGTCCAGGACCGAAGGGACTCCACTCAGGGGTTCAGGACTCACTTGGGTTGAATCGAGGTGTGGGTTCAAGATGGTGGAAGCCTATTATGTCCCTGGGACTCTGCAAACTAGCCCTTTGGGTCATTCCGGAAGTCCTGGGTTTAGGTGAAGAAGCAGGGCTCAAACAGCAGGGTTGGCCTCAGTGGGTTCTCTAAGAATCCTTCTGCCGGTCAAGAAAGTGAGATGTAGCGATTGGGGTCCTATTTTTACACCTGGTGCCTTCCTTGAAGTCATTAGAAGTTTCTAGAGGTTTTCCTTTGAAGTGCTTGAAATTTCCTGACTCCCTGCCCTGGTTCCAAGCTGACTGCATGAGTGATACAGTGGTGAGAAGAACTTTGTGTGAAGGCAGAGAACAGCCTATTCAGTTGCAAGTGGGGCTGTGTCCAGCTCCGCCCCCCTCATCCTGCCAGCAGATGGCCCATTCAGGCACATCTAATTCTCTATTGTCTGACTGTCTGGAAGGAGTTCACAAAGTCTGATTGCCAGTTATAACTGGTCTTGTGACCTAACACTGGTGGCAGGCACCAAAAGGCAAAGGCAGGAAATTACTATCTTTCTAAAAGTGGCATTTTTCAATATTGTAATTTAAAATCCAACATTGCCATTAAAGAGGATACCAAATATGAAATGCTCATCTTCCGTGTTACAATATTCCACACTATGGTATAGTCTTTCAGCTGATCAATATATGGTATATTTTTTCTCCGTTCCAAAAGTTGCGTCTCGATATCTCAACCACTTGAATTCTGATCCTTGAGCAAACGTAAATTTGTGCAAAGATCGGATTTCTGAAATGCGTGTTTAACAGTCCACCTCTGTTATTTTCCCCAAAACGTGTCTAAGAGGTCAAACCTACTGAAATATTATTTGGAGGTCTCCTGGTGCAATGTGTTAAAACCTGGGTAAACGTGGTCCTTGGGGTAGCAAATGATTTTGCATGTAGTTCCTTGTTTTCCATTTGAAGGCTCATTACATGAAGTGTACCACACACAGTAAAAACCCCATACTGGCGTAACTGTTTTAACCAGGTATGATAAATCAATCCCCCTAGACAGGCCTGTTAATAATAAGGACCATTGTCGTAGTTTGGTACTGCTGTACCTAAAAGAGTCTGATCTTCCTGCTTAGTATTTCTCAAAAGTGTGTAAACCAGAAAGAAGTGAAGTGGTTGGTCAACATGGAAATCTGTAGTCTGCGGACTCTTTCTCGTTTCTCTTTGGGAAGCACTCAGCTGTTGCAGGGAGGGGTTCAAATAGGCCCTAAGTGGAGGGTGAGCAAGATAGGTGGTAATTATGATTAGAGGCAACTCGCATCTTGGCAAAAGTTCCACTGGACTACTTGCTTGCTGAACCATCAGCATTCGGAATGTTCTGAATGGTGCCAGTGCCCTAGTGCCATTTGGGGCTGTTCTTGTTTATTGGGGCTGGGGCTGCTTTTTACTTTGTAATTGGTCTTTTTCCTTGTAGTGGTGAGGTCCTGCCATAAATGAGGAGCAGATGGTTGCCCTACTCTGAAGTCCTGGCGTCTGGACCTGTACTTAGTCCAGTTGACCTTAGATGTTAAGCCAACCATGCCCATATCACCTCAGTGCTTTGTTACCCTCTGTGCTGTAAGAGACCTAACCTCATATAGTAAATGCATATCATTCATAAAGGTCAAGGCTCTTGATTTCTTTCCTTCATCTCTAGGGATGCACGCATAGCTATGTCTAAATGAATTGTTAATCGGAGCTATCTCTTGGGCAATGTTTAACAGAATTGGCCTTGGGTACCAAATTCAATTTATAGGTACTTACATTTTAAAACAAGTGCTACTCGGCCCTGGCAGAGGGAATTCAGTGAGGTGTTTGAGTGACACTCAAGGGGTGCAGGTAAACACTCCGGAGCAACACAACAACACTGGGCGTTTTGCCAGATCCACGATTAAGCACTTTGAATGAACAGTTCCTCAAAATTTACATCTCATTGACGTGCACTGCAAATAAACAAAAACACAACCATCACCTGAGCCGCTATCCCCGTTATTGTGACTCCTGTGACTCCTCAGACACTGATGCTCACCCCAAAACATTTCCCATAGACACCAATCCTATGTAGGTAGCTATATTCTACACTTGCCACCATGCTAAGATGCTAGATCAGTGCCAGAAATGTGTTATGCAAGTATCCATAACAAAACAGTTGACGTCAGAGTTAATCTCCTTCAATATCTGAGACCAGTACTGTAAATTTGAGTACCTTTTGCTATTCACCTCAGACCGGTATAAATGGATAATATGTAAGTAAACTCTCTAAGAAGATGGTATACTGTTATGTTTTGTTATTTTTCAATGATGCGCTCCAGGCATGAACATTTGCTACCTGTGTTCATCAGACATGTTGTGCTGTCACGAAAACGAGTATGGTTCCTTGTGCAGGTCCCAGCTTGTTGGAAAGAACGTTTTTTAAATACTTCTCTTTTAATGTAGCTGTTCTAAAGATCACATTTGTGCTTTGCTTTTGTTTTCCTAAATTAAGTAAGCTGGTATTTGTTCTGTAGTCTTTTATGTTTCCTCTTGGGAGATCCCAATGTTTCAACCATAAATGTACATTGCTTTATGACTAGCTACATACCATCTGATGAACAGTATTTGTAGTTTAACATTCATTGACAAACTCATGATGGATTGTGATGGTTTGTTACAGCATTCGGGTGCTGAATTCTTGGTACAGAGATGTAATCCCAAATTGGCAAGTCTTTCTATAGAATGATTTACTCGTAAATAAATTGTTTAATTGATATAAAAACACCTGTCTGTTCCACTCCTACACATTTTTCTGTGGGTACGTACGATTGTTTTCAGATTCTCTCTCTAAAATAATACTTATTTGATTTGGTTGCAGTGGTCTACCTCGTGATTTTTCACCTTTCGTTTGTCATGTTTGTGTGGTCGTACTGGAAGACTATATTTGCGCCTACAGCTGCCCCATCCAAAGAGGTAATTTTAACTTTGAAACATTTTGCAGAACTCGATTTTCATAGTTCCGTTTTAAAGGAAATTATAGTTGTCCATGTGATTGTCATTATTTAAAATACATTCTCAACGCACCACTTTACTAATGTATTGAAACCTCAATGAGGCGTCAAACCCCAAGTCGAATGTGGCTATAGGTTGAAGCAGAAAAATTGATGCCAATAATTCAAAATGCTACATTATGTGGAATATTTTTTGTTGATGGAATTTAACGCCACATACCATGATACCAACCCAGTTATGGTCACAGAACGAAACCGAATTCAACAGGCCAAACCAATGTGCCCAAAGAATACCTTGAAGTGCAATGAAGAACATTCAGTTAGAAAGTAGTGCTTACAAGTTTCTAACACAGAACTGAAATTCTAATGGAGTACCTTTTTTAATCCCCTCTACAGAAAAGTTAGATTGGAGTATTATAACTTAAACTGTTGTGGCAATTTTTACACTTCCTTTACGAAAACTGTTCACGTTGCAAATGAGTCTCTTTCATTTTCCACCCTGAGGGTGACCAAGATTTCTGAGGTATTGTTGAGTTCCGTAGAAAGTTCAGTAATTTGGAAGTGAAACCTTTTAAGCAAGTAATGTATGTCTCTGTTAATGAATCTGTTTAAGAGACTCTATAATTCAGGAATAGCCAAAGAAATGGTGGAGGTAGGAACAACGTTGCCCCTCTCGTACTGCATCAAGCACATTGCAAAAAAACTTTCAGTTTCCACAGCCAATATTTATAATTGCCATTAAGGATCTCTAATGAATCAGGGATGCAGCTTATTGAAGAGTAGCATAGTTTAGTTCTCCTGAAGCACGCCATGATCTGTAACTTTTATCTACTGGTAATACCAGCCTGTACTGTAGCATATGTGGCACTCAGAGATGCGAACACTGCATTGAAGGTCTGAAGATAATTCAGTGCTTCTAAAACTTAGGGGATCAGTGGCCTTCAGTCTCTTTTCTTAAGGTATGAAATGCTGTGGCTGTATTTCTCCAAGATGGGAACCTTGCATCTCTTTCTTTCTGTATGTGTGTGTTGACTGTACCACACAAATACGTGCAAATGGGGCAGAATCAAGAAATCGGGGATAGGACTTCAAGAAAGAACATACCACCAGTCACCAACAATTCTTTATTAGAAGAAAAAATCTCAACACATACATGTGTGAAACACTACCTCACTAGAACTCAAATGCACTGAATAAGAACACTAATAAAAGGGGTAAAAGGGGAAAGTGAAGCAAGAAAGCATATGTTAAAATGCAAGCGCCGCATACTGACAAACCCCATCTCAACCCATTTTTTGACTGGTCATCCTGCTCCATTATCACCCTTCTGCAGCATCTACCGCTAAGGTCCCGAAGTCAACATTGTGCTTTCTGAGCCATTAGTCTATTGTCCTAAATAAAATTGAGCAGCTGCCATCTTCAAGGAGATATACAGTCTGTGTTAGCCAATTACCTGAGGTCTTGCATTGGACTAGTTCACAACTTCCATGTCTAAGCCAATAAGCTCCTTTCTCTGTTACTGTAGCTCTCTGCACTTGGCTTGATGTCTTAGTCAAGTCTGTGAAAAGGATATATCTCCCTCCCCCTCCTCTTAAATATGGCTGCCATTAAAGATCCTATATCTCACCTTTGGCACATCCTATCATTATAATCACTATCCCTTTGAATCCTGGAGTCCTCCCTTACTGAATCTCTTCCAGCAGAAACTATCAGAACAAATCTGCCATCATGGGGCTGCATAATGCTGAGCGGGCATTATTTTCTAGGTGCCTCACCTTGATCTTACTTGCACAGTGTAGTATACCGCACACCGATTAGATTATGCTGCTTATTGTGATTAGCACTTTAGCTTATGTGTTCCCATTTTTCTCCCTTTTCTCCTGCACGATGGTTAACACATGGCCAAGAATAGCTTTGTGTTCCCCCTTGGTTTCTGCAAATATCAATACAACATCCTAAAACATGATTACTTCTTTTATGTCCCTGATCACCTGCTAAGTTATTCTCTGGAATGTGATTGCCACTGAGGCTAACCCGAACGGCATCCTGCGATATTGGAATGTTCCAATGGGAAGTAATGTCTGGACTATGGTTCTAGCACCACCTGGTGGTAGGCTGATGCTAGGTCTTACTTATTGAACCACTTCGCACCAGTCACTACAGCAAGCAGATCAGATATTATAGGAAGATATGTGAATCTATCAAAATAACCTTATTAAGACTACGCAAATCCACACAAACTCTCAATTCCGCATTCCTTTTTCGAGCTACCATGAATGGTGACAGCCATAGTGGACTATTCAATAGGTTCGATGATTCCGTTGTCGCACAACTGTTTCTCAAGATCCTCCCTAATGGAGAATGGCACACTGCATAGTTTGTGTTTAACCGGTATGGGTCCTTCTTTAATGTAGATTTTGTGTTGGAACCCTTTAGTGGTTCCTAGTTGATCTGAAAACATCGAAATAAATTTCCCCCACACTTCTAGTAGGTTTTCTCCAACTATAGAGTATTGGTCTTTTGTGCCAGGCCTCAAGACCATTTTAAAGACCTTGGTGAAACCACCCTAAAATACAGACCTTTGACCTCCATATATATTTTCCCAAAAGTCCTCCTTTTCCAAAAAAAACAAAACATCTTCAGAAAATCCTGAAAGATCGATATGTCTGTCTTCATATGATACTGGAGCATGATCGGGGGTTCTAAAATTCAACCCGGCCGAAGCTCATTGAATAATTCTTGTGACCATAGTTATGCTAGCTCCTGAATCCACTAACCGTTTTACTTATCTGTCACCCATCTGCATTTCCGCATATGGGTCCACACAGGTAGACAGTTGCTTGTACCTACTGCGTCTTAACCCCATCGCCGCGGGGCTAATTACCCCGCGGCACGGGGGCCACGCTCGGTGCTCATGACGAGCTCGGCTCGTCATGCAGCACGGTGATGCTGTGCTGATGAAGAGCTAAGCTCTTCATGACCACGCCCGTTCAAATGGAACGCCCAGCACAGCGGGGGAATTATCCCAGCGTAGGCGTTCCGTAACTGTTATGACGAGCTCAGCTAGTCATCACCACAGCGCCACCGTGCTGCATGACGAGCTGAGCTAGTCATGGGCACCCAAGAGGTTAACTAACCAATAAAACCATATCCTGGATTTCTTCCTGAAGTTTCTCTAAGTGACCATCATAACCTTCTCCCCCCCCCCCCCCCCACCCCCCCACAGGTTTGCTACTACACTGTTACCCCTACTTATCTGTTTCACTGGCTCTGACATACTTCGGCAAGAAATGTAATTTGCAGAAATTGCAATAAGATGGGTCACAAGAAATGTAATTTGAAGAAATTGCAATAAGATGGGTCATTTCGCTAGACTGTTTCTTACTCCTGAAATCTGATACATTTCCACATCTAAAACACATATTAATTTGCTTAAAGAAATTCTTTACTGGTTTTGTAACATCTTTGGAAAAAACAGAATCCTTTACATTGGCTTTCCCTTACTGCCATTTAACGTTTACCACCCCCTTTTTTCTCCCAGTTTTTCACAGGGATCTGACATTTGTATACTTTTAGCTTTGATCAGTGTTTTGTCTTGAGTTGGATTAGCTGAAAACATTAGTTTTTGCTGCATTGCTTTCTTTGTACACTGAATTATAAATTGGTCACAGGCCAGCCGGTCCAAAAAATTTGCGAAATTGTAATCTGCCACAAGTCTTTCAAGTGCTGACCGATACATGTCCACATTTACCCCAACCGGTTTCCTCAAAAGGAATTTGTGTTGTAAATCCACTATGCTAGGTTGGATGTCGATTCGCAATTCTAGCTTCTTTACACAGTCTGTGTATTTATCCATCTGCTCTTAATCCGCTCCTTCCACTTCAGGTAAATTTTTAAAAATGTCACGCCCTTCAAAGCCTAATGAATATAACAGTAAAACATTTTTCTGCTCAGGGCGAAATCTTGAAGCTCCTATTGCTCCCAAATACGTTTTGAACGCAATGAACTGGTTCCTCCACACCGCTGTGATTCAAGAAACGGTGGTGGTGGTGGATTAACTGATTGTATAGTGAAAATTTGAACTTGAAATGTAAATGCAAAAAGCGTGCGTCTTACAGTATGTTGAATGAGGAGTAAATTGGAGTAAAATATGCAGTAAGCAATGTGTGCGTCACTGAGCAATGAGGAGTTGACATGCCATATAATAGTGTGCGTATCACAGTAAAGTTGATACGCAAATGATAGTGTATGTATCACAGTAATTCTGATGAATACATAGCTGGAACACAGCACATAAGTGTGTGCGTTACTGAAAAACCAGCAGTTGACACTCAATGCTGTACGTTTGAAGAATATATGACTTCCTTGTATCTCTGTACTTAAAATAGCCATGTATATTTCATTCAATAATATGTATGGCGTGTACATTTTCCCAACTTATCTAGACTGTATAGAAATCTAGATACCATAACGAAATGTACCCTTGCTGCTGGTATAATGATTTACTAGGATACTGCTAAAAAAAAAAGTCTGGTAGAGCTCAACTCAAAATGGCGCCGCCCATTAACCTGCAAGGCTCCACTTACAACTATCAAAATGTAGTCGTGTGTGTGTGTGTGTGTGTGTGTGTGTGTGTGTGTTTTTTTTTATAAAGTTAATTTTATAGTGTTTCACTGTCTGGACTCAATTCAAAATGACAGCAGGTAAATGCATGCATAAATTTCCAAGATAGTCACCCATCCGCACTTAGTATCCCAATTGAAAATGACGTGTTGAATTGAAAACTTTCCCAATTAAAAATGGCTGCACCCATTGCACACAACTTTTCTGCTGGTATGGGCTCTTACGCTGTTACTGGTTATGATGCTGGAATGCACAGACTACAAAGTTAAGATGGCGGATGTCTAGTGGTGTAACGTAAGGGGCTCCGCTTCCGTGCACATGCTTGCAGTCGGCCCTGTAGGTGCTTTCAAAACTATGCACATTTGACATGGCAATTGGTTTTGCCACTACAGTTAGTCATAAGGCCCAAATACAGAATAAATGTGGCTTAACTTGCGTTTGGACTTTCTGGATCACAGTTGTGTCTTGTAGCTTTCTGGATAATGCTGGGTTCTGTAGCAGCTCCAGCTTGTCGCCAATTAATGTGTAGTGATCACTTCACCACTGAAGAACATGCGACGTCGTTTTAGGTAAGTTTTCATGCTTGTTTGTTACATACAGAGCTGCCACACACACACAATGTTGTGCAGTCATTAACAGCTGTTCCTCCATCTGAATGACGTAGAATACTCGCCGAGTATTCAAAGTCTTGCATATAGAGATTCTAGAAAATTACATCACACTGTATCTCAGTCCAGTTTTAGCCATGAACACTACACTCTCGCTCCATCTCAGACAATCAGTTCTGCATCTTAACCACAGTACACTACAAGGAAGTTGCTTTGCCATAATGCTAGTTGCAGTAGCCTGAAGCTTCATCATCACTACAATTAATAAGGTCAACCCCCCCCCCGCTCCCCACCCCCATGGGGAGCTCGCCTTCTTTCATCTCCCCATCCAAAAAATAGGTCCCCAAGCCTCAGAGATCAGCTTTTCTGCATAAGATGCAGAGGGTTTTGAGGGACTTTGTTTGCATTTGGTGGCATGAGAAGAGCGTGCACGTCACAAGAATTAAGTGGTGCATGTTGAAATATTGGTGAGTCACACCTTGTAGAGAGGAGGGCCACGCAGCCTTTAGTCTATTACACCAGAACTATCATAAGCTTGTCAGGGTGGACTTGTGTAAACACGATTGCTCACCAACATGTCCATGATGCAGTCCTGTATTGCTGTGCTGTAAAGTACATGGCTTCTAACAGAACAGAAGGAAGACAGACCGCGTATTTTAAGGAAGTCACTGGTAAATGTGTAATTTCAACAGCACATCAGAAAGAAGGAAACTATATACAAGGCTTGAATACATGAAGTGGTTTCAGAACCTCTTTAGGTGGGTTACAGTTAAAACAACATCTGTGAAAATAGCAAAGCTGGGCAAAGTGTAGGTTTAGGCCAACTTATAAAGGACAACCCAGTTTTTTTTGATTCAGAAAGTATGATGAGAAATTAATCAGCTGTGGAAGTACCGAGTAGCAATTGAGCCCTGCGAACGAATAAAGGAAGGTTTATTCAACATCGGTCACTACGGAATTAAAAACAAATAACGGTCATAAACCTTGTGCTTCACTATTACTGTTACTATTATTATTGTTGTGTTTGACATGACACTATGCCCTCCAGGTTGGTGGCATTCTACACACCCGCCCTCCACAAACAGGCCCACATCCCCCGCACATGCACCTTGTTTGAGGGTCTATATTGCAAAAAAATGCAGTGGTTTAAAACCCATATTTTACTGGCCCTGTGAAATATGAAAGGTGTTTTATGGGTCCTGGTGATGTATGGATGTCTTATTGTTTCAACTGTCGTTTTTTTATGATTATATTCATCATAAGTGATTTTCAAATATTTTCGTGAGATTATTTCTTTCTCTTGTCATACGCATTTGTTTTCAAACATATGTATATTTATGCGCTCCGATGCATTTCGGGCAACACCTGCCCTTCCTCAGGGAGCAGTGGCTCTTAACAATACAAATATAATCACAATCCACGTATTTACATACATCCATGATATCATAGCTGTACACAATGTGAAATTACGCCATGCAGAGAACTTAATAAAATATTCTGGTGTGTTGTGAATTAGTGTGACCAAAGTACACCCGTGCCGTGATATGTATGCTGAATAAAAGCTAAAACAAACGCACTCACGTGGGAGTCTGTCTGCGTCTTATGTTGCGACTCTGTATCAAGAAAAGATCACCGTTCCACATGATGTATGTTAAATTAACCGAGTGGCGCTCGGTTCATATTACTGACCTTAATCAGATTCCATTCTGCTGTACGGATATCGTTCTGCTGTACGTGTATCGCTGCGCTCTACAGGTCACGCCGTCTGCCGGTGTTCGTGCTCCCGTGTTCGTTCGTGCAATGTTACTTCCGTGTTGTGTTGACTATAGATAAGGAGAACATACTACGCTCCGCGGGTTTGAGAAAACAGACTATGTGTTTAGAGGATGCTGGTTTGAAGTCGACAAGAGTGTGTAGCGCGCTAGTAGATCACAAAAGCGGGGGTTAAGAAATAATAGAAGAAAGTGGGAATAATAAACGGATCTAAAGAAAAAATGCTGTGTTATGTGTATTGTTTCAATAGTGAGTTGACGATGTGTACCAGTTAAACAAACTGACTGCAGGATCGTGTGAATGTATCATGTGATGTGTGTAGACTTCATGATGTGACAATTGATATTGAATTCTCACAACTATACACCTCAATGACCATGTTGTAGGCTATATTGCCTACTTGCAAGATAAATCATGATGGACATAGTCTTTACAGATTATAAATAACAAGACATTTCGATCCGTTCATTGAGTCCGTTCGGTTTCAAGGATCCCAACAAATGGATCCAGTGATTCTCTCTTCGCAAAAGGAATTGGTTATTGTCTCTTCCTTCCTTTCTTTCGATGGTTTCTAATACCAGGAATTTTAATTGAGAGATATTGTGATGAGCTTCCATGAAATGGGATGCAACCGTAGATTTGCTGTTCTTAGTGCGAATATTGGATTTATGTTCCACTATTCGTGTCTTGAGTTTTCTCTCTGTCTTGCCGATATATACCTTTCCACAGGGACATTTAAGTAGATAGATAACGTTGGAGGTATCACAGGTTGCTGTGACATTTAGTTTAATGTTATGTCCCCTCATTGGGTGTGTTATTACTTTGCCTTGGATGACATTATTGCAGTTGCTGCAGTTGTAACACGGCCGTGTTCCTCTGTGTGTTGTTAAATTTGGTTTTTTTTGTTTGAGTATCTCTCCCAAATTCTTGCCCCTGGTGTAAGCGAACAGTGGAGTTGACATGAAAATGTTGTTAAAGTCAGGTTCCAAGTTTAACATTGGCCAATGTTTGATTATTGTTTTCTTGAATTGACTGCTTGATGTAGAAAATTTGGAAACTGCTACAATCCTTTGTTTGTCTGCTCTGACTTTTGGAGTGAGTAACTCTTCCCTTGTTTTCATGAGTATGCTCTTTTCAGCGTTTCTGATAGTGGGTTCTGGGTATCCTCTCTCCTTGAAACGTTCTCCCATTTCCTTTATTCTTACTGTTGCTTTCTGGGGATCTGAAGTAATTCGTTTGACTCTGGTCATTTGAGATAACGGCAAATGATCTTTTAATGAGTTTTGGTGGAAGCTTGAATGGTGTAACATATTGTTACGATCCGTTGGTTTTCGGTATGTCAGTTGCAAATCCTTCTGGGGTAACCAGCATCTTCTAAACACATAGTCTGTTTTCTCAAACCCGCGGAGCGTAGTATGTTCTCCTTATCTATAGTCAACACAACACGGAAGTAACATTGCACGAACGAACACGGGAGCACAAACACCGGCAGACTGCGTGACCTGTAGAGCGCAGCGATACACGTACAGCAGAACGATATCCGTACAGCAGAATGGAATCTGATTAAGGTCAGTAATATGAACCGAGCGCCACTCGGTTAATTTAACATACATCATGTGGAACGGTGATATTGACCCGCGGCTATCTTTTCTTGATACAGAGTCGCAACATAAGACGCAGACAGACTCCCACGTGAGTGCGTTTGTTTTAGCTTTTATTCAGCATACATATCACGGCACGGGTGTACTTTGGTCACACTAATTCACAACACACCAGAATATTTTATTAAGTTCTCTGCATGGCGTAATTTCACATTGTGTACAGCTATGATATCATGGATGTATGCAAATACGTGGATTGTGATTGTGATTATATTTGTATTGTTAACAGCCACTGCTCCCTGAGGAAGGGCAGGTGTTGCCCGAAATGCATCGGAGCGCATAAATATACATATGTTTGAAAACAAATGCGTATGACAAGAGAAAGAAATAATCTCACGAAAATATTTGAAAATCACTTATGATGAATATAATCATAAAAAAACGACAGTTGAAACAATAAAACATTGTTAAAGTAAAAACACAGGAGTCCTTATTTACTAATAGGAACCAACAAAGAATGTGCGGTGGGGATGTAACCAATGGCCCATTGGTCACACTTCTAAATCATTGCAAAAGGACACTAAAGACGGAAAGTGTCACCCAGCAGCAGCACCTAAACTAGATCAGTCTGAACTAAAAACAACAGAAAACTAAAGGCAGTGCATTGACCCTACAACCTAAAGATGTATGGATGTCGCCATCATTATGACTGCCCAAAACAACAGGGGGCAGCTTTACTGTTGTCCATTGTTCAATGAACATTCAGTTTATGAAAGAAAAATCTGAACGTTCCAATTCCCGTCAGCGTCAGTTGTAAGTTGCACCTCAGAGAGAACAACTGCTTCAATCATTGGCTTCTCCAAAACAGTTTTTAACACATCCAAGCCAAGGCTGCTTCTGATGGAGAATGGTAAAGCTATGCAGAGTGGTTTGAGCCGGTCATTATGATGCAAGTTATGCAAAATATGGAAAATATTTTATGGTTCCCTGTGAATTTTTGTTTATCATCAGTCTGGATTTTGTGCAATAGAAACTTCCAAGCATGTGATGTTCAAAGTCGCAGGGTCCTAAGTGCACCCTGGTTCTCCCATAATTGCAGCCTGTCTTGAAGTACATTTCTTTCTATACTTCATGAGACTGCAGCAAAGGAAGACTTTGCTAGAGAGAGAGAAGCGTGTATTCAACTATTGTCCTAGAATTTAAAGCCATTATTTTCCGTGTAACATTGCAGTCAATGTGAAGATGTATTGGTTATTTTAGATTTATTATTTCCATATATCAGCCTAACAGTTGCCGTATTACAGTTTTAAAAGCCCATGGGTCCCAAGTAGGGCCAGATTTCACTTTTGCATCTGGTGGCTATATTGCAGGTTCCCTGTGTTTTTTGAGACTGATGTAATCCTCTGCACTACACCATTATTCAAACGAACTTTTGTGATGTGCATGAACTATAGTTTGTCCTCTGCACAATCTCATGTCCAAAATACGTCTTCTCTTGCTTTAAAAATTCCTGCCCAGTAGTTAGCAGAACATGTTTGTTTCCTTGAGCTGTCTGTGATGGCGTATCCACATGTGTGAAACGGAGTGTAAATATTGTTGTCCCTGCCTGGAGCTTCTCTAGCCCCTTCCATGCTGATGACGAACCCCAGCCGTCATGCACTACGGTGCTCGTGTGCTGATGACGGCTGGGGTTTGTCACGGCCCGCCCCTGTTCGTGTTGTTTACAGCACACAAGGGGAATCGCGGCCGCATGGAAGGGGTTAAAAGAAGTGGCTTTCTCTCTAGAAGGTATGTCTCTCTGGCTTATTGTAGGAAACAGTTTTTTTTGTTCCTCCCACACACACACACACTTTTTGACTGTTATTTGATGTAACTTTGACTGAAGTGCACTGGGTTCCTGCTGCCAGGTCAAAGATTCTAAAGCGTGTCCTAAAGAGCTGCAGCATAACTTATGCCACTCTAAGGGATCAACTGCAGGCTGTATGACCAGGTGCTCTAAAAAGTGAAAACCTAACATGGCACACACTTGTGTGCCATGTTCCCCCAACACTGCTTGTGATATTTGTAAGTCACCCACTCTGACAGGCCTTACAGCGCTAAGGTAGGGTGCATTATATTACATGTGTGGACATATCTGCATGAGAAGATACGCCCGTGTGCTGGCCAGTTCAATTACTGACAGTACAAGTGAACAGGAAAGCCAGCGTAAGGTATCTATTGGGGACTGGTAAAAACGAGTTACCCCACTAAATAATGGCTTCACTGAAACATATTGTGTTTTGGTATCAAACACGTCGTTTGTTTTCATAAACCCAGACTGATTCCAGTGATGATGTATTTATACTTTCACCCAGAGGGCACCTTAGAGGTGCCCCCTGAAAACCTACCAACTACTAGTGTGCTGACTGACTGGTCCCAGCCAGCCTGCCACCACAGATGAGTAACTGACCCCCAGGGGGAGAGCCTTTGCTCGCAGCAGGTCCAGAACAACGCCTGCTCGGGCAAAGGTGTTTACACCCCCTCCCACAGGATGACCTGCACAATAGCATTCCAAGACAGAGGCTTCAAAGAGCCCACCACCTTTGGCATACAAATCTGGCTACACTCACAGGAGAAGATGCCAACACCCCCACCTCCAGCCTCCCCCCCCACCCCCCTATAGTCTTCCACCCGGCGTCCAGGGTCATTTGCCACCTGGACTGGGGTAAAATTAGTAGTAAGAGATGCGTGTTCTCCTTCAGGCTAGTTCTACCCCTAAGGTGGACTATCTGAAGTGAATACGAAAAGCAGATGTCTGCCATCTTTTTGATGGCAAACTTGGGAACTCTGGAAAATGGTTATGCCTACTGCCCACAGGAAGTGGTCATTTAGTGGACATAGTGACCCCACGGTTAGGTAGCCCATTAGCTACTACCCTACAATCCCCTAACACCGTAATCTAGTATTTAGGGAAGCCCCTGGCACCAGGAAATCAAATCCTGCCGATTTGAAGGAACGCAGGTGCTGAAGAGCCACAAAAGCAAGAACAGAAGACCAGCAACTGACTTTGTTCCAAACCTGGCAGCCTGTCTCCTGTCCTGGACAATTGCTCCACAGACGTCTCATCCTGTAGCCACCTGTGCCTCCAAAAGCCTTAGAGGACTTACAGCCTTCACCCAAGACCCAGCAACTTTTGTGGAGAAGCAGAGCTGCTTCCCTTTGTCCTGCAGGCACCCCAAAAGAACTGCGAAGACTCTGGACTGCCAAAAACCAGACACGGGAAAGCACCACTGCACTGTGCTTCCTTGCCTGAGTTGAAGTGGGCCGATAGTGCCAGCGTGGTTCTTCAGCTGTCCAGAGTAGAAGCCCATCTTGGGTTTGCTAGTGGGGGACGCCTCGATGTCACCTGCAGCCTCTGTGTGCAAATCCCCAACCTTGTTACTGGCTGTGAAAAACCCGACGACTCAAGATGCCTCCGCACCAGTTTCCCCTGACCCGAGTAAAAGTCGACCAAAGGTGTCCCCACGTCTCGGAGCATCATGAGACCTGAGCCCTCCTTTTGGTTCAGACCGACTGGCCTCCCTGTCCAACCCTGCAGCCTCTTTTCGACCGGACCAATCCCCACACGATAACATTGGGCACTCAGTGCAGTAAAGCACCTCTGCGCAGTGCCGCCTGAAGTGAAAAGTGGATGCTGCCTTGGACCTTGCCCCATACTTACCTTAAGTCCTGGAGATTGGTCCCGTTTGTCACTGTGAAGTGCCCAAATGCAGTATTTGTTTTCCCCAAAGGATTGGACACCCAATGCTGAAAAGCACTTCTACACCCAGTTGTCAAAAGTGACTTGTTGGTGCTTCTTTGGAGCTTGTCCTATAATCGCCTTAAGTTCAGGAGGTTTGTCCTATAAGTCGCTGTGAATTACCTGTATGCAGTGCAAGTCTTTCCTCCATAGGATAACATTACCGCTTCAGAAATTGCACTGTGTCCATTTTTAAAAGCTGTAAAAATTCATAACTCGAAACGTACTTGCCTGATTTTTTATGATCTTAGTTCCTAAAGTTCTATAAAGATACGTGTTATTTCAATTGGTCTGGATCTCCTTATTGAGTTGTGTGTATCACTTGATGACTGTGTATGCCTCAAATGTCTAACACTCCTCTCTGATGAGCCTAAGGCTGCTCGATCACACTCCCCGCTAAGAGAGCATCTTGGGATTGCCAGAGCAAGGCCCTGTCCACAAATAAGAGATACCTGGACTCTTTGCACAGAATAACTCTTTTTGGTGTACTATATAAAGAGGTAGCTTTCTGCACATAATTAACGTGAACAACAAGCACCTTTTGGTGGGACCCGGAAATTGAATCTCAGAGCTGAAATGCTGAACACAAGTGAGGGTCCTGGTTTTTACCATGCCTCACCAGCCCAAAAGATAGAGCTGTTCCCTGTGGGCTGGGAAGCAAGTGACAAGCAGGACTAGTGCACCTCTAATCCACTACATTGAGTTATCGGTCTCCATTTTCTGGTTTGAATGAGTAAATGCTTCTGAGTTTGAAGAAGTCGTCCTTTACATATCTTAATTGCTATCATTCACTGCTGATGGCAGCAGCGAGTGTTGAAGCAAATGCACAGATAACTGTTCTCAGAAGTGAGCGCAGAGGCTGCAGAATAGATGTTTACTCGTCTGGGGCTATAGGGAGCGGAAAGAGAAGTGGCTGTTAATGAAAAGAGCTAAATTACTTTTTTTTACAAAATGGGGTTCTTAATGCTCCGTTTTTTTAATTGTTTGTACATGCCCATTTGCTGATCCAGCTCTAGCACAAGGCTGGCGACGCTGCTTTGACAAGGCCTGTGGTTTGCAGACTTTTAAGGCACATGTCTGGTGTGGGAAGGGCATGAAAGGAAATCTGCAAAGACCTGCAACGCAAGCACTGAGCTCATCATCGTACAGTGTGTTTCCAGTCTCCAGTAACATCACATTTTTTCTTCCCAGCTGGAACCGTGGTACAAGGCTTTTGTTTACCGATCATGCGGTCCACTCTCCAATCTATGTCCTCTTTTGCAATGATGTGGGTTAGTCTTGCCTAACTGACATTTGCTAATTTTATTATCTTCAGAAGGCTGTAAAAAGGAGAAGTTCCCCTTGTTTCATCGAATGCAAGTGGTGCAGCTCAGAAACCCTAGAGGCGCGCTGGAGATGGCACTGTGAAAGTTATTTTAGGAGGAGCCAGACATAGCATTTAATGAGACCTACGATAGTCGCCTTGCTCTTAGGTTGCACATCTTAGTAAGGCCTTAGACTCCAGTGCTATTCCTGAGGAGATGGGCTACACAGCTTCCAGTAAATGGAATAGTTTCTACTGCACACATGTCAAACAACTGGAAATGGAATATCTAATCTCTCGAAGAGGTGCACTTTCTAGGTATTCGTATCTGGTATCTGGTATTCGGGTTTAAAGCGCTCTATTGCATTTAAAAAGCATAGCATACATAACAGTAGCTGCACTGTGGTCTCTACATGAACACTGCCTTGTGCTTCAATCCAGTAAACATTCCTAAATGTAAACTTAAACGGAAACTATGTATTCAATTCTAGTTCATAACGGTAGGCATGAACAAATGAATATATATACATATATATATATTTTTTTAAAATGTATTCATATTTTATCCCTCCACTGGAAAACACACAACGGCACTCAACCTCCTTCAGCTCTGGTTTATTGGCTCAGTGAGATAGTGGGATGACTCATTCCGGCTACACCGTAGCCTTTGACAACTTGACAAAGGCGATCAACCACGCCCTGCTCCAGTTCAGTCAGCATCATGAACACGCTGATATCCACTTTCCTCTATCTTGGACATCTGACATTCTGCCTTTACACTCGAATCCTGCTTGGCACATTTCACTAGCTCCAAACCCCATTGCATCGCAGTGGGAGCAAGCGACTGCTTCGCACTTACAGCTGTTCATCTTTTGGCCAGAGCCAGTCCCATTTCCACGAGTTTAGTTAGCTGCTTCAACTCTTTCTAATTTGACACAGGTGCAGATTGATAGTTGGAGACCAGTCCTGCGACTCCGAGAGTTGCTTAACCACCACCTGCCAAAAACAGTGGACCATATGACATTCTGGTATTTATTAGCGCAATGTTCGTCCGTCTAGTACAGAAAACACAATTAAACCTTGCAGGTACAGTGTACTTACCTTCTCACACCATTGGACTGTCTTGTTAAGAACTGGCGGTTTGAGTGTTGTGCTGTTGGCCTAGTACTACTTGTTTGATGGTAGATTAGCAGTAATTCAATATTTTTATAGTTTCCCTTCAAATAATCTTTACAGGGGCAATCCATGCTCTACCTTGACTAGACATAAAAGTACTTTGAGTACAGTACCAGTACTGAGCATGATGATGATCACACCTGGTACACATTTCTGCATTGCACCTTGCTGTCCATATTGTCTGGTCCAGGGTAATGAACAACTTCCCTACACCACGCACTAAAGCGTTGGTGCTCTTTGTATTTGTCCATCCTTTATTTATTTTGCGGACACTGACCAGGCCCGAAAATACAATCCCAGAACTCTATCCTTCGTGAGCTACTCATTTAAGTCCCAAAACCACCTGTTGGAGGAGTTTAAAGATGGAGTTTGTCTTGCAGTTTCACTATCCCTTGGCATATGGCTGCATTTCTTTTAGGGTGTTTGTTTCTATCACAGAAGTTTGTTATACTGATATGCATGTATATATGGGTACTTGTGTAGCACTATTTCTTTAGCTAGAGAGCTATTGTCAGTACTGATTCAGGATAATTGAGACCCATAATCTTCTTTGTTGACTATTCCTGTTTTGTAGAGATCTAGGTGTTGCTTAGTTTGGCAGACAACGAGAAATAGATGAATGTCTATTCAGCCCTATTTAGAGTACATAACTGTATACAGTCCGACTAGTACTGCCAGTTATCTCACCTCCCGAGCTGGAAGACTTACATCCTGGCGCAGAGGAGAATGGCTTGCCTTTTGGTCCAGGGAAAACCAATGGGTGTTGACTGCTGACCACATAGAGAGTAGCCACCTAGGAGCACACAGGAGTGATTTACAGAACAAAGGGTAGTTGTAGTGCTACCTCTTTTGGCTTGGGGATGCGAAGGGTAGCTTCTTCTTTTCGTATGCTGGACCCTCCTAGACAGGTTCCAGCCACAGTAGTAGGGAAAACCAGTTTTGACATTTCCACGTAGGGGAGTGACCAAGAAGACAGGCCGGCCTGGGAGCCACTGGGCCCCACCATCCTGAAACAGGGGCTCCTGGGTAATTTTACAGTATGTTAAAGAGGACGTGCTGCAAAAGAAGGTGAGGTAACTGTAAAAAAAATTGTTAGGATTGGGCGGTAGATTTCTTCCAATCACATGATAGTGCACAGGATAAATCTTTTCCACGACCTCCTGAAAGCGTTCATGGACCTGAGAGGACTCCACATGACTTGTGACTCCTGCTGGACGAAAAGACTCATGAGGACTCAAGGATACCCGATTCCTGCTGGCACTTGGAACATGGAACCGCTGTCCCTGGGTCAAGTGGTGGTCCTTTTCTTTACCTGCTTCAGTGACGCAAAATGTAGGATTCCTGACCCCAAGATTAATGAGGTCTAGACCCTGGGACCTAGTGCCCTGAAGAGCTAGAGACTGCAGGACTGACCAGATGAAGCTTTCCCGGCAATTGGAGAGTTAGTTAGGTGAAACATTTGACTGGGACCTTTAGGTGTCAAAAACGTATGAAAAAGGAAAAAGCTGATAGTTTCCCACAGTTCACCTGTACACGCTATATTGCAGTGGTGCAGCTGGTAGTTAGTGATTTTAGTGACATCTGCGATCTTCCCCCCCTAAGTTTTATACATTCTTGGTTGGTGTTTTGAGCGTTCTTTGTTCCAGAAACCATTGGAAAGAAATGTTTGTAACAGCTGTACCTCTCTAGTCAAGATCCTAGTTTTATCATTATTGAGACAAAGAAATCTTTACTTCATATAGGAAATTAAATTAAAATTGTAATTATTTTGCAATCTACTAACTAAATATTATGCATGCATTCCCATAAAAGCAAACATGACCGTCACACAGGCTCACCCTGCTGAACCACAATGGGGCGGATAAGTGCTTGCCGATGAGTTCCTGGCTACTCAAATAAGATATACAACTAATTAGATTGCTGCAGTGTGCAACCTGTTCTACAGGATTATCCTTCTTCTGAATCCATATTGACGAGGAGTGTCAACCTGGCGTAAACATAAGAGTTTATTATTACTTTGTTGCAGAACTGGATCTTGGCATTGAATTCATAACAAGTGTTTGACTCTGCTTGGCCAACAAAAGTGACGCTGTTGCAGGATTATCTGTTAAAGACAATATTTAAGGGACTTTAGTTTGTAGCCAAGGAGTCATCCTTATTTTCTTCATATTTAACAATGGAAAAGAGTTTTTATTCAGTGTAGAAAGAAAACAACACAGGTTAGTAATACAGAACTTGCCATTTCTTAGCTTAAAATCTTAGTAAGGGTTCATCGAAGGAGTTCTATTTCTAAAAGATAGCTATTCCTCTCATTAAACGCGATGTTTAGCCTGTAAATAATTCTCTTACAGAAGGATACTGTATATGTGGTTTGGGAATCAGAGGCTGTATAGTTTATTTCCAATAAAGAAAGCAGATCTTCAGTTTACTTCTACAAATGGTTAAATGTTGAAAGGCGCTGAAGTACCTATTATGTGGAGGGTTTCCAGCCATCACAAGATTTATATTTAAGCATGTTAATTTTTGTTTTTCGGAAGTATATTAAAGCTGAGCATTTGATTATACTAGCTTGGAAGCTTGAACGACGACTGACTGATTATTTCTTCTTCTGCTTTCTCTTCAGTTCTGTTTGTCCAAATCTGATAAAGAGATCTATGAAAGGGAAGAAAGGCCTGACTTTCAGCAAGAAATTCTGAAAAAAGCTGCTAAAGACTTGCCTATTTACACAACAACAGCAACAAGGGGTAAGGAACCCAAACCACAGAAATATATCAAATATGCAGTTTGAATACAATGTTTTTTAGGACGACAATGTCATGAGGAGTAATCGGGTTTTCAGTGTAGCCTGCCTTTGCTTAGAAATGAAGTAACAAATAACTGCGAGGTTAATCAATTTTTCATGTGTACTTACCTTCTTTAAAAGCATGTCTTTCTTTACCTTCAGCCGAAGGCCTATTTTCACTTTTGCGGTTTATCTTTTACCATTATACTTTCAATAATTGAATATTTTTATTCTTCATTTGGTGTTAGGTTGTTCCTGCATTTGCTAACCGTTTCCTGAAAGCTAGCTTTTTGTTATGTTGCCCCTGGTTTGCTCTTTTTTATTTTCTGGTTCTAGTGTTAATCTCTGTTCCTATACAAAATAGCACGCGTTTGTTTACGTTGAAAACTGAACAGCTCTGTTTTTTAGGCCCCTTAGGCTTTCCAACTCTGTCCTAATTTGGATATTTGAGTTCCTCGTGAAAAGAATGTTTCCAACTCTAACTATTTTGAAAGCTTTTCTTTGAATTTTCTGGAGTGTGTGTTTATACTTTTAGGCCCGACTCACCATCACCAAATATTTTCTGTCAGAGACCCTTACAAATTAAAATAGATTTATGAATTAAGAATGTAGAGTTGTGGACTCTGGGATTCAGCAACATACTACACATCATCTTTCGCCTCACTAGTTACCCTTCACTGCTCCCACCCGCAGCTACCACTCTATCCACCACCATGGCCCTACCAGTAAGCCTCACCTCGGCGCCCTTCCCCTCTCTGTTGTAATCTTTTGCAGCTCAGCGCCACTCTCTTCTTCCTCTTCTTGTCCAGTGCCCCTTTGTAACAACTAGATTACCGCCAGCCCCCAGAAAAGCGCTTTTGTGCACTTATTACTTTTTAGTGACTGCCGTCATAGATTGGTTGATTAAAAAGTGAAAGAAAATGGCACATGTATCATTTTTTTGGGGCGCATGCATGATGATGCGTCATTGTGCCTCCCCACAAGCTAATTAGCATTGGCAAAAAGTATTGTGCTTTTATCAATGCTATTGAGCATCGAGAAAAAGCATTTCCAAAGCCAGTAGGTCCCAAAGTAGAGAAATATTGACTTCGCCAATGCTTTTTTATTCTTCCCTTTTGTATTCTCAGTAGACTCTGATTTCAGTACGCAGGTTCACTTTGCCAACAAAAATCCCATAACAATTTCAGCTCTCCCTATTGAGGTGTGTAAAACGTTATCTTTGTTCAGCAACTTTCAAGATGGTTGCTGTTACTATCCTACTTTGATGTTACAAAGATGCTGCAGACCAGGCATTCCAAATGTGCTCTCCTCTGCCTTGAGCCATACTGCAGTTCACCACCAGGCATATCACTGTCTGTGTAGTACCTCAAAACCTTCTGAACATCTAATGTATGGAAAGACTGTTGTGTTGGGGATGTAGGACTGCCAAACACAGGCTAATGGGTTTAATGGGGCTACTACTTTAAGAAGGAAGGAGATGTGAGTAATTAGTATAACCATAACCCTACACAAGGCTCTTAAATAAAAGAAGCCTCCCTCCCACTCACCCTGTGAGCTGATGTAGCTGTCAGATAAGCACACTTTAAGAATGTAATTTGAAATCCACCGTATTTGTGTGTTCAAAAGGACGACAGAGAAATGTCAGCAGTACTAGATTCAATTTCCAAGCAAAAGCAGGCTTTGGGAATCTCATTACAAAACTTCATCATTACTGTGATGAGCTACCTCAACTTTTGGTCTCATTCTTCTGCATGCTTTAATAGCAGACAAGCTAACATGTACCGGAGACTATGCGTAGTCGGACTTTACAGGATGCAGTAAATACAAAGATGTGCTTCTTCCTAATATCTTTGGCTCAGAATGCAGCATCTGTTTCACTTGATGTAGATCTAAGAGTCCTTTTTGATGGGCAGTAGGTGACAGGCTATTAAGCCAGCAATATTGAAAGTGGTCTCTGCTTTCAACAAAAAGTGTTTCTATCTGAAGTACCATTATTGGTGGGACCAAATGGGTATGTTTGCTATCCATGTCGAATAAGATGTGTAGAGGTATCAATCTGTATGAATTTGCAGAAATAAGTGGTTGTCTGCGCTAATGCGTTCCTCTCAACGAATAGGTCAACTCTTGGTACATTCCACTGTTGGATTTGTGTGGTTTTGATGGTTTCTCTCTTTTTTGATGTTTGTGGACTGCATGTGAGTTCTAGTACGTGCATCTATTCAACAAACCGATAACTTAGTCTTCATGTACACAGATTCTAATGATCAATCAGGAGTTTGTGTGTTAGCTAAATTTGTTTGTCCAAATGGAGCACACGCCGAGAACACCCGAAGGCGCAAATAAACAAATGCATGTGACAAGTGCAACGGTTTTTATTATATTTGTTTTTTAGTCCATTTGTGGCTCTGTAAAACGCTGTAGTGGCCGGTGTCAGAGGGGAGGAGGGAGTGGGGGGAGTCAACGACAAGGGGGAAAAAAAGGGGTAGAACTTACCTGCAGCCCACTGCAACACCGGTCTCCTGCTCCTCTCGTGGTTCCACTGCAGGCACAGTCTCCCAGACTCCCCTGCGGCCAATCCTGAAGTTGCTCTTATCGATGAGAGCAGCTTCAGCATTGGCCTGAACGCCAATTATTTGTGGTCCCAGTGAGACTGAGACCCTGTGCTGGCTTTCTCAGGTTGGAGACCGCTTAATTGCAAATCACGGTTTGGCCGGCCTGAGATGGACAACCAAACGGTTGTGCACTGATAACTGGGGCATACCACTCCCCACCGGTGCCTGTCATCCCCCTGACTCCACCCCTAGGACTCCAGGAAGCAAAATAAAACTATAATAAACCCGGGTTTATTGTTGTTTTCTTTCTCTCCTTTTTTGGTACATTCCTGAAAGCGGAGGAGCTGCCACTGGTAAAATGGGAAGATGCACGTACCATTTTCTCCCTGCACAGATGCATTGCTGAAAATGTTGCTACGAATAAGCACCCCCGTTATTTCTAAAAGCTCTGCGGAGCAATAGGTGGCATGGTAGTACATGGGGGGGGGGGGGGGGGGGGGGGGCTAATTAGTGGCACAACTTGAAATTTTGCATAACGACAGCCACATATAAATATTTATTTTACGGTTTACTCCTTGAGGTCCTGTGACCCACGACCTTGCTGTGCTTTTCTCATTGAATACTTCCCCCTAATTTTGTATCTAATCTATTCCCTTATTCCATGTTCTTCTCAACCTCTTCTCTGTCCTCTTGAATCTGCCTTGCGTCAGTTTGGTCTCTTTCGCCCTCTGTGGCTCTCTTTCTCACACATAATCATTCTTGTTTCTAACACTGGTCTCTCTCATTAGGCCAGATCAGAAAATAGTGCTCTCTCTGATTGAATTCTCAAATATTTCACTCTAGTACTGTATTTCTAAACCTTTTCTATCATTGTTCCAATCCTTTCACCTGTCCACATTTTCTCTCCAACCACTAAGAGGAGTATCCGGAAGTGGGACTTGAATGGAGTGGACTGGAAAGAGTGAAACATTGGTATAGTTAGTCTTTTAACCTTTACCCTTTTCTGCCCTCACCGCCTGGTTCTGCCCTTTATAGGTCGAGTATCAGCGCACATGCGTTGTCTGCAAGACCTGTTGTACTTACTAGACTGAATGCAATCCAGTCTGCTGCTTTCCACAGGTTCACTCTTGCTTCTCCTCTTTTCTGGCTCCTCATTGGTTGGTGCTCCCTAGATATCACTTACGTTTTCTGCTCCGGTGCACCGGCCAACGTCAGTTTCATTACACTGTAGGTGTGTATTTTATTCTTGGAAGACTACTTCGTTTATTTCTGGCACATTGTGATGCTACCCTTAATATGGAAGTACAGCGGCCCTGCCTTTATTTTGGTCTGCATGAGGTGGCTCGCTCACCTCTATTTTTAGTGTCTTTGAAGACACTTTAACATCATTTAGCTTAGTTCGGTGCTCTTTCACTAGTGCCACACTTTATCTACTTGTTTAGCCAGAGGAAGTGGATAGAGTTTCTGTCTGGTTCCGGCTTTAGTCGTTAGCATGAACCTAAAGACAGGTCTTTGCTGTAAATAAATGAAGCACTTGCCAGTGTGGATGCTCGAGCTGCGCGTTTGCATTACACTTGACGTCACCCATTCTCTTTGACACACTGTGCAAAAATGAGGGGAAAAACCCCTGTTCCTTTCCCATGTCACGTACTTTTGTTTATGAAATGCAACACGCCTCTGACTGCAACGGGTAAAGCTGCATTCGGCTCCATGGAAATGTCACACGATCATGTGATGACATTCGTGGCGACAGTTGAGAGAGTTAAACAAATGAATGTGAAAGCATTTCTTTCCTGGCCCGAACGCGAGTCCTTCTCCTCCACATCGATATATCTGGGCCGAATTTGAATGTTGGCAGTCATTCTTCTCACATGGCGTCCCACAGCAGGCGCCGCTTGTAGTGAGAATATTGAAATGAACAAAATAAAACATTCTTTCTGCTTATTGAAACTTCCTCTGCCCAGAAAGATTAGCGATAAAGAGAGGTTCTTCCCAGTGTGGAGACGTACTTTCTTTTCCATAAATATATGTTGGTAACCAAGTCAACAAACCGCCTTGGAACTGTATACAGCTTCAATAGAAGAGTGCAAGACAATGCTTATTTTTTCACCTAATTTTTTTTTATCAAGTTACAGGTTTCAGAACAATTGCAGATTCTGGGCGTTGACACATATAGAAACAATGCTCCCAACACGTTGCGTAAGGGCACTTCAGTTAGTGCACATTTGTGCTGCAATTTGACCTGCTGCTGCTTCTTGGGTAGACGTGACCAAATTACCATTGGGAGAGCCGAGCGGACTGTTGAAGAGTTTCCTAATCATGCATCAGGGGATGTCTATTAAAGTTATATGTTCTGAGTTAGGCATGCAAAGATATCCTGAATGGGCTATGTACACATTATTTAACAATTGCCTTACATAATTGGATATTTTTGGAGCTGGAATGGCATCAGATGGATATCTATACTGACTCCCACGTCAACTAGTCACTTGCAGAATGTTGATCTAACTAGACAGGAGGTGCTGGGTTGTGCCTCTCCCCAAGCAAGGCTTTAAATGGTATGAAAAAATAGTGTGCCACTCAATCTATATGTTGTTCCCTCTCAAAGGTTGTTTTAAAATTCTCCTAATTTACGCAAAATGCATCAACCTATAATTTAAAAGATTTGTTGTGTAACAACTGCTAATGTAGGTTTTGGCGCACAGACTTGAGCCTCTTGCTTAAACTCATTTGGAGGTGGGACTACTTCAATTTTCTCAAAGACTTCATACACTGATCTGACCAAGCCCAACCATAGCCCATTGCAAAAGTATCAATCCCAAAAATGTTTAAACATTTGGAGCCTAGATTCTCCTTATGGAATAATAAATTTCATAAACTAACTGTGTATATTTTGATCAGATGTAAGCTTGGGGACCACATCAATCTCCACATCATAAATCAAATTCCTTGGCACAAGGGCGTAGTCTATCCAAGAGTAATGGCTGTGTACATGTGAATAGTAGGTAAAAACCGAGTTTCCAGGTTTAAGTACCTGCATCGACCAAGCAATGCACCCTCATCAGTGCCAAGATTACGTGTCGAACTGATTAAACTTAGGTGGCGCTAGTATTAGTTGTGTCTACTCTGTAATTAAGTTAAGGACACAATTGAAAACACAAAGAATAAGTATGTTCAGCCGTAATTATATCAAAATCCCTGAGATCCTTCTGATTTGACCCATAAATGCCATAACCGGTGAGTTGAACTTGATCCATCTCTATGTGGATAATAGCCCAACTACCTATAATATCAGCTATTGTTTTAAATTATCTTGGCTCATAAAGTAAAACTAATAAAGATTGCAACGCCTCTTATAGAGACTTGCGATTTTGCCACCCCAGTTTGGTATGGAAGTTGTCTAAACCAGTTCTGTCCTTGAACGTGACATGCATCTCGGTGGGACATAAAATCTGGGGCTTAAATAGATCTAGTGTCTTCTTGGCCAGGCATCTCTTAAGGGCGATTCCTAGACTTCTTACATTCCAATTCAAGAGGTTAACGGCCATTATCTGCTCAAATAAATTAAACCACTAATCCCAGCTTAGATGATCTTAACTAACCCATACGTAAATGTAATAACATGTCCCTCTAGTTCAAAAGAACATATGGATTTCCATCTTGCATTACTAAGGGGCACATTAGGATGGCGGGCGGACTTTGTCTGCCCTCCATCCTCGTGGAAAAACTGGACCGCCTGCGATCTGAGCGGTGGTCCCGCCATGCACATTATGATGCACCCGCCACACTGGCGGGCGCATCATGCATTTGTAACATTGCGGCGGGCGGTGTTTACACCAGCACCCACTGCAATGTTAAAAATGCATGTTATGCATTTGCATACACAAAGCGGCAGGCACCGCGCGTGCCTGCCGCATTGTGTATGCAAATTCAGGGGGATACCACAGGTACCCCCCCATATGCACCCCCAACCTCGCCTTCACCGTGGGGGCCTGCAACGGGCCCCCAAAGTAAAGACCGCATGCTTGCCGTGGAAGAGCATCGGACCGCCCGAGACACCGCCACCATTAAAAAGCACTTTTTCCGCTGATCGCGAAGTCGACCGGTGGAAATGTTGCAGACAGACTTTTCGTCCGCCGCGGACCCCCCAGCCATCCTAATGTGGCGGGGGGTCATTTTGTCGAGGATGGCGGGTGGCTTGCCCCTGCCATGCCGGCAGTAGCTACCGCCGGCCCTGCGGGGGCAATCGCCTGCCATCCTAATGGGCCCCCAAGTATATAAAGACCCTCTCCTTTCACATTATACAACCACCTCCACCCGAATTACCCCACATCCCCAACCCTGACATGAGTCCACCCAGCCTGCCCCTCAGAGCCCACCCTGAGAGGCCCCACCCCAGGAGAGTTCATCCCCTCCCAAAGCCGCAATGGAAGGATGGAAAAACCTGGCCCGGCTCTAACTCAGGAAGGGACACCATTCCGAGCAAAATAAAGACCAGCATTTGCAAAGCAATAAGTCTCACGTTTGGGAGAGTTTAAGCTATTGGTATTGTAAATGACAATGCCTTTTATTTATCTGTTTGGAAAACTGCAAGCGGTAAATAAACACTGCCTTTATACTTATAGTCCTTGCTTACGAAAAGGAAAGCTGGCAGTAAAAGAGGCGTAGTTACTGCCCGCATTGTACTGCTTGCAAGTTTTTAAAATACATAAATAAAAGGCATTGATATTTACTATGCCAATAGCTCAAATGCTCACAAATGCGAGACCATTGCATTGCAAATGCTTGTTTGTCTTGGAAGGATGCCAAAGTCTATTTCTCACTTTAATCATACTCTCCTTCACCAGCCACTAAGGGTTTGGTGGCCCCCGAGTAGAAACCTTGGGGTTGTGTGAAGTAGAATTGGAGGGGTTTGGCAGATCTCATTCCCACCCCACAGTATTATAATGTTGGGGCGCTAATGGGCAGTACCTTTCCTCCCACATTACTCTGCAGGAAGTCGCTATGTTGCAGTCACTCTTTCTCCTACATGGAGCAAATTGTTTGCCAGTTGAGTAATAATGAAATCTTGGTGGTACCCTTGTGCAACGTTTGTGAAATAGGTTAATTTTAACGTGAACTTATTTCAGCCACCGGTTTTCAGGATTTGATTATACTCCACATTACAAAAAAGGCGGCCTCAATGACTGATTTAATAACCACTGGGTTAGAACTGCAACAATCTTAAAATGTTAAAGAATCTTCTCAATATGGGTAACCACTGACTGCCAAATTAACTTTAATATGCTCCAGGAACCTCCGTAATCTTTTCTTTTGTGCGGGGAATTATTGCAAATTAAGTAATCACAAAGTTCAGGATGTTTATTTAGGAAAACAGCTCTAGGTAGTTTACTTTGGTGTAGCTGTTACTGTCTTTCTGATAACTTTTTTTTTTTTTTAACGTTCGTGATTGGCATGAGCATCTAGGTTCCTGTTATTTCACTGTTCTTCCGGTGCATTTTTAAGCTCCTTTTCACAAAAGTATATTTATGAACTTATTCAAGAAATCGCTCAGTTTGGATAATCTGTACACACCTTTTTGTGTTTTAAAATACAGCTATCCGATATTGTGACAGATGCCAGCTCATTAAACCCGATAGATGTCATCACTGTTCTGCATGCGACATGTAAGTAATTATTTTGCTTAATTCTTTGACAAGCTGTTACCTTTGAAAACCCTCGCCTAATCATGTATAAATTACAGAAAGTGAGATGCTTTGGTGCAGTTTTAAGTATTGTGAAAGCATATCTGTTATCTCGACTATTAGTTATGTATTGCCACTAATTATTTAAATATATCGGTGAGATTTACTTTCTTTGGCAAACTACATTAAATTGTTAGTAGCTACAGAATGACTTGTTCATTGTAAAGTGATGCGGGCTCGCTGTTAACAGAAGTACTGTTTGTTCCTAGCGCCTGTATCTCTGACATGAGAAGTGACATTGTGCGCTATAAACTACATCACAATAGCAGGCGTGTAATAGTGAATACGTCCTGGGTCTTTATTTGAAGTGTTTTATGCAGTGCCAAAATATGTTGCCCAGGGACAGCTGAAAGTGCTCTATTTTTCATCTACTGCTATTGAAATGTTGTGTGTTAGGAGAAATAGACATCCTTCATCCTTTCCTTTCTCACTCTCTGTACCCCAGCAGGATAGTCACATAGTTCACTTTACAAAATCTGCTAACTTTGCTGTCAGAGAAAAATCAACGCAAATCTCCAAGTTAAAACAATGAACAGCAATTTGTCGGACGGCACAGTCTGACATATGACCTCTGTCTTTGAATCCTAGTAAATGTGACAATATAAAACCACAATTTGAAGGCATCTTTGTTGGTCATTTACCTTCTGAACTCCAGCATGGTTATTCTGGGGGTGCCTGAGCTTCCTTAGCACCACTACTTCCAGAACCTATGGGTTAGATGGTTCATTATATTGGGTAATAGTAACTCGTACTATTTACTGCCATATAGTGAGTCAAAACTAAGGTAGCAACTTTAATATGACAGTGGTATTTGGTCAAAGTGAAAGGCTTGTTTGTAGAGATCAGCCTTCAGAAGTCTTCTGGAATGGGGGCAGTGTGACGCAGATTTCTGGATTGAGTTGACACCAAGCAAGTGCCCGGGATTTTATAAGCCTACCATCTGCCACCATGATTTCCTGCCTTGAAGTTAGGTTGATGAACTATATGCACGTTGGCTGAACTGAGGAGGTTGTTATGTATCGAGAAACCATGCAGGTAAGTATTTTGTTTTTGAATATTTTAAGTAACATTATTATTATTATGTTAATTCAAATTCAAATCCAGCTTTATTCGGTTTTTAAGTATAAAACCATAAAAGCAGCAGAGAAAAAAATACATGCATATATAAAGGCACAATAATTAATTGCAGGTTTAAAAAAGAAAAAATGAATTTGACTATTTAAAACAAACTAAAGTCAATCTTGTGCAGAATAAAAGCGCATGGTACACAGGAACCCCCTTTCAACGGGTTTTATAGTTCAATACTCTGGGGCCAGGATAAAAGTCAAACAAGTCACAAATGCAAATAGGGCCATCTCCAGTTTTGGGCTGAGAGGATCTTAGATAGGGGACAGTGTTCCTGGGTTTGAATTTAATTAAAATCAAATCTCCTGGACAGTTTTTGGGCAACGTACCCAACCATCCCACCCTCCTGACACTTACAATTCCGCCATCTAGGTCAGGTGGCAGCGGTCTATTGTTATTGAGCCAGAAGATGGCTTTGTTCAGCAGGTCCTGGTTTGTTTCAAATTTGCCCTGTCTAAGCTCTGGCACCCCAGAGAGAATAGTCACATAGGGGGCGGCTTCAGGGGGTAGGTTGATTCGATGCCTTCTTTCATGAGGAATCCTAGGTGCTGTTAAAGAGACATAAGTCGGTTTAGAAGTAATATTACATCTTTTTGGGATGGGTTTGCTAGTAGAGGAATCAATTGGTGGTGCTATTCTGTGTTCTGTAGACTTATGTTTCTCATGGTTGGTGGAGGGAGTATAACATAAGGGTGAAGCAGTGTTTACATTTGATGGATTAATCCTTTGTACTATTTTTTCCACGCTGGACAACCTTTCTCCCAGATCCTAAATTTTTGTGACCAGGGGTGATAGGGCCGCGTTCAGCAATCGTTCAATGTGGGCCAGTAGGGTCGCTTGGAAGGGGGAAACAGAGTCTTTTGATGTGGCCACCACCTTCTGTGGCGTTGAAACAGATGAAATAGCGGGGGGTGATGAGGGGCTACAGGACATTTGATCAACATTAGCTGGAATCTCCTCAATGTTCCTTTTGGTGATTAGGGCCTGGGGCAGCGTGCTAGCTTGAGTGGCAATCATTTCAGGGAATAAAGGTAGTTCCTGGGGAGTGCGGATTGTAAGGTCAGTATTTCTGCCAGATGTGGGTGGAGTTGATATGTTAGGGGCGTAGTTTGTGCCACACAAGGCATTCAGGTCCTCCCAGATAGACATATTGTTAGGACTGCGAGAGCTCCAAAATAGAGACAGGACGGTTCAGGGACAAATGACAATTGGAAGCAAAAGGGTTAGTTGTTTTCTGTACCTGCTTCTATGATGGGGCCAAGTGGGGTGGCCCGTCCCGTCCTCCTCGGGTCCTCTGAGGGCCTCAAAGGGCCCGCCCTTTGCCCGGGCTTAGCCCCGGGCGCCCTCCCGCGCGCGGTCCCGCGACGCGGGGGCTGCTGTCCTTTTGTGGCGCCTCCTGGCGCGCTGGTCCCGTGTGTGGCGAGTAGCGCCGCTGGGGCGTCTGGGGATTGTAGTTTCCCCCCTCGCTCTCCGGCCGCTGTTGTGCTTGCGGCAGCGAGGGGGAAACTGGCAGGAAACTGGCAAGGTTAGTCACCCCCTCGTCCCTGGTGAGCCCGGTTCCGCTTGCTGACCCCCCGCTCCCCCGGGGCTGCTGTCCTTTTGTGGCGCCTCCTGGCGCGCTGGTCCCGTGTGTGGCGAGTAGCGCCGCTGGGGCGTCTGGGGATTGTAGTTTCCCCCCTCGCGCTCCGGCCGCTGTTGTGCTTGCGGCGGCGAGGGGGAAACTGGCAGGAAACTGGCAAGGTTAGTCACCCCCTCGTCCCTGGTGAGCCCGGTTCCGCTTATGTTACTTAAAAAAAAGTAGTGGTAAAGGGAGGAAAGAGTAAGTTTAAGGTTTAGAAATGGGCAGTGGTAAAGGGAGTTGAGGGAAATTTCAGTTTGGAGGTGTGCAGGGGTAAAGGGAGGTAATGGTAATTGTATGGTTTACGGGTAGTTGGTGTTAAATGGAGTTTAGGAGTAAATAAAAAAACATGGGGGGAGGGGTGTTTCCCACCAAAAAGGAAAAATATTATATATATATATATATATATATATATATATTTTGTTAGTTGAAAACTTTGTTTCACTTGACATTTTCACCAAACTATAATGTCCCTTTAACCTTTATTTTTCAGATTATTTTTATATAAATATATATATATATATATATATATATATATATATATATATATATATATATATTGACACCAAACTCCCACCAACGTAGGAAACGGAGTCGCACACCAACGGGTTGTCAAACAGGTAATTTATTCACTTAACGGGGGAATTTCCTGACGCGTTTCGTCCACCATTGGACTTTTTCAAAGGTTACCCCTTACACCATTGCTGCTGCCAATCCACAGGTGATTGCCAAAGTTCCTTTTATTGACCCCCAGTGGTCAAGACCTTCAATGGTCATTACGTGGTTTTCGAGGCATGCTGGATCCTGTAGTTTTAATGGCAGCAGTAGTTTATCTGCCCTCCATTAGGCGGTGTTGTTTGGAAGTGTCTGTTTGTTCCGTGTTGCTGTTGGCGAACCATTTTCAAGTCCGCTTACAGAGTCATACCGATGCCGGTCATCGGTGGCAACCGCTTTCCCTCTCGTGCGTCACGACCAGGAAGAGGTGGTTCAAGTCGGGAAAGCCTCTGGCGCGCTTGCTGACTGTGCGTCCTCCCGCGGCAGAACCACACCGCCAAATATTGACACCAAACTCCCACCAACGTAGGAAACGGAGTCGCACACCAACGGGTTGTCAAACAGGTAATTTATTCACTTAACGGGGGAATTTCCTGACGCGTTTCGTCCACCATTGGACTTTTTCAAAGGTTACCCCTTACACCATTGCTGCTGCCAATCCACAGGTGATTGCCAAAGTTCCTTTTATTGACCCCCAGTGGTCAAGACCTTCAATGGTCATTACGTGGTTTTCGAGGCATGCTGGATCCTGTAGTTTTAATGGCAGCAGTAGTTTATCTGCCCTCCATTAGGCGGTGTTGTTTGGAAGTGTCTGTTTGTTCAGTGTTGCTGTTGGCGAACCATTTTCAAGTCCGCTTACAGAGTCATACCGATGCCGGTCATCGGTGGCAACCGCTTTCCCTCTCGTGCGTCACGACCAGGAAGAGGTGGTTCAAGTCGGGAAAGCCTCTGGCGCGCTTGCTGACTGTGCGTCCTCCCGCGGCAGAACCACACCGCCAAATATTGACACCAAACTCCCACCAACGTAGGAAACGGAGTCGCACACCAACGGGTTGTCAAACAGGTAATTTATTCACTTAACGGGGGAATTTCCTGACGCGTTTCGTCCACCATTGGACTTTTTCAAAGGTTACCCCTTACACCATTGCTGCTGCCAATCCACAGGTGATTGCCAAAGTTCCTTTTATTGACCCCCAGTGGTCAAGACCTTCAATGGTCATTACGTGGTTTTCGAGGCATGCTGGATCCTGTAGTTTTAATGGCAGCAGTAGTTTATCTGCCCTCCATTAGGCGGTGTTGTTTGGAAGTTTAGCCCCGGGCGCCCTCCCGCGCGCGGTCCCGCGACGCGGGGGCTGCTGTCCTTTTGTGGCGCCTCCTGGCGCGCTGGTCCCGTGTGTGGCGAGTAGCGCCGCTGGGGCGTCTGGGGATTGTAGTTTCCCCCCTCGCTCTCCGGCCGCTGTTGTGCTTGCGGCAGCGAGGGGGAAACTGGCAGGAAACTGGCAAGGTTAGTCACCCCCTCGTCCCTGGTGAGCCCGGTTCCGCTTGCTGACCCCCCGCTCCCCCGGGGCTGCTGTCCTTTTGTGGCGCCTCCTGGCGCGCTGGTCCCGTGTGTGGCGAGTAGCGCCGCTGGGGCGTCTGGGGATTGTAGTTTCCCCCCTCGCGCTCCGGCCGCTGTTGTGCTTGCGGCGGCGAGGGGGAAACTGGCAGGAAACTGGCAAGGTTAGTCACCCCCTCGTCCCTGGTGAGCCCGGTTCCGCTTATGTTACTTAAAAAAAAGTAGTGGTAAAGGGAGGAAAGAGTAAGTTTAAGGTTTAGAAATGGGCAGTGGTAAAGGGAGTTGAGGGAAATTTCAGTTTGGAGGTGTGCAGGGGTAAAGGGAGGTAATGGTAATTGTATGGTTTACGGGTAGTTGGTGTTAAATGGAGTTTAGGAGTAAATAAAAAAACATGGGGGGAGGGGTGTTTCCCACCAAAAAGGAAAAATATTTTATATATATATATATATATATATATATATATATATATATATATATATATATATATATATATATATATATATATATATATTTTGTTAGTTGAAAACTTTGTTTCACTTGACATTTTCACCAAACTATAATGTCCCTTTAACCTTTATTTTTCAGATTATTTTTATATAAATATATATATATATATATATATATATATATATATTTTTTTTTTTTTTTTTCTGAAAAAGAAAGGTTAAAGGGACATTATAGTTAGGTGAAAATGACAATTAAAACAACGTTTTAAACCAATAAAACCACTGAAACTCTAGTTATATTTGTCTCAAGTACCTATAACTCGTGCCCTAAAGTAACTTACTAAAACTCATGTCTGTGACTGTCCTGCAAATTACGTGATTGTGTCAGTGATGGTTATTGGCGGGGTTGGCACCCAGGAAACTGATTTACCTCAGGGATGGAGGGGGTGGGAATCAGCCCCCGTTCTTCGTGCTGTCAGGGAATTGTGTCAAAAGGGAAGTATTGTTGGAAAGCTGAAAACTCAGCCTTCCAGCAATACCTCCCTTTTCCTGCAGAGGGACGGGCGATGGACACTGGTGTAATGTAGGTGTAGCGGCCCGTTTGATAAGGACCTGTGCTCCCCACCACCCCTTTAACAATACTAGCATTGCTGTCAATGGGGGCGGGGGACAGGGGCAGAATGCACACTAGAGACTGTAGGGATGACTGGTTTTTTTTGTTTTTTTTAAAGGGGTGGTTGAGGAGTGGCCACCGCTATTTTCCCACCCCATAAAGGGCATACGCCTCTGCCCCCCAGGGGCTGGGTGCATATTGGTGGTTTCCCCATGATCTGCCTCCCTTGGGTGGGGCAGAAAGGACCTCTATAAATCAGGGAACAGCTGTTAAAAAGTGGGTGAAGGAGGCCCATCATACACAAGAACATTCACCACCCACAGAAAGGGCATTACTGCCTTTCTGCTTCCCTGGGGGCATATTGATGGAGTTCGTCCCCAATCTACCTCTCCTGAAGAAGCATAAATCTCACTAGGCACCAGGTAAATTCCCCAAAAGGAGAGGCAATACAGTGTTTTTGTCAACTTGTGGAAGCAGATTGGGAGTCCACCCCATTCAGCCACCCCCAGCATCGAGTAATATCCCATCCCAGAATGGGCAAGGGGCAAACCAGTGTCCCTACCTGTGTACGGGTCAGAGAGGGTTTGAACCAGTTTGCCCCACATGGGGGAGGGGTGGCAGAAAGCCCCCAAATGCTCTGAAAACTTTAAACATTTCCTCATATCACACATTTCCTTGCATTTCTGTGTAATAAACCTCGAATCTTAAGGGGCCCACATAATTCCTACCTCCTAGCGCTCCCCCATTTGCGGCACACCACCCTAGACTCCGCCGCGTGTCTAGGTTTAAAAAATGTCTGTTACATGGGTTTACCTGGTGCCTGTCGAGCTAGCACCCAAATACCACAGGTACCCCATTGCCAAACAGATAGGTTTTCGTCAAGGAATGCACATTAAGCTTTGGAGCCTTTCTTGATGCAGGCACTAGGCCCACCCATGCAAGTGGGGTACCGTTCTGATCAGGAGACGTGTGGGAACGCTGCATGGCAGGAAATTATTGGCTCTCCCCACATTTTGGAATGTTACCTCACTGAAATGTGCGAGGTTTGCAGGGGCTTCTGGGTGATATTGTATTTAGTATAAGAGAGGTATGGTGGTTATAGGATTCAGAAACCACTGGGGAGTAACATGAAACAAGGGTTTCACCAGAGGTATTTCTATCCACCTGATTGTATATATTTGTAATTAATGCATAGTATTTAGTAGTGTATTTGTATGAGAAGTACTTTACCTTTTTACAAGAAAAAGCATTGACTGGACAATGATTTATTGAGTGCTATTGCTTACCAGCAAGCGGGGGATGGGGGAGGGAACTAGCCCACATCACCTCACCTAAGTAGGCCTTGGACTGCTTTGCTACCCTGAGAGTCGAGTGCTGCAATCGGGTACCGGTACTTGGTAACCAGTAAAGAGAAAGTTGCAGACACATTACTCGTGAAGGACGCACATCCTTCTGAACTAATAATCCAATTTCTTAGACTCTTGTTTCTTAAAAATAGGCACAAGGACAGTTATCCCATGTGGGTTCTTCTGGCTTTTTGTTTTAGAGAAAGCCCACAGAGTACCATTGGCACGACCAACACCTGGTGGCCACCCTGACCCATAATGTCGAGACTGTTGAATTAAAAGAACAGATGTTATCCTAGAAAGCTTCAGAGAAACTAGGTCAATACAAATGGACAACTGTGAGGTGTTCCTGTTAACTGATTATACAGCCTGGTTTAAGCTAAAAGACACTCTTTCATGGTAAGGTAAAGAGTTATTAGTCCTGGCTGGACTAGCGGTTGCCATTATCACCCTTGGCTGCCCCCCCTCCCCTCCCAGGATATCGCCCAACCCTGTGGCACTGGAGCGACTGGTTAAAATGTTGATTCTTCTGGCGTTATTTGGGTATATTTGGTTATTATTCCCTGGGCTGGGTAATGTTTGGGTTTATTTAGAAACTGGGATGAGACGGAGACAGCAGATTTCCAACAGATCCAGGGACGGCCTTACACAGTGACCCTCCAGCAAAACCCCAGTGGGTAACCCGAAATATAAAGTACAAATTTGGAATGTCAGGAGACTGGGCAACATAACCAAAAGGCAAAGAATGTATTCATCCATTTACAGAGCAGTCATAGACTTTGTGTATCTTCAGGAGATGCATCTCACTACAGGAAAGGGGAATAGGCTATGTTAACGATGGTGGTTAGTGACCCTGCAGATAGATACATAATATTCTTATGTAGACTGGATGGTGTCTCAAAATGAGTACCCAGCCATGGTAGCTGTTCAGCTTGTTCATGACAAAGACATGCCCACCATTTGTAGGTGCAATTTTAAATGTGTAGTGGATCTAGAGCAAGACAGGTTGTTCTCACCTTTGCATTACAATGTGGCAACTCTGTTGTCTTGCACGTTCTGTAATTGGTTAACAAACAGATGGCTAGAAGGCGTTCGGAGAAACATACATAGCAAACGCAACCAGATTATTGAAGGAGTGCTGAAACCTTTCAACCACTCACCACCAGTCACAGATCTGGATTTAATCCATTGTTCTTTTGCTCACTATGCCACCCTAGTTTGGACCCAGACATATTCAAATCAGTCTTTTTAAAAAATGTACATTTTTATTTACATTTTTAACACATATAAAACATATCAAGCATGTCACATGAGGCCTTCCACCACACCCTATCCCCCCACCACCCTCCACCCACCTTTCCCAGGATGTCTCATAGCAAAACAATACTCGTGGATACTGCGCCGTGCCAACTAAGTCTGCATAGCACTTAGATGCCCATAACTTCCACCCCCTGCGTCGGGACAGCATGTAGATCCACCCTTTTTTCTTTCATAGTCCCCCCCCCCCCGTCTAGGCCATGGTATCTTCTCCATTTCCCCCACTCTATATTGAACTTCTTGGGTCAGCCTCTGGCTTTGTATGTGACCCTCTCCGCTGCCATGTATATGTCCATACCTCTTCTCCACTCCTCTATTCACGGGGGTGCAGGTGCGCCCCAGGCCCGAGCCACATCCCTCTTGGCCACCACCAAAGCCAGCGAGAGGAAAATCAAAAGTGGGCTATTCAGGTCTACCTCATTAGCTATGCCCAATAGAACCAATCTAGGCACCATCGGGAGGGTTGTTTCCAATATGTCCCTTAGTATCTCTGTCCAGTAGCCCTGGATAACACGACAGCCCCAAATGGTATGGTAGAAGTTTCCCTGCCCCCGCCCACATCTCAGACAGGTAGTAAGTGGCCCAACCCATCCGGTGTAATCTGTGCCTATCATAATAAACCCTATGGAGGATTTAAAACTGTATTAGTCGAAGCCGGGACTTTATCGCGACTTCCCTAGGGTGCACCAGGGCCGTCTCCCAGTCAAGTGTCTCCATTTCCCCCAGATCCTTTTCCCATGTCTTTCAGTTTCCCCAAACCGTCTGGTATATTATTATTTTCAGATCAGTCTTGACCCTGTTCCTCATGGGAACATTCCAGCCCGAACTGCCAGGCCAGGTCCTCCCTGGAGCGGAAAGAAGAATTCTCGGACCAGTTTCGGTGTCGCACCCCCCCATCAACCAGGCTAGTTTGAATCCAGTGGCCCAGCGAGCAAGGGACTCGTACACTTCGCCACTTAGGGCAAACATAGCCAACACAACAAGATGATGGACGACGGAGTGCTGAAACTTTTCATCCACTCACCCACAGTGACCTATCTGAGTTTACTGCATTATTCTTTTGCTCACTATGCCACCCCAGGTTAGACCCAGCCATATGCAAATCAGTCTTGACCCTGTTCAGGCTTGACTGTTCCCATCATCTGGTTGTGTTTGCCGTGGAGAAGCATACACCCTGGGGTTAGAGAATGTTCATACTTCTCCTCATGTACATGTCTTGCATACTAGGATTAACTTTTTTTATTTGTAACCTGCAGATTGGGGAAGCGGTTACAGATAACGAATGATTGAGCAAAACCCTGTCTGGTCGTAATTTTCTTAAATTGACACTACTTGAATACTGGCCTGATGCCTGCAGCTGGAGGTGATTCAGCAGTTCTTTGTGGAGAACAATTTGTCTGTTGATGATCTCTTTATTGTTTGAGAGGCTTTTAAGTTCTCTTTAAGTGTTGCTTGCATAAGTGTGACACATGGGGTAGAGTGGTTGTGCAAAGGGACGGCACAAAACTAAAAGAGGTGTTGAGACCATGAGAAATGGCAGCGCTCAAGTCCCTGGAAAGCTGCACCCACTTGAAACAACCAAGGGAGGAATACCGAGAACTAATAGGTTATGAAAGCAGCATTACAAAACGTACATAACCAAAAAGCATAGTGAAAGAGACTGGGCAGGTAGACTCATGACATGGTTGACAATGAGCTCAAATTTGCCTTGTAACATTACAGCACTTTGGAAAATGAATGGGAAGTATCACACACTCGGGTGGGAATCAATACAGCTTTCATAAAATGTTATAAAATAATTGTATACAGAGTCCGCTGATACTGCAGTGGACTGCCAGGAACAATACAGAAGTAGGGCCTGACTAGATAAAATAAAGATGAGAAAGGGGGGCAAAGGGAAACCGCAATAACTGCTGAAGAAATTATTAAAAATGGTATTCAAGACGTGGCAAAATGCCAGGAAGCAATGACCTGCCTGATAAATGTTACAGCATGTTCACAAACACATTAACACCACATACTTAGAAATGTATAAATCTGCCTGGGGTAGGGGCTCAGTTTCTTTATAATCCAAAATAAGCTTTGCTCATGATACTCTCAGAGCCTAATAATGACCCACTCGACATGGTCACTTATATACCATTATCCAAGTTTGATGTGGGTTATAACATTTTGCCAAATTGCTGGTGTCGAGGATCTCTGCAGTTCTTTCCGAACTAAATCATCTGCATCCATCAGGGCTTATGCCTGGTTGAAATACATTGCCAAATATTGGACTGTTGTATCCCATGAATAAGCAACTGATAGGAGCAGAATAACCAACAGCAGTGGCCTCCATAGTCAGGGACTTTGATGCTCTTTGCTGGTATTTTTTCCTGGTAGTGAGGTACTGGATTTGCTGCTGAAATGTTATGGATTAAACTATTTTAAACATCACCCATGGTGGTGTTCATAACGGCCGAGTACTCTGGGAGACATGGGAAGTACTTGAGGGCACTTGTCAGGGTTGCCCTATTTCAAACTTGCATTTTGTGATTGCTGCGGAACACTGAGCTGCCATGATTAGGGCGGAGGAGTCGGACAGGGAGGGGAGTCACGTTATATGGACAATGGCATGTAATTTCATTGTGTGTAGATTATTTCTTTATAATAATGACACTGGCGTAGATATACATCCACTCTTCTGATAATTAGACCAATTTGTGTAGGTATCGGGAATTAAAGGTAACTGAGAGATGTCCTGCTAGTAGACATGGGAAAGCTGCCAGCGCTGTCAATGTGGTCGGCTGACAGAACCTGAAAATATCTGGGGATACAGGTATTTTATAAAGATGATGATACACTGGAGGTCATTCTCTGTAAAACCATTGTAAATATCAGAGAATCCATCAAGTTGCATAACAAGCTGCTGTCATTAATAATAGACAAGGCTGTGCTCTCTAAAATGATTTTGTTTGTAAACAATCTTTATTGGGTTTTGCATCAATTGTTAAGTATGGAGACAGTTATCATTAGAGACAAAAAACTCCCCTAATCGTCAGTAGGCCATACTCCCAAGGGATCAAACATACGCCCTTCCCTCACAGCAACACCCTCCCCATCACTTCCAAGTGTGGAATTCCCCTGATATTTTAGGTCCACAATCTCTATTGGTAGGCTTCTCTCCCTTTTATAATGTCCAAATTGAACTAGGTGTGTCCATATGATCTGCCTTTGGTGATAGTTCTGCCACCTTTTCCATACATAACGTAACATGTGTATTTGTAAAGCGCACGTTCACCAAGAGGTCTCTTGGCGCTGAATAACAGATGTTCCTGGTTACCCAACTCAATGGTACTCGTTTTATCGACCTCAGATGGATGAAAGGCTGAATGGACCCACCAGGATTTGAACCTGTGACCATGAGGTCGAACACAGGCCCCTGCAATGGACAAATTAGTCCACTGAGCCACTAGACCATCTCGAATGCTGACATTGAGATCTTCCTGCCGAGGCTGCTGGTGTTGATTCCGCTGAGGATGCATTGAGTGTTATATGTCATTGGGAATACCCTTAATGCTACCAGACCTGGGTTAATTTTGCGATACAATAAAGAAATGGTCACAGTAACAACAACTAATTCCCAATAGCGAGATACGCAATACCACGTTAGAGATTTGTAAACAAAATGCAATTTATTAAATGCTGTTTAAATCTGGCAACACAGTTGCACTTATATCTTTATATGCTTCTAATATTTAAAAAAAGTGGTCATGTAAGGTAAAAGGAGTGTAATTGGTCAAAGTGAGACCGTGAGGAAGGTGGACAAGAAAGAGAGGTGTTACATATATCCATCACATTCTGATGAAGATACTGTTCCGGCCTAACAATGGTCAAATTGTTCCACAATCACATAGATCTCAAATTACACTGTTACTAATTCACAGTTATCATGACCTGTGAGTCAAATATAGTCAACGTATCGACCCCTGTGACATTCGCTAGGTGAATCCAGCCTTAGGGTGGGGTCTTCATCAGGACAGTGAGAAAAGGAGGCACCTAAATGTGTATCCAGCACGTGTTAGTCTGCTGGACTTGTAGAGATGAGAATGGACCTGAGCTCTATTCCACATCGAATCTATGCGTGACGGACATATTTCAAGATTTCATTATTTGGGAACTGCCCAGGATCTCTAGGCCGGCAGCTCATTACCGCGTACGCGCACAAAGGGCCGTACCTCTCTAAAATGTGAATAGAGCTCTGGCCAAATCTCATCTCTGTAAGCCCAGCAGACTAACATGCGCTGGATGTGGTATGTGGTAATAAAACGTCTCCAGTGACATGAAAATCATACCAGTACTGCATCTACGTTTGCCTGTCTGGGAGGCACTGCTGTGCAACTGTGAATTTTTATCCTCCTGTTTTGGTGTATGGAGTCTCAATTGCTTTTACTTAGAATATCAAAGACGCCTTCATTTTTTTTGTTTCTTGAGCAACTGTTACTTTAGATTTTGAAAGAAACTTAAAATAACAAGTTTGTTAACATGTATTCAAACTTGGGGTTAGGTATACATAGAGCCCAATAAGAATTAACCTATCTACAGTGCATAGGTTAGCAATCGCCGCAAAGTGGAGATACAGAGCAACCAGGTGAGGGATGGAATATCATTGGCGTAGAACACCACTCTATCCTTGCAATGAGGAAACCATGAGAAGCCTGGATCTAGGCATCCACTCATCCAATTTACCAGGGGTTCAATCCCCATGGCAAAGAATAACGGAGATGGGGGGCATTTCTTCCTTGTGCCACGCCGGATTGGGAAGGATGTGGAAAGTGTGCCATTAACCCGGACCCTTGCTGTAGGGCGATTATATAATGCCTCTGTTAGAGTGAGGAATCGGGCTGAAGTCTTCTGAGTATTTGAAATAGGAAGGGCCAATGGACAATGTCAAAAGCTGTTTCATAATTCATGAGGAGGAGGCCAGCTGGGCCTGATAAGTGGTCAATGTGGGAAAGGGCAGTCTGAAGTTGACGTAGAGAATGACGTGCTCCTTCTGGGCATGATGCCATTTTGATCCTTGTGGATCAGCGTTTCAACTAAGGTAGTTTGCTGTTTGGCCAGCATTTTTGCCAATATTTTGTATTCAATATTAAGCAAGGAAATAGGCTAATTGGAGGCACACAGCATCAATAGCCTACCAGGCTTAAGCACGGTGGTAGTGGTGGCGGGCTAAAGGTCAGGGTGCAGAGTTCTTGTACGGCCTGCCTCATCAAAAAGGAGGAGCAGGTGGGGGGGCTAGGAGGGAGGCGAATCTCTTATAGAATTCAGCCGGGAAGCGGTCTGAGCCAGGTGTTTTTCCGGCGCACTAGCAGAAATGGTGGCTTGCACCTCCTTTAGTGTAAATGGTTTGTCTAGTGTAGTGGCTACAGAGTGAGCAGTAGTGTGTTGCAAACTTGTCTGCAACTTCGGTGGGGTCTGAAGTGAGGTGTCCTTCTGGAGTCTAAATAGCTGAGACAAATCGGGCCCCTCTCATTTCTGGGATAACCAATAGAGCAGTTTGTCAGCCTTATTGCCATGTTCATAGAGCTGCTACTGTGATAGAGAGGCAGCTGTGCAAACCAAATCCAGGAATCTGTACCACCAGTGTCTTGCTGAGGTCCTATATGTGTTGCATGTGAGCCACTGATGGTGTTGTCCTAGCACATTACAAGTACAAGGATCTGGTACTCTAGGGGTGTAATGCTACATTCCCTACCATGATGGCAAACGGCTGCCAGTGCTTTACCTCGAGTCACTACCTTGAATGTCTCTCACAGAAACACAGGGGAGTCAACCATGTGTTGTATTAAGTCAAACTATTCTGTAATGGCAGCTCTTAGGAGTCCTCCCTAAGCCACCAGGCTTTAAGTCTCCAAACTCCCTTCGTCCCTTTGTGTTCAGTCCCCATCTGCATCATAACCGGAGTGTGGTCGGACAGTCCTCTGGGAAAGTTATGAGCGCGTTGGACGTGGTAGGGCGTTTGTGGGCATAAAGAAAGTCATGTCAGAAATGCCTCTCATGTGAGGCAAAGCAATGTGTGAATGCGATGTCCAAGTGGCGCCATCTACACCATACGCCCACAAAGCCTAGGGAGTGTGCCCATCTATAGAGTGCTAGTGTCTGAGAGGAGGGATTTCTAAAGGATGTGCAGAGTGTTCTGTCCATAATGGCATTGAAGTCTCCACCCATTTTGAGGGTACCCAGGTAAATCTGCAGTACTATTCTGGAAAGGTCTGCCAGCGTTGCAGTCACTAACTCTGGAGGCACATATATAGTTCCTATGGTCCTCGGTTTTCCTTCTGGCATACCCTCCAGAAGGAGATTGCTTGTCTCAATGAGAGGCAACAACGACAAAAGGGCATGAGTGATGCAGGAGTATCACTGCTCCGCTAGCTCCCCTAGCAAAGCTGGTGTGGAACACTAGTGTAGCCATGGCAGGCAAGGAAGGGGCTGTTGTCTCCCATTAGGTGGCTTTTTTGGAGCAGTAAAAATGCTGTTCCTGCCGTGTAACATATCTCAGAACTGTGAGTCTCTTAATTTTTGTCAAGGAGACTGTTAACGTTCCAGGTTAATATTTTAAGTCGGGTGGGCGGGGGCATCAGTTAAGTGAGAGTAGGCATTGGGACGGGTGACACCTATACTCGCGGTAATCTTTCCACGTACCTTGCAAAAAGAGGAACAGTGAACAATACAAAACAGCAAAAAGGTGAAACGAAAGCCTCACATTTACTCCTCAACTTTCACCCTCCCTACAAATTTTTCCCCTCAGAACCATCTGTCACCCATCAAACATATTAACCTCTTAAGCGCTGCCGACGGTCGTCACGAGCGCTACCTCCCCAGTGCTACGCACGACCATTGGACGTCCATTCAGCACTAGTTCCAATGGACAGCGCAGCACTGGGGAGGGATATTTGCGCCGCAGCTAAGGTGTTAACTATCCCAGGAGTAACCAAATAATAAAACATGGGGTGTACCTTGGCTATCAATTGCTGTGGCCTCATCTGAGTAAGTTGTTCCAGCACGTTCTGTTCCAGCCTAGTCTGTGAGGGTCCCTTGCTGATGTTTTAATCTGGTGAACGTCATGACCTCTCAGCCTCTCGGGACATCTAAACTTAGCGGGACGGGACCATAGTCTCTGGGTCCCATCCCTTATGTTCCTGCACCTGTGAGAGCCTCTGACTGCCAGGAGCCAATTGGGCCTCTCTCCTGGGACGCTAAGTCTACCAGGATGAGACACTGTGAGGTCTATATGTGGAGGCTGCTCTTCGATCCATTCCCACGCTCTGTCTGGATGTTCTGAAAAGAGTGCTTTTCCTTGAAAAAGCACCTTAATTTTGGTCGGAAAGAGGAGCATGTAGCACTCCATGAGAATGTGCGCGTTCCTACTGTCTCCCTCATGTGCTTCTCTTCCCCTGAACTCCGTGATGTGCTCCCACATTTGTGTACTTCCTCACGGTACAGGTTGCTTTTGACCCTGTGCTTCTCCCTTCACTGTGTTTTCACTCTTGTTTGCATCTCCTTGTTGCCCACTAACTGACCCATTTTTAGGTCTCGCCTAGGCAGTGCTTGCGCTATCTGTTCGAGACCTGCTGCATATCCGCCCACTCTACGCCCATCTTTTTAATTGTCTCCTGTCCCATGTAAATGGTGGCTTTTCATTGGTCAATAGGCCCTACTTAGTACCGCCTTGTCTCTTCTTGTAACCTCCCATGAGGGCACCCCACTGTTACATTTTTTGTTACTCCATAGGTTTTAATTAAAAGGGCTTCAGGTGACGCATGCTTGGTTCTAAGTAAGGATGGCAGTGGTTACTTTACTTACTAGCACATCTCACATTTATACAGAGTACAACCTAATCCAGAATTAATATAATAATTCTTTTGTTGCATTTCAAAGCTACTAATTGTATATATGGACATAGCTATTTGAATGTACTTGTGGTAGGGTCTTGCATGCAATTTTATGGGTAGGGTGGATTTACCATATCCTCTGCCTGTGTGCAGTACCATATGTGACCAAAAGAGGGCCTCTTTTGGCCACATGTGGTGCTGCACCCTGCAACATGGCTAGGTCAAAAACATTGGCATTTATAATGCCAATAACTCCAACAAATGCAAGACTGATTGCATTGCCAATGCAATAGGTCTCGCATATGTTGAAGTTAGAGCTGCTGGCGTTGAAAATGACAATGTTTTTTGCTTTTTTATACCATTGGCAATAGTGCTATGCTAATATAGTAACTCCATTGCAAATAACAATGATTTTTACTTTTTTTTTATTTGCAATGGAGATACTATATTTTAAGGATATTTTTACTTTTGTAAAATGTTAAAAATGCATTCTACAAAAACCATTCCATAAGCATTTTTGTTGAAACCCCCTCAAATCTATTCATAAAGTTCGATCTTGCATGCAGGTACCAATCTATCGCAAATATGTATCAACGATTGCTATTTAATAATAAAGGAAAGAAATAGCACAAAGCACTATTGCCATTGATATAAAAAAGCAAAAGTAAAAAACATTGTCATTTTCTACGCCAACAGCTCTGATTTTAACAAACGCGAGACCTATTGCATTGCAAATGTTTGTTGCAGATGCTGTACAGCATGAAAAAAAGACATGGGCAGAACAGGTCTCAAAGGTTAGACCGATTATTGGCTTTCCCGATGCTTGCTTTTTATGAACATTCTGGTAGGTTGGAAGTGGCTAATTTTGTGCTATTTCTTTCCTTTATTATTAAATAGCAATTGTTAATACATATTTGCGATAGTTTGGTACCTGCATGCAAGATTGAACTTTATGAATAGATTTGAGGGGGTTTCAACAAAAATGCTTATGGAATGGTTTTTGTAGAATGCATTTTTTAAGTTCAAGAGAAATTTTATTGGATATAAAAAGGAAAACAAGGTGTCAACACAAAATACAGTAAAAGTATAAAATATTGAAAACTCTGTTAAACAATGCGAGCAATAAAGTTATAAATAGTAACAAGAGGAAAATCCGGGCAATAAAGCTAAGAAAAGGAAAGAAAAACATTAGTTATATAAGCATGGAAATACGTAGGAGGAATACAAAAATGGTACAATACAGAAAAGATGGAATGTAATGAGCAATTAAGGAGGTTTAAGGACTTCTTGCTGCAAAGGCAGCTGGCGAAACAAACGATTGGCACAAACATCTAAGTAGAGCGTGATAGGAAGCCATAAGTCCATACGTTTTGCAGCCGTGTGAGCCGGGAAAACAAAAGCAGTATCTAGTCTGTGATTGTGGCAAACGTTAAACCACCACGCCTTAAAGGAGATGTTGGAAAAGTTCTTCCAATTGGCCGTTATCTGTTGAAATGCAGCAGCTAACAATAAATCAATAATCTGAGGCTTTAGTTCAACGTCATCCCAACAAGGAGAAAGACCACCTAAAAAAATGTGAGTATGAGAGAAGGGAATATGCGTATGAAAAATCACATTGATTTGAGCCCAAACCTGTAACCAAAAATCATGAACAGATGTACATAAGAACAGCATGTGAAACAGTCGCCTGTGGGGAGGAGCAAGACCAGCATGTATGAGGAGTATTTGGAAAGCGTTTATGAAGGTCAAAGGGTGTATAGAGAAGTCTGTTATAAATAAAGAACAGGGACTGTGTTAAAGTCGCCGCTCTCGAGGATTTGTGAATCTTATTCCATATCTTGTCCCATAACTAAATTGGCCAGGACGTGGTGAGATCATGTTCCCAGCATTCCTCCACTTTAGATTTAGGCCTAACAGAGTCAGTAGTATGAAAGTATTTGTAAATGGCAGAGGCCTTGGGAGTAGTGCGTAAAAAGGAGTGAAGTGAGGAGGTGGGAGTGGGAGGGATAAGAGAGGAATGCAATTGAGAGAGGCGAGCATAAGTTGTCAGTGCAGCCTCTCTAAGTAAGTAGTAGTTACGAGTAAAGGAGGTAGGTAAACCATAGAGGGAACGAAGAGTAGTGAAAGGTAAAAAGGAAGATTGAGAGAAAAGTTGAGAAATCCATATCAGCCCTCTGCGTCGCCATGCCTTCCAAAAGAAGGGTTTGTTACGGATAAGTAGGGCGGTATTATGCCAAATGGTAGAAGAAAGAAAATCAGCAATATTTGTAGGGGGGGAGGGAGAGGAAGATAAGAGCAATTTAGTAGTGAATTTGTGAATGGGAGTAGGAATGGAAGAGGGTTTACGGGAGAAAGATATTCAGCAAAAGAAAAAGGAGAGAGAAGAAGGCGCTCAAATTTAGTCCATAAAGGACAAGGAGTACTAGGGTCTTGCAACCAAAAGGAAGCTTGTCGTAATAAAAACGCTTTATGGTAGGCAGGGAAATCTGGGAAATTGACTCCGCCCTCCGATTTAGGGCGGATCAATCGAGCAAGGGACATTCTAGGTTTTTTGTAATTCTAAAGAAAGGACATCAAAATGGAGTTAATCTTTTTAAAAAATTTAGAAGGAATGGACACTGGAATATTAGAAATAGTATAGAGGACTATGGGGGACAGCATCATTTTAATAGAGTCGAGACGGCCCCACCAGGATAAGTAAAGAGTGTGCCATCTGGCCGTTAAGTCCACCAATTTTTGAGTACATTTTGACAGACAAAGGGAAACAGTATCTAAGATAGGAGTAACATGTAGACCGAGATATTTAATATGAGAGGAATTCCATGTGAAGTTGGAGGCAATGAAATCAGATTTAAATGTAAACTTCGTCAAGGGTAGGATCTCACATTTATCATTGTTAAGTTTGTAGCCAGATATTCGGGAATAATCATTCACTTCAGCAAGGAAGGCGGGAATAGAGTCAGCAGGATTAGAAATAAAAAGGATATCGTCCGCATAAGCGGTCAGCTTGACTTGGGATTCTGATAATTGGAAACCCTGAATATTAGGATTCTGACGAAGTTTGGATAAAAAGGGTTCTAAAGCTAAATTAAAAAGAAAAGGAGATAAGGGGCAACCTTGACGGACACCTCTCCCCAAATTAAACAAGCATTGGAAATGCAATAGGTCTCACATTGGAAAAGTTGATCTATTGGTTTTGTAAATGACACATTTTTTTTATGTGTTGGTCTTGAAAATAGCAAAATTAATAGCTTTGTCATTTACAATGCCAATACTTTTAACTTTTGTAAATGTGACACCTATAGCATTTGTAATGCAACATGTTTTGTATGTACGTGACTTAGATGTATTCATATTACAAATACAAATGGCTTTTCATTTTTTTAAAGAATTAATACTCAAATAACATTTCTTGTAATTTATAATAGCAATAGCTTAAAGTATTGTTAATAACTTTTGTGAAGAATATGTTCAGTTTATTTTATTGTGACGAAAATCCAAGAACAGAGGTGAAATATTAACATATTTTTGTGACAATTGTAATAAAGCTTGAAACATTGAGAGAACATATTTGAACCAGTTGTTGTTGAATGGTTGCACAGAGTGATGCTGTGAGGGTGATAGATAGAGTGAGTGGCGATAGATAGAGTGAGTGGCGATAGATAGAGTGAGTGGCGATAGATAGAGTGAGTGGCGATAGATAGAGTGAGTGGCGATAGATAGAGTGAGTGGCGATAGATAGAGTGAGTGGCGATAGATAGGTAGATAGATATAGTGAGGGTGATGGATAGATAGATAGATAGATATAGTGAGGGTGATGGATAGATATAGTGAGGGCGATGGATAGATGGAGTCCGATAGAGTCTGATAGATAGAGTCTGATAGATAGATAGTGAGGGCGATAGATAGATAGAGTGAGGGCGTTAGATAGAGTGAGGGCGATAGATAGATAGACAGATCGAGTGAGGACGATAGATAAATAGGTAGAGTGAGGGCGATAGATAGTGAGGGCGATAGATAGATGTCTGTTGTTCCTGTCTGTGAGATGCGCCCCCTGTTGGTCCTGTGTGTGTGAGTTGTGCCCCCTGTTCCTGCCTGTGTGAGATGCGCCCCCTGTTCCTGTCTATGTGAGATGCGCCCCCTGTTCTGTCTGTGAGAAGCATTCTCTGTTGCTCCTGTCTGTGTGAGAAGCATCCTCTGTTCCTGTCTGTGTGAGATGTGGCCCTTGTTCCTGTCTGTGTGAGATGCGCCCTCTGTGGTACCTGTATGTAAGAAGCGCCCACTGTTGGTCCTGTCAAGTGTGGGAATGAGTGAGAGAAAAGAGAGCAAGAGGAAAAAGAATAAAGGTGAGAGCGAGTGTATGAAGGGGAGTCAAAGAGAGAGAGAGAATAAGGGGAGATAGAGTAAATGAAGGGAAGCGAAAGAGAGAGAGAGAGAGAGAGAGTTATGGGAGGGAGGGAGAGAGGGAGAAAGAGAGAGAAGAGAGAGAGAGTTATGGGAGGGAGGGAGAGTGAGAGGGGGAGAGAGAGAGAGGACAAGTGATACAAAAAACGTAAGCCATGCACGAGTGATTAACGAATGCTGATATTTTTAAGCCCACAGCAAATGTTACTTTGCCCAGTGGAAGAATATAAAAAATTGTTTGTAAAAAAATTGACAGAGTGCGCAAACCGTGACCACTAGGATTTGTTGTCTGAGCTCTCAACATCTTGGCACACGCATTCCCTCAGTCCTCTAACCCAGACAGCCGTCAGTATTCTGTCAACTGCACACATGGAACCAACTTGGATAGGCATGCTCGATCGAACTAAGGGCTGCTACAGTAAAACTATCTGTTCCTTGGTACGCTCCTTAGAAACATCTGTAACCTTAAATGCATCATGAAACCCACAAAGTACTGCATCATCTCCATTCACCATGGAGCATATGTCCATGGGCCATTAAATAACGACAGATGCACGTCGGCTTCACTAAGAACGTCAAATGTTTGAAAGCATCTACCTATGAAGGTGACATCCTTCCATGCTAGGTCACAGGCAGCTAAATAGACAAGATTATATAAAATTGAGGTTTGAAATGGATTGACCCAGCATTTCTACAACACTTGGGAATTCTTCTGGATTGTGGTCCTTACCATAATTTTTAGGTTTCACTGAAAAGGCAGCACTCGCTTTCTTTTTTCGGACTATCTCTGTAATAAAATATACTTCGAGTAGTCTTTGGGTCCTCCACTAGCTCATGTTTGCCTTAGTTTTTTAAACGTTTTCTCCGAGCTTTGTTGTCTCCCTAATGCTAGGAAGCTAACCAAATCATTCCTTGATTTGAAAAAATATTGTGTTTTAAACGACACAATGGAGGCTAATCAAATGCATGAAATAATCAGTGTTTGAACATAGGTGATTTATATTTCAGAAATTGCCTCCATTCCTGCTAGCTGGATGTATTCTTGATCCAGTAAATGCTATACATGCGTGGGCCATGCTTTCACAGGGATTGTCGACAAATTCATTCCTGCCACATTAGGGTGCACTCTTTGGACACATTATGGCGGAAGTAAGTGGTGTTTGAGTGACACGCATAATGCAGACTGGAGTCTGTGATTTTAGTAAAGTACTATCACCTGAATAATTTATTGTTCAGTCAGATGGACAACACTTGACAAACCTAGGTAACATTAATTGCTGGTATTAAGTAACTACAGAATAGAATAGTGACAGCGAGCCTTATTAAGTATAACAGTAAAGGCTTAGCGTTCACATGCGCTGGCCATGCTACAGTATAAACCTCTTACATTCAGGTATTATCGATTACATAAATCTACCAACTTGCAATAATAATTGTGTTGGATAGAAATAATAAATGTTCCTGCGTTACACAAAGACTAGAAACCTTATCACGATGAGGGAAGGCAGAGTAGGGGGGGGGGGAGGAGAAATGCGACACAGCGGGCAGGGGAGGGGGCCGAGCGGGGAGAGCGACCTTATCACGATGAGGGAAGGCAGAGAAGGGGAGGGGGAGGAGAAATGCGACACGGCTGGCAGGGGAAAAATATTGTGTTTTAAACGGCACAATGGAGGCTAGTCAAATGCATGAAATAATCAGTGTTTGAACATAGGTGATTTATATTTCAGAAATTGCCTCCATTCCTGCTAGCTGGATGTAATGTTGATCCAGTAAATGCTATACATGCGTGGGCCATGCTTTCACAGGGATTGTCGACAAATTCATTCCTGCCACATTAGGGTGCACTCTTTGGATACATTATGGCGGAAGTAAGTGTTTGAGTAACACGCATAATGCAGACTGGAGTCTGTGATTTAGCAAAGTACTATCACCTGAATAATTTATTGTTCAGTCAGATGGACAACACTTGACAAACCTAGGTAACATTAATTGCTGGTATTAAGTAACTACAGAATAGAATAGTGACAGCGAGCCTTATTAAGTGTAACAGTAAAGGCTTAGCGTTCACATGCGCTGGCCATGCTACAGTATAAACCTCTTACATTCAGGTAATATCGATTACATAAATCTACCAACTTGCATTAATAATTGTGTTGGATAGAAATAATAAATGCTCCTGCGTTACACAAAGACTAGAAACCTTATCACGATGAGGGAAGGCAGAGAAGGGGAGGGGAAGGAGAAATGCGACACGGCGAGCAGGGGAGGGGGCCGAGTGGGGAGAGCGGCGATGAGGGTGTTAAGCAGCAGGGGCCTTTGAAGTGAAGCTAAGCTTCACTTCAAAGGTGTGGGAGGAGTGCTGCTGGGGAACAGATGGCGATTTGATGATGTGCACGCGCGCATTGACCTAAAAGCGCACGGGCACAGCACCAAATCGCCAGTTGGGATACTAGTTGGGTAAAGTCTGTTTAAGTCGCTTTAGTCTCGCTCTGCTCAATGCGCATGCGCATTGATAGGCGAGACCTAAAAAGGAAGAAATTTGGCCATTGGCACAAACCGCTGCTCGGGGATTAGAATAGAGTAAAGAAATCAGAGAAATAAATTTAGAACCAAAACCAAACCAATGAAGGGTATGAAAAAGATGGGTCCATTGAACCCTATCAAATGCTTTCTCAGCATCTAGGGCAATCGCCGGAAGGGAATGGGGCAGGTGACGGGACTTGGATAAAACATTAAATAAAAGTCTAGTATTATCAGTGATGAAACGACCCTTGACGAAACCTGATTGTTCCTCACCTAGAAGGTCTGGGAGAAGAAGGTCAAGACGTGCTGCGAGAGACTTTGCAAATATTTTATAATCAATATTAACCAAAGAGATTGGCCTATAAGAACCTGAGGAGGCACCTAGAGTGAGGAAAGTATCTATGAAGGAGTGTAATTTTGGGATGAGAAGTTTCGAAAAATGGAGGAAAAATTCAACAGTAAAGCCATCTGGCCCAGGGGCTTTATCTTTTTTTGAGATTCTGGAGTGCTATGAGTAGTTCTTGTTGAGAAATATCAAGCTCTAAGTGAGAGAGATCAAGAGGGAACTGGGCTGGCTTCTGTATGTTGGAGAAAAAGCGGTCTAAGGACTGAGAGGAGGGTTGGGTTTCCGAAGAGTACAAGGTTTTGTAGAAAGCAGAGAATTCAGCGAGAATGTCCGTATCCTTATGTTTAAGAACAGAGTGTGTATCATAGATGGATTCAATATTTGATTTGTTATGCTTAACTTTCAGATAATTAGCTAAGACCTTCCCAGCCTTATTTTTGCCCCCATAAAACTTTGCACTCGATTTCAATAAATATAAAGAAGCATCTTCCGTAGATTTCTTGTTAAATTTCATTTTGGCATTAATCAGGGCTATTAAACTGTCTTGCGAATGAGAAGTGAAATAAGAGTGCTCCTATTTGTTAATATCAAGGAGGAGAGCAGCCGTGAATTTGCGAGCATTTTTCCGTTTCTTTGCCACATAGCCAATTATAAAATCTCTCGCCGTAGCCTTGAAAGCATCCCAAATGGTATGCTTAGGAATAGAGGGGGTGTCATTGAACAAAAAATACTCATCCGAAAATTCAGTAAAGGAGGTGGTGAACTTGGGATCTAAGAGAAGGGTATTATTGAAGCGCCAACGCTTGGGTCCAGTTGATTTAGGAAGGATATCAAGCTGAACTAAAGTGAGGGCGTGATCCGAGAGTAGAATCGGGCCAATCTCCGCGTGAGTAAGAGTTTGGGCAATATTATGAGTAACAAAAATGTAATCAAACCGGGACTGGGAGTGATGACATGGAGAGTAAAAAGTGAATTCTTCCACCTCCGGATTACATACGCGACAGGCATCAGTGAGCTTATGTTGGGAAATGGCGTGGGAAAAAAGTTTATGGGACTTATTGGGAACAAAATGAACTTTAGAGTGTCTATCCAGGAAGGGATCAAGGGGCTGATTACAATCCCCCGCTAGGATGAAGTTCTCATCAATAAATCTTGTGATATGATGGGAGAACGTATGCCAGAAAGCAGGGTCACCAGCAGTGGGGGCATAAACATTAAGAAAGGAAATTGGAACACCCTTAATAGACAGTTTAATATATGTCCAACGGCCTTCATCGTCTGATTCTTGAGCAAGTAATGAATGAGACAGAGTATTGTGACACAAAATAGCCACTCCATTACGTTTACCATCACCCTGAGAATAGTAAACCTCACCCACCCAACCTGGTTTTAGTTTAACAGATTCTTCATCAGACAGATGAGTTTCTTGCAGAAATGCAACATCAACATTTAAACGAGCAAGGTGCGATAAAATTCTCTGTCTTTTGATTGGAGAATTAATGCCCTTAACATTCCATGTAACTATTTTTAACGACATAATATAATAGATAAGTAGAGAATAGCAATAAACAAAGGAGCAAAAAAAAGAGCCCAGATGAGAAGATAGGCAAAGGAGAGAAGAATATTCTAGAGAAAAGAGGATAATGAATATGATATGAGATATAGAAAAAAAGAGGAATTGCGAATGAATTAGCAAAATAAGTGGTGAAAGTGTAAGAAAAAAATGAAGAAAGATGATCTAAAAGAAAAAAGATCAGGGTCCAAAATATTTGAAAAGCAATGTAGAAAAGATCAGAAGAAAAAAGGAGAGGGAAAAGGGAGAGGAAAGAATGTGAGGAGAGAGAAAAAGTGTAGAGTAAAAAGTGATATTGAAAACCAGTTGAACAAATAGACAGAGGAGAGAAATGCGAGTGACAGATAAAAAGACACAAAGAGGGAAAGGACAAAAGAGTTGATGAAATAAGGAATAGGAGACACCTTTGAACAAAGTAGAGAGGAAGGAAAAATGATCAGAGTCCGGAACAAGCAGGAACCGATGAACAGAAGAGCAGAGAAAAAAAGAGAAAGGAGAAAAGGAGCAAAAGGGGATGAGTAGAAAAGAGAAATATAGGCCAAATAAATGCTGAAGAGTCATCCAAATAGGTAGACAAAAAAGAGCAATGCAAATGATAGGTAACGAGATAAGAAGAAAAGAAAAACAGAAAAATTGATGAAAGTAATGAAGTGACACCAGTGGACAGCATTGAAATTGGGAAAGAAACAGGAAAAGGGAAAAAAAGGAGAAGGTAAGCATCGAAGGTAGGAAGGAAAACGTACTTACGAGGGATGAAACCAAGGGAGGATAATGAAGGAGGAGAACGGACGAGAGACTGGGGAGGGTAGAACCAACTGGAGGAGGCAAGACATTCAACGTGAGCGAACCGTCAAGCCGGGGGGAACATCGTGCAACGGAACGCGGATTCTGTAAAAACATGAGGAAAGAAAAACATCAGGAGACGATACAACAAAAGATAAAGATGATACCAAATAGGGATGAATTACGAATGAAAGGGGTATGCAAATATTAGGAGACAATAAACAGGGGGATTTCTGGAAGGGTAAACAAGTATAATGAGCATGACAAAATCAACATGAACTGAGTATGCTACACAGAAACCAGGAGCAACTCAAGAAAATCATGGAGGAAAAGCAGAAGAGGAGCTGGAGGATTCCATGTCCGCTGTTTGACATGAGTTGAGAAAACTCCGAAGGCGAACAGAATCATCGTAGGTCGTTGTCTTGTTATGAGTAACTCTAAAAAGGCAAGGATGAAAGAGGCCATATCTAGCGCCAATAGAACGGAGTTCTGGTCTCATGTCCAAAAAAGCTTTGCGGCGATTAGCTGTAGATCTAGCATAGTCCTGAGCGAAAAACAAGTTAGATCCTGACCACGTAAGACGAGGAGAGGCCCTGGCTGCTGAAAGGACTTTAAGAAGGTCCGTATATTCCAGAAAATACATGATGACACGACACCTCTAGGTCTGGAAGAAGGGGAGGTCGTTGAATAAATGCGCCCAAGCCTATGAGCTCGCTGGATGTTAAGCACAGTAACTTCTGGTAGATGGAGGAGCTTAGGGAGGAAGGATTTGAAAAGGCAATAGGGTTGTTCCCCTCCCAATTCTCCGCCAGGCCGTAAATGCGCAGGTTATTGCGTCGATTGCGATTTTCAAGCTCCTCAACCTGCGTCTGGAGAGAGGAGATCTGCAACTGCATATGCGTAACCTTGGAGGAGGATTCCTGAAGAGAAGCTACACTGCGCTCCACCGTCGTGACTCTGGCATCCATCTGAGACCAATTATCCGTTAATACCTGTAATTTGGCATTGGTTTCTTCCATGAAAGGCCGGATTGCCCGTATCTCCTCCAACAGCAGCTCCATGGATACAGCAGCAGAGGAGCCCGACGGTGATGGAGGATCCTTTTTGAGTCGCTTCGTCGTGACCTTCCCTGAGGATTGAACAAGATGCTCCGCACTGGACTGTGACATTTAGTCAAGAGACTTATGAGTGGCTTCCAAATGAGCCAATGCAGAAAAAACTTTTGAGTTTTAATGAAGACGCGGCGTGGATTCTTAGGGGCACAACCAATTGCGCCCCTATCCATAAGATAAGTACACCCTCCAAAGAGAAAAGCTGGCCCTGGAGCACTGTATCCGTGAAAACACCACCAAGTAGGGGGAAGTGCAGTAGAGTCCTCAAGAGCGCAAGAGGAGAATGACAGAGGCGAGCCTTGCGATGACAAAAGGATGGAGGGTTAGAGTCATTAGAGTATTGAAATAAAACAGCCAATTTCCGTATGTAGGCGCAGAGATAAGACCAGCTGGTCAAACTGTAAATGCTTCATGAAGTGATGTAGAAGACAAAATGGCCGCTAAGATGAGGAGCATCAAAGGAATAAAAAGCAGAAGCAAAAACATTCATTGGAGCAGTAGTCTCGGTGGCATAGTCAGTAATGTGTGAAGAATATCTGGAAAACTTTAGTGAATTGCAGAGAAGCGAAAAAGTTGAAACACTCACTGTCCATGGGGGAGGAGCGCTGCTCGATAAGCGCGCCTCATAAGTACAAAATGGCGGCCGTGGCCGTCATAACGCTGTGACAGAAGGAGAATGCACTAAAAGTGCAGAAAACGTTCACTCAGGGCGTACAGACGTTCTCCAAAGCATTCCTTGTGCCTTCCGCGGTGAAAGTCCGGCATCTCCGATAAAAAGCGAGTCCGTGAACGGCAGGTTCCCCCCGGCATCCGCGGAGCGCTCACATAAACGCTTCCGTCCTCGCCGGGCGCTAAGCCACGCCCCCTGTAGAATGCCTTTTTAACATTTTACAAAAGTAAAAATATCCTTAAAATTGGAATTTTCAAGTCTAAACCGAGAATTGGGGTTAATGTTAATACAATGGCAAGTATGAACGTGTATATTTAAACTTTCCAGAAAGGGTTTGGTGTTTCAGAGCGGCTGCACAGGAGCATGCTGGTAATATGTCGTACGGGGTTTTGCTGTTAGGTTAGCTTTGTAGTGTGTGGTCTTTTCAGTTTAAATAAATGTAATTGAATAGTTCACAAAAGAGGTGCAAAACACGGTCACGCTGATAGTTAACTTTACAGTAAAAGTTCGAGTTGCTTTTCAGGCGAAGTTCTTGCATCCTCAGCTGCTGTCCTTGAGACAGCGGTGATTGCTAAAATTCACGGTACTCTATTGTGAGTTCAATTTGCTGTGTAGCCCACACAGAAAAGTTTGTCTTCTACTTTGCATAACTTTCAAATAGAGATTTTTCCCATCATGTTTCCAGCACAAACATTTGTTTAAGAATAAATGACGCTTGAAGACGGTGGTAGTGAAAGAGTATTAGCTGCTGTATTTTGTATGCAGTTTAGACATGCATGCAAAATATTTGACTGAAGTGCTATTTTTCCTCTGAAGTGTTTTCTTGTAAATAAACGTTTAGCTCCTCCAAAATGGTCTTGTGAATATGTCAAATTGATGTACTTTCGCAGAGGTGAGAACTGTGAGTTCATCTGTTCTACAGTTTTTGTGTTTACTAAACTAAAGAATAATTCTTTTCTTTTTAGATGTGTGCTGAAGATGGATCATCATTGCCCTTGGTAAGTTATCAGGTTAACATTTACAAACCACTGTGTATAAATGTCCTGTAACTGGAACACAGTGCTCCACCTGAAAGGACCGAATCCATGTTACTCTTTGGCTCTTGAAAGAGATTTTGGTTTATGTAGAATATCTGGCCTGGTTTATTTAGAATTTTTGGGCTGTTTGTTTCTTATATGCCCACCATACCCTGTCAGAGGTTTTCAAACCTTGTTGCCCCCTACCTACCCCAAACAAAATGTTTTGAAGTTGGACTCCACTACCCAAAAATATGTGGCATTGATTTGGGGAGTGGGAGGAGGAGGGATGATCATAGCGTGTCGGGATCGTGAGATAATTTCAGGGGTGGTTTTATGTAGCTCGTAAGCCACACTAAATGTGACTTATAAAAACGCACCAAAAAAAACAGAATTGACCAAAAACACTACTGCACATAATTGGGGTGCTGTGGGCTCCAATGCACTCCACCTGCTGCACTAATGATGGATGTAGCTCTGAGAAGCAGGTGATCTCCTCCTCTTTCACTCCTTCCCTACCATGTTTGACCATCACTTCAGTCTCGAAACAAGTCTGATCTCTTTCTGAAGGAAAATGAGCTACTGCATGCTGCCCCCTGTTTTTGTACCAAGGCGACCTCCTCCCTAATGCTACCAAGGAAAATGATCCCTCATACCCACTTTGTATGGCAAAATATTCCGCATTATTATGCAGTGGGCCCTTGGGCTAAAGTTTCATTGCACCTGTTACACTAATGATAGGTACTGCCTTGCTGTCGCCTCTGAAGTTTGCTAACATGAGCTACCATCACACACCACCCCTCTCCCTCCCAACTCTCATCATCCCTCTCCCTCCTATCTCTGTGTCCCTCTCCCTCTTTGATGCCCAAATCAAGGGGTCTCCTCTGCTTCATTTCTTCCCTCCCTTGGGCCATTGCTCCAAGGCTCAAAAAAACATGTTCCAGCAAGAATGCGATGGGCCTCTAATGCAACTGCAGCACCAATGATACCTACAGCTCTGCGAGGAAATCGGCCTACTCTGCCTAATAAACAGGGCCATTACTTCTAGGCCAGATACCCAAAGTAGGCTTTCTGCTTCTTTGTGTGAAGATATCACAACACAAAAGCACATTTAGACCCCCTACCACCCTCCTTGTTGCTTGGGCCCTGTTCTGTGTGCAACAGTGGTGACCTGGACCGTAATCCTAGCCAGGAAAATGCACTCCATGTTCTTTGTCATAGTAAGTCTGCCATAACTGAGATCCGGTGGCCACTCACAAAGGGGTGAAACAGATAATAGAGAACTAAAAAAGAAATATGCCACCAAGGTGCCCGCTACCTGAAAGAAATGTAAATGTGTGCAATGGTTAATCACCAAATATAAAGGCTGCTTTGGAGCCTTTTAATGGATCCAACAAACAAAAAACTCTGGGAATATCGCAAATACCTAATCATAATTAGCACTTCTATGGGGTCCCTCATTTCACTGTTACGATAAGGACAAGATGTAGTGCAAGGCTGCAGGTACATCCCTGTGTATGTGTCACTGTATAAAACGAAGGAATCAGGTGAATGCCAAGGGGTAGACCAAGTGTACCTGTAAAGCACCCAGACAAGCAAGCAGAGGAAGGGCCTCAAGTAAGCAACCAAGAAGAAGCAGTTGGCACATTCTCGCCAATTTGCTCACATATTATCATCGGCACCTCCGCTCTGCACCGGAAGGAACCAACACCGAAACAAGTTCAAGAAAAATGTGTGATTCTTTGTGTAATATTTATCTAATATTGATTTTTATTCAACACATTTCTATCAACCCCCTGAGGTTCCTTTAGAGGTAGGAGAAGCTTCTTCCTCACAAGAAAAAAGGTTAAAAATAAGTTGCATAGGGCCTCAGGCAATTAGTCTTTAATAAAACCTGCATTCATGAAAAAAAAACTCATAGCATGTATTAGACCATTTTAAATAGAATAGCCGACATGTTCATTGCCTTTCCTACTTGTTGGCAATTTCTTCAGGGTAGGGGGACCTCATTTCACCCATATGTACAACGGACCAACTGGCTGCCGTGGGAATGCCTCCCAGCAAGCCACCGGGAGAGACCAAAGGTTATTATCCAGAAACATTTTTCACAGCTCAATGTCTGTTAATCTTTGGTGTCTGCTCTATGGATCGCCGACACCGGCAGCAAACACACTTTGTGCTGTGAAAAGTGTTTCTGGACAAGAACCTTTGGTCTCTCGCTCTGTGGCTTGCTGGTAGGCATTTACCCGGCAGCCTGTTTAATTGAGTGAAGGGTACCCTTGGGAATTGTTTCACTCTTTTACTCCCTTTTGTATAGTATCCTTTTAATGAACACATATCAAAACATTTACACTAGCTATAGCAGGGATCTCCAACCTCTTCTGTAATTAGAGCTACTTATGTTCAATGAAAATCATTCTGAGCTACTACTCTTATTTGTGTTGTATAGTGACCACATAAGCCAAGATTATGTTAGTGGCCATCTCTTGTAAGATTATAGGCAGTGTTCACATCAGTGTATGTAACGACCGGATTCTCAGGACAGGCAGCTCACCAACCGTGGCTAACCCAGTCGTCACGTAACGACACTCTTCTCAGGCCACTACTTACAAGATATCTAGAATACTCACCTGAGAAAGTGAAAAGAAGCTATTTACAAGCCTATGTAGTCAAACATACTACTAACATCTAAGGAATTCCATATCTTATCCTATAATTACCTCATCTTATATTCTTTAATGTCACCCGACGATATCTTTACCGTCACCGACGATGTCTTTAACATCACCCGACGATGTCTTTAACGTCACCCGACGATGTCTTTAACGTCACCCGACGATGTCTTTAACGTCACCCGACGATATCTTTAACGTCACCCGACGATATCTTTAACGTCACCCGACGATATCTTTAACGTCACCCGACGATATCTTTAACGTCACCCGACGATATCTTTATCTTCTATTTAACGTCACCCGACGATATCTTTATAGTCTCACGACTGTCTATGCTATGTGGGGTAGCTCTATCAACAATTTTGGCATTCCTGCTTAGGAGATTGCAACCATCCCTAATCCTGAGTAGTGTACCTAGTTATCAACAGTTACCTGCAAGTGGGTGTGTCTCCCAGCCCTCTATACATCAGCATCTGGTTAAAAAGGAACCCTTTACTCTCTCTCAGAGACAATAAACAAACAGAATTTGACTGGGGTCTCTTTATTACAATAACAAAATGACAAGGATCTAAATGACTAATGCTCTATATAGCGCAATGATAGAATGTAATCACCAAATCACCAACACATACATTTATATAAAGAACTGAAAAGTAAAGTGAATAATCATGGCATACAAATAGATAGCTGAAAGAAAAGTGATTAATTGTGACAAATAGATAGCTGAACTAAAAGTGATTAATTGTGAACAGATATAATAGAAACATTTTAAGAACACCTCACCCTATTAAGAAGGGTCCAACTCTCTGTCCCTCTCTGGTGCAATTAGGACTCTCTCCATCACCATGGCACCACCACCACCAACGGACCAACTTCTGCTGTCTGTTCCTCTCTCTCTGGTGGAATCAGGACTCTCTCTCTCTCCTGCACCATCACCAACGTGCTAACTTCACTCCCCTGGTTCAACTGCTCCAAAAGCTCCAACTGGCAGCTCCAACTCTTCCATCTGACTGGCAACTGCTTCAATACATTCTGACAAACTGGCAGCTCCAGCTGACAGTTCCAACTCCAAAGATCATCTCTGACTGCTTCAACTCCAAAGTCCACCTGACTGTTCTCTTCAGTTCCATCTGATCTCTCCACTGCTGTAAACTATCTGACTGCTCTTTTCAGTTCCAAAAACCATCTGACCGCTCTCTTCAGTTCCCAAAACCATCTGACCACTCTGCTCTTCTGTTCTCCGATAATATGGGAGGCTCTCTGCTCATGGAAATTTCCAGCAAGCACCCGGCCTCCCACCGAATTCCTGTGCCAAGCCCCGCGCTCCCACAGTGGCCAGGTGTAGTTGCGTCTAAAGCCCGGGGAAAAACACATTCCTTCGATAAGGGCTGGTCCTCACCGGTTCCGAACTAGTGAAATAACAACTCAACTCTAAATATCACTTCTGACCCACTGGCGTAACGAAACGTGAGGGGGGCCCCCCTGCAAGGTACGTGGAGGGGCCCCTTCTGAACTAAATCGGGAGGTGTCCAGCCAGAGTACTCTGCCGAGGGGGGCCCCCTGGAGCTTGAGGGCCCCCCACACCGCGGGGGATGCGGGGGCTTGTGTTACACCACTGTTCTGACCTACAAACACATCAGACAACTGAGGCAGGAAGACAAGATGGCTGCTCTCTAGTTTAGGACTTTAGGCCCGAAAAGAGGCAAAATAGGCATAGAATCATGCCAAAGCCAATAGGCAAACCCTACAAATAGGCTGAAATAAAGGATTCATAGCAATATACTGAGATGGCATGCCAAAGCCAATAGGCAAACCCTACAAATAGGCTGAAATAAAGGATTCATAGCAATATACTGAGATGGCAGTGGACTACTAGTCATCAATAATCCAAATAGGCCAAATTATCCTGTCGTTACAGTGTATCAGGCAGGGTTGCTAGAAGTAATGCAAATCTACTGATGAAATCGCAACAGCCATCCAGGCCATATGCTCTGGGGCACCGTCAGACCCCTGCCCTCCCCCCTGAATCCATCAGAGTACTGGACCCTAACAAACCACTCAATCATCGCAGTCACCTACCTGGATGCCTGGAAACTTGAAACAGTACTTCCATGCCCCTGCCCTTCACGTTCCATGTCCCCCCAAGAAACTCAGCAGACCCAAAGACACTAGCCAACTACTGGCCTATCTCCCAGCTATCCTATCCTGGATAAGTCATGGAAAAGATGATAAACACCTAGTCATCCTACTCACTGACAACCACTTCCTTGACAACACTTAGTCCGGACTCGCGCTCAATGGTCTTCAACACTGTCTTCCGGCCCCATCCAACAATACTAGTGCATGAAGTTGGCATCCAAGGTCCCACACTTCACTGAATTTGCTCCTTCCTGACAGGCTGCACATAGTCAGTTAGCTTGGGCCCTTTCACCTCGGACGCCATCAACCTCATCTATGGAGTTCCACAATGATCCTCACTCAGCCACACTTTGGTCAGCGCCTATCTGACCCCACTTTCCAGCATCATCTGAGCTCACAGAATCAATATCCTATTCTATACTGACGACACCTAGCTCATAATCTTCAGCAAAGACACCTCACACTGGCTCTGGGACTCCACCTGGTGGTCTGGTGACCTCTGACTCATACCCCTTCTGTCAACCAACGCGAAGGTCCTCAGAATGGTAATCAGCAATGAACTCCCCATGACCGGCCAAGTGAATGCAGCCTCCATCGCCTGCTTCCACACACTCAAGATGGTCAAGAGAATCTTCAAATGGCTCCCGTCCAACACTCGCAGAACCATCACACAAAATGGAAATGTTTTGTAGGAAGGAAGTGGCAACATTTTGAAATGACTGTCCTGGAATTTGCGTTATGCACGTGTTTCAAAAGGACGCATATTACCATCTGACCGGATATATAAAATTATGTAAAATGTACGTTTCTCACTGCAGAGGTCGCTCTCTAAGTTAGGAGCCCACCCCTTTGGTTTTATTACAACTCTAGAAGGGAAATTGTCATGCCTATTGGAGCACTCTGCACTCATGAGCAGGTACAGATGATGCCATCGGATGAAGGGGAAGGTACCTTACAGCATTCCATCAGAGCCTTGGGCACCGATATAACAAAGAAACTAGCACCACTGAAGCAGTAGTTCATAAGGTGGAGCGTAAAGGTGTGTGATTGGAATGGTAGAGACGAACAAGAGCAGGCCTAACTCTTTGACAGCAGCATTTGCAACCGAGATATTGTATGCCGGTGAGATCATACAGAAATTTGAGGTGAAAGTTAAGCTGCTAGCTAATTAGGCGAGGGTGCTGGGGGTCCCTTATTTATCTCTCTCACTCTGAGTTTCCCCTGTTGGTGCTCATTCTTTCTGTAATTACTTCCCTTTCGATTGCCTGTCCTCAAGGCGCTCCCGCACTCAGTCTCCCCTTGTGCTCCATAGGAAGGGATGGGAATGTGTATCGACAGATGATTGAATGCATGCATGCGTGTATGGATGTACACATGAAATGATAGATACAGGAAGACATATTAAATAAACTGGCAATGTATGCACATAACCTTGAAAGATACACATTAAGTGACCCAATTGAAATGGCTGCTGTCTGTGGTAAGTCGAGCACTGTGTGCGGGACAAGTCAGCTTGGAGAAAGCTAGCTCAGATGCCTGCCTGCAAGTGACAGATCACTCTTCTGTCTGTCCTGAGTGAGCATCCATTAGCCGAGGAAGGGATATCTGTTATGTCAAAAGTTAAGAACAGTTGCTGTTTTTGACATGCGAGGTTAATCTTGCCACCCATATTGAGTCTGAAATCAATTATTTGATCAAATATTAGCCCTGCAGACTGCTTGACAAATCTTGTGTGGAATTGTTTACTTTATACTAAAACTGCACTAATTCTTTTAGTAGTTGCTTACCAAACTTTTAATTCAAAATCCAAGTGAAGAAAGATGTTGTTTAGTGTAGGGGATAAGTAGGGAATCTGTTCTCTGATGTTGTGTTGACACTCTTGCAAACCCATAAAATCTGCTGTTGTGTTTTTTCTAGGGTGAATAATTGTGTGGGATTTTCCAACTATAAATTCTTCCTACTGTTTCTGCTCTACTCCCTGCTGTACTGCCTATTTATTGCTGCAACGGTGCTTCAATACTTCATCGCTTTTTGGACAGTAAGGTTTTATTTAATTGTCTTATTATACTATTTATTAGTACTAAACATATACCGCTGTTCATATATGCAGCTCAACCTAACAAAAGAAGCCTTGTAGGAGATGTAATGCTTTTGACGGAGCTATCCAATGTGCAAAGTTAAATATAATAGAGTGTATTTTACCAGGGTTTTGTTTAAATCATATACGTCTTACATTACATGTATCATGTAAATTCATATTAACAATCATGTACAACTTCATCTTTTACAACATACTGGCTTTTTGTGCTTTTTGAAAACATTATTTTTGTAGTTTACCTCTGTAGTATAGCTAGTTAAAAATTCTGAAACTAGAGTATTATCGCCCCCTTCCTTTGTGCTACCTTTTGTGTTCTGATTTAACAGCCCTATTTTTTCCCCATTATTCAATCAATACATGTTTGTTTCTAAGTCTGACAGCAAATACTATAGCAGTAAAGCTTTCAGCAAGTTGCGATGTTCTGCTGCCCTCCAGTTTGTCTTTAGCCCTACTTATTTTGATAGTGCATCCAGGCCTTTCTTTTTCCAGTTCTTTGAAGGTAGGGGGCAGGTCAGTGGAGATATGCATTTAGATTTTTCTATTAACAAGCAACTGGTTATACCTTTTTTTTCTGAAAGGTACTGCCTTTGAAGACCTGGGCTTCAAAACGTGAAAGAGCCTAATATCACAACTCTATAATTTCAAAAACACCCTAGAATCATTTTCTTGCACAGATCAACCCTCCTGTCCTGGATGGGATCCCCTATTGTGAGAAATGCTTCAGTAAATTGGCATGGCATATAGTGCTTCAAGCTGTTCCAACAAAACACGAAGAGGAGTCATGGAAATTGCTTGTACGAACTGAATTTTGGATATTTAACTGTTGGAAATTGCTGTTGGTGAAAAGAACCCAAACAACGATCAGCCTTGCACACCAGATCAATTGAATAAAACCAGGTGGCATGTGTGGTGAAATATTCACTCAAGAAGGTGGGAAGTCACCTAAAACTATCCTTAGTAGTTTAAATGCCTACCTATACGCCTTGTACAATAGTATTGGCAATATTTCTAGGCTGCACAAGATAAATATGCAGATTCTCAAAACTCTTTCGGCCAAACATGAGGCTAGCTTATCCAACACAGACCCTCGGCACACAATAGAGGGCATTTTTGTATCTGAGATGCCGTTAGAGAATGTGTACAAACACTGTATTGTCTAGTAAGGCATTGATGAACTGCCTGACCTCTTGTTACACATGTCCATTCAACTAACTTAAACAAAAAAGAAAACTGTCTAGGGATAAACCCTTTTACTTGATTATTTTCAAGATAAAGGTTCCTCTCCTCCTCCAATCCTTGTATAAATGTTTGTTTGTGATGAAGATGCAAGCCTAGTAAATGACCTAGAAATAGATTTGTGCTCTGTTTTCCGTCATCAAATCATTAGTCAAATCATGGCAATAAGATTATTGTGCAATTTGGCTTTGTCTAGCAGGGGAGTTCTGCACCACCCTTCCATGTCCTCAGGTGAAGGCTGCCGGGTGAGAGTGTTTGGGTGGGGGTGGGGGGGGGGGGGAGGGGGGGATGAATGGGAGCAGTGATCAATACTCCTTGCCCTCCCCCAGATCTGACCCACGTCTGATGCTTGGGTTTGTGAATGGGAGGGCAAGTCACAATAAGTTCTCCTGATAGTTTCTGTTTAGTCTCTCGCTTCAGGGTGTTAAGAATCTGTGCTGAGGTCAGAAGAAACAAAAACTCAAAAAAGAAAATGGTACCTTGGTTATCCAGTATTTGGGTGTCTTTCATAGATTCACATGCCTGAATCATTCCCCGTCGTCGAGACGGGAGCCTCCGGTACATAAAAAAGTAATGTCCTAAGACATACATAAAGAGAATAGGTCTAAGGGTCTAACCTTAGTAACCTATCTAGGTCCTTATGCAGGAAGGACCAAATAGAGTAGGCTCCAGGGTCCCACCTTGGTAGCCTATCTGCGTCCTTTTGTAAAAAAAAGGACCAAAACAAAAGGAACAACCAATCAGCTACTACCTCCCTCTAGAACCTTCCTGTGAGGAGCCTCAGTCTCTCAGATTTTCTACCGCACGTTGTGCTAGGGAGTCTCCACCTGAGTTCTCCTCAGGAATATCGTATTTTCTCCAAACTTCACAGTTTTTTCGACTTTCTACTATGGCTGACGTCAAGAAAAGAGCACTTTTCCGTCCCTGTGCCTCCTGTGGTAAACTAAGGCTCCACGTGGACGACGAACATGAGGAATGCCTGTATTGCCTCTACCCTCACCACAAGACCATCGACTGCAAGATTTGCCGTAAGTTCTCCGTCAAAACCCAGAAAGACCGGGAAGGGAGACTTCTTATCTGGCTGAACAGGCTCAAAAACAAACCGACCGACCTCATTTCCGAGGGTGGGAGCATGTCGGTCGCCTCACAACTTTCCCTGAAGAGGCCTAGGGCTTCCTCGCCTGGCCACTCAGCGACCCCTCCTAAGAGGTCTAAAAAGGCTTCAGAGGGCAAGCCTGCCGTATCTAGCAAGGACCTTCCTGTCCCTAGGAAGCAACCACTGCTTACGGTGACGACGGCGCAATCGGCGACCACCTCATCGCCTAAAACCGTCTCAACATCGACGACGACGGTATCGACGACGATGGCATCGTCGGCGTCCTCCTCATCGACGACTCTAACCTACTCGTCGTCAGCAGGACGACCGATTTCATCCTCCGCACCGTCGACGACAAGACCGTCGACGAGGACATCGACGACGGCACCGTCGACGAGGGCGTCGACGACAGCACCGTCGACGAAAACGTCGACGACGACACCGTCGACGAAAGTCACACCGTCGACGAAGCCGTCGACGAGGGACACTCCGTCGACGAAGGGCGCTCCGTCGACGGCGGCGCCGACGACGAAGCAGTCGACGAAGGAAACGCTGCTTAAAGCTCCGTCGACGAGAGGGTCGTCGACGGATGCACCGTCGACGAAGACTATACCGACGGCTACTGGTACCTGGAAAGAATCCGAGCTCTTGTCACACGCAATGGACGCTCAGACTTCCCATGTCTCCATTAGGATCACCAAAAGGCAGATCACTCCGGAGATGACCTCACCTAGTAAGGTCCAACAGCTGACACCATCCTGCTTCTTACAGGACCAGGAGCCGGAGGAGGAGGAGGAGTTTACCCAAGCCACTAGTCCTTCCGACCTAATTGTCAAGTGCCAGAGTACGGACGAAGAGCAGGAGGTTGAGGAATCGACCCCTCCAGTAGTGCCTACCCAAGTCCACACCCAGGTGACCCCAATGGTGTGCTTGCCGGCCTCATTGGTTGCAGACTTGAGCTTTCTCGTCCAAGACTACAAACTGCGGTTTCCGCAGAAAGCCACCCCTACTGTCCCACCAACCCCGCAGCCATCTGTGCCCGTTCCTGCACAAGGGACAAGACCTAGGCCCCCTCCACTGATCCTTCCTAGGACACAGGACCCTGCTCAAGATCCTATCTCGTCCGAGGAAGAGGACAGGGAACATGAAGAAGGGGAAGTCCGAGATGATGATACGGACGTGGATGCGGACCAGGACTATGTTACTCACTCTCCAGCCTCTCCGGAGCCACAATCTTCTGAGTCTCCACCTGCTGATATTGGAGGTTTCCATAACCTCATGGAAAGGGCTGCCAAAAGGTTCCATATGTCAATGGAATCTCAGGACACTGAATGTTTCCTCTATGACTTTAAAGAACCAACTAAGAAAACTACTAGATCGATTCCGGTCATTGATTATCTACTCAAACAGGGCAAGCAGCTCATGCAATCTCCAGCTTCCCTACAGGTAATCGTACCCAAACTGGATAAAAAGTACAGAGCTACGTCTTCAGCTCCAGCATGCCTCACGGGTCACCCCAAGGCGGACTCTGTGGTCACCCAGGCGGCGCAGAAGAACTCGCGTAACCCTGCATCACCTTTATCGACACCACCAGATAAAGAAGGCAGGAAGTTAGATGCAGTTGGGAAACGCTTTTCCACTACCTCTGCGACAACGGTGAAAATTGCCAATTCCATCGCCCTTCTTGGGCGTTACAACCGCCAACTCTGGGCGGACATCGCGCCCTACATTGCCGACCTGCCGGAAGATGCTAAAGCGGAGGCACACTCGCTCCTCCTTGAGGGCCAAACATCGGCATCAGAACTGATAGACTGCGCCATTGACGTGGCCATGACTGGATTCAGACAGCTGGCGGGAGCCGCTGTCCTGCGACGCCAAGGCTGGCTTAAAGCCACCTCTTTCAGACAGGAGGTCCAGACCAAGATCTTAGATATGCCCTATGATGGCGATCACCTATTCGGCGAGAAGATTGACGAAGCCCTCACTGCAATTAAAAAGGACACTGACACAGCCAGAGCCCTGGGCACTCTGCAATCTCGCACTCAGTCCTTTCGTGCCAACAGGGGGAGGGGACAATCCTCCTATAGAGGATCTTATCAAAACAAGTCCTCTTACTCTTACTCTCAGGGTAAAACGCAATTTCAACAGCGCCAAAACCAGTCGGGACGTCAGTCCTCCTTCAATAAATCGTCCTACAGAGGGAAAGGACAGAAGAGACCAGCAGGCAATCGACAATGACTTTTCCAATTGGCCAGCCCCTCCACCATCGCTTCCCTTGCGACTTGGAGGGAAGCTTTCCTTTTACCTTCAAAACTGGCGGCAAATAACGACAGACCGGTGGGTTCTACAACTCCTTCAATTCGGCCACTCTCTAGAATTCCTCTCAAACCCTCCTCAGACACCACCTGTCAAGCGTCCTCACAGACACCTGCGGCTGCTTCGGCAAGAACTAACATCCATGCTCCAGAAAGGCGCGATAGAAAAAGTTCCACACGCCCAGATGGGGGAGGGCTTCTATTCCCACTTCTTCCTCATCCACAAGAAGGGGAAGAAATGGCGTCCAATTCTCGACTTAAGAGCCCTCAACGTGTTTCTCAAGAAGCAATCGTTTCGAATGGTCACGCTACAGGAGATCCTGGGACTCCTGGAAAAAGGCGATTACATGACATCACTCGACCTACAGGACGCCTATTACCACATCCCTATCCTCAAGGGTCACAGAAAGTTCCTAAGGTTTGCAGTCGCAGGGATACACTACCAATTCCGCGTACTCCCCTTCGGCCTCAAATCTGCTCCAAGGATCTTTACGAAATGCCTTTCTCCGGTCGCAGCCTATCTCCGCCAGCAGGGACACCAGGTCTTCCCTTACCTGGACGACTGGCTGGTAAAAGCTCCGTCGAGAGCAGCCGCAGCTGCATCTTCCAGCGCCTGTCTGCATCTTTTCCGCCGCCTTGGACTGACCCTCAACAGGGAAAAGTCATCCCTGACACCAGCTCGAGTCATCACCTTCCTAGGAGCTACCCTGGACACGGATTGCACGAAGGCCTTTCCATCACAGGAGAGAAAGTCGAAACTCATCTCCTTGGCCAAGTCAGTGGCATCCAAACAGTCTCTGACCGTCCGCCTCTTCAAATCGCTCCTTGGCATGATGTCGTCATGTATCCTTCTCATCCCTCACTGCCGCCTAAAAATGCGCCCCCTTCAGGAAGAACTGTCAAAACAATGGACACAAGCGAAGGGATCCTTCGAGGACCGCTTACGAGTCACTCAACATCTAATCAACAGTCTACAATGGTGGACTTCAGACAAACACCTGTCGCAAGGACTACCGTTCCTGCTTCCGGCGCAACCACATATCATCACCACGGATGCATCCTTGGAGGGCTGGGGTGCAGTCCTACAAGAACTGCAGACCAACGGAAAATGGTCGCCACAGGAGTCCAAGCTCCACATCAACATTCTAGAGCTACGGGCGGTCTTCCTGGCGCTCCAATCGTTCCTCCCGCGCATCAGAAACTCCCCAGTGCTAGTCAGGACGGACAACACCACGACTATGCACTACCTGAACAAACAGGGTGGGACGCGCTCGCTATCTCTCTCTCGAGAATCTCAGAGAGTTTGGAACTGGCTTCTACAACATGGCATCACCCTCAAAGCCGAATACGTTCCAGGCAAGGACAATGTCCTGGCGGACGCCCTCAGCAGAGAACAGTCCCTATCCCACGAATGGGAGTTAGACGAGAGTGCATTGAACCACATCTTCACGAAGTGGGGGACACCACAGATAGACCTCTTCGCCACCAGGGAGAACGCCAGATGCCCAAGCTTCGCAAGCAGGCTTCCCCAACCAGGAACTCTAGGGAATGCATTTTCAATAGCTTGGCAGAACGTGTTTGCTTACGCCTTTCCGCCATTCCCACTGATACCCAGAGTAATCAGGAAAATGAAATCGGAGCCCTGCACTCTAATCCTCATCGCCCCATCCTGGCCGAGGCAGCACTGGTACACGGAGCTCCACCGTCTATCCGTCCACCCACCTCTTCGTCTTCACAGTCACCCAACCCTGCTCACGATGTCTCACGGGCAGGTTCTCCACCCGAACCTGGGCCCTCTGAAATTGTCAGCCTGGCTCCTGACTACCGTGAGTTCAGCCATCTAAACATCCCACAAGAGTGCAAAGATGTCCTGTCCAACGCCAGAGCTAACAGCACAAAAAAGACCTATACTCTCAAGTGGAAACGCTTCTGCATCTGGTGTGAAAAGGAGGGTCTACACCCCTTCCGGGTCACTCCCCAACAACTCCTGCCATACCTTCTACACCTGGCGCACTCAGGCCTGGCCCATGCGTCCATCAAGGTCCACTTGGCAGCGATTTCTAGGTTCACTAGAACTTCTAGGGGCCCCTCTCTGTGGGCGGACAGACTCATTAAGCAATTTCTGAAAGGCCTCTTTAGGTCCTTCCCTAGACCAAAACCTGTCCCTCCAACGTGGCAGCTCAACATAGTTCTTCACCAGCTGATGAAACATCCCTTCGAACCTATCCACAAGTCTGACATAAAATTCCTGTCGTGGAAGACAGCCCTCCTACTTGCTCTGACCTCGGCCAGAAGAGTAGGCGAGCTACAGGCCCTTTCCGTCCAGGACCCATTCCTTCAATTCAAGGAGGACAGAGTCATCCTGCGTACCAACCCACGTTTCATACCCAAAGTCCCTTCGGACTTCCATCTTAATGAGCCGGTGGTTCTTAAATCATTCTTTCCGAACCCATCTACCCCGGCTGAGAGATCACTGCACTCTTTAGACCTTCAAAGATGCCTAAAATTCTATCTTGACAGAACAAGACAATTCAGGAAGTCATCCCAACTCTTTGTCGCATTCAGCAGGCCTAGGAAAGGCATGCCCTTAACTAAACAGAGCATATCACGATGGATCTCCTCAGCCATAACTCTCTGCCACGAGAAGGCAGGAAGACCTCTGGACTCACGGGCCAAAGCCCACTCCACCAGAGCCATGTCTACGTCTGCGGCACTATTTGCTGGAGTGCCACTCCTAGACATATGTAGAGCGGCGACCTGGAAGTCCCCGCATACCTTCACCAGGCACTACTGCTTGGACGCTGAGCTGACGAAAGACGCAGCAGTGGGCAGAGCAGTGCTTCGCCATCTATTCCAGTGAGGTGAGCCCTCCTACTTCCCACCATCCTTGACTGGTATGCACATTTCTTTGTTACTAGATTCTGCATGACATTGTATGCTGTTGTTTTTTTCCTACAGTCACAAATGTTCATTTCTTGCAGTAATATACTGTCTGTATCTTCACAGAATGTGCATATTGTATTGCTTGCTACTCTGATTCAGGCATGTGAATCTATGAAAGACACCCAAATACTGGATAAGAAATGCGTTACTTACCTGTAACTGCAGTTATCCAGTATTAGTGTCTTTCATAGATTCACATGCACCCTCCCGCCTCCCCTGGAAGGACTCACCTCTCTCTACAGGTTTACACCTATCCAACTTGGTGCGTACGAAAATCTGAGAGACTGAGGCTCCTCACAGGAAGGTTCTAGAGGGAGGTAGTAGCTGATTGGTTGTTCCTTTTGTTTTGGTCCTTTTTTTTACAAAAGGACGCAGATAGGCTACCAAGGTGGGACCCTGGAGCCTACTCTATTTGGTCCTTCCTGCATAAGGACCTAGATAGGTTACTAAGGTTAGACCCTTAGACCTATTCTCTTTATGTATGTCTTAGGACATTACTTTTTTATGTACCGGAGGCTCCCGTCTCGACGACGGGGAATGATTCAGGCATGTGAATCTATGAAAGACACTAATACTGGATAACTGCAGTTACAGGTAAGTAACGCATTTCTTATACGGTATATGTTCTGAATTGAAATAATAAGGAATAAAGAAAAAGTATTCCCTATTTAGTGTTTATATCACTGTGACCACACTTAGTCTATTTTTATCTTTTACAGTCTCTTGTCTCGTCATGACCCACAGACACGTCAAAGGTTATTACTAAATGATTTTTATTTTATCAAATAAGAAAGTTTATATATCTCTCGTTTCCAATTTCAAAACACGTTTGTATATACAAGTAATTTTTTACATATATACAATAGAATAGAAGCCCTTCGTTTCCAAGTTAGGATGTCTCAATGAAAAAATAATAAGACATTCCTATCGAGATCAAGCAGACTAATGTGAGGAAAACAAATAGGTGGAAATTATTTATACCCAATGTCTTAAAGGTCCCTCAACACATTATTTAAATTAATCCAAAATATTTATATATATCTGCTGTCTCTTTATAGTCGACGCGTTTCAGCCAATCAATTCTGGCCTCTTCAGGACTAGGGCTATTCACAATCCATCGGGTTATAGAGTCGGAAATGCTTCTCAAATTCTCTCACGGGCTCATTTTTATAACGCTGTGCTCGCTGTCAATCCAATTAATGGAACTATTGCGTGGCCGGTGATTAGGTGATATGTATTTCCCGTCTACAGCATTTAGCTAGCGCTTCAAGCGCTTCTTTGTTATTTCATTTTACTTGATCGCGTGTGCTGACAAAAGTCGGCCCAGCTCGTTGCTCTCTTCCCGGGGTGTTTTGCAATGTATCTCTTCTTTTCCAAATTGGTCGCTCGCGACGACCAATTTGGAAAAGAAGAGATACATTGCAAAACACCCCGGGAAGAGAGCAACGAGCTGGGCCGACTTTTGTCAGCACACGCGATCAAGTAAAATGAAATAACAAAGAAGCACTTGAAGCGCTAGCTAAATGCTGTAGACGGGAAATACATATCACCTAATCACCGGCCACGCAATAGTTCCATTAATTGGATTGACAGCGAGCACAGCGTTATAAAAATGAGCCCGTGAGAGAATTTGAGAAGCATTTCCGACTCTATAACCCGATGGATTGTGAATAGCCCTAGTCCTGAAGAGGCCAGAATTGATTGGCTGAAACGCGTCGACTATAAAGAGACAGCAGATATATATAAATATTTTGGATTCATTTAAATAATGTGTTGAGGGACCTTTAAGACATTGGGTATAAATAATTTCCACCTATTTGTTTTCCTCACATTAGTCTGCTTGATCTCGATAGGAATGTCTTATTATTTTTTCATTGAGACATCCTAACTTGGAAACGAAGGGCTTCTATTCTATTGTATATATGTAAAAAATTACTTGTATATACAAACGTGTTTTGAAATTGGAAACGAGAGATATATAAACTTTCTTATTTGATAAAATTAAAATCATTTAGTAATAACCTTTGACGTGTCTGTGGGTCATGACGAGACAAGAGACTGTAAAAGATAAAAATAGACTAAGTGGTCACAGTGATATAAACACTAAATAGGGAATACTTTTTCTTTATTCCTTATTATTTCAATTCAGAACATATACCGTATAACCAAGGTACCATTTTCTTTTTTGAGTCTTTATTACCCAGGTACCGTTTGGTCTAATGGGTTTCCCCTGTTATGCATAGAGGTCAGAAGAAAGGCTGAAGAAATGAGTGGGATAGTGCGTCCTTCCTCAGCCATCCATCCAACCTTTTCTCCCGTCCCCTGCAAAAGGGAGGAGACTTGAGTGCAGCACCTGAAAGCAGTGATCATTGCTCTACGCTGCTCCATGGCCACATGCACATGCTAAGTCCAAGATTTGTAGTGTGTGGTGTGAGGAGAGGTTGAAGGTGCTCCCACCTTCCGCTTCCATCCCGTCACCCCACCCACAAATCCAAGCGCTGGGAGCAGAAAGTGAAATCACTGGTACTGCTCCCAGTCATTTCGCTGTATTTCCTTCATGCCATCATATTTCTTGCTGACGTAGATGGGGCCCACAGCCCCTCTTAACCCAGTACACCCTCCAGGGCACCTTCCCTCTCATTCCTGAATGAAATCGTAGAGTTGGAAGGTAAGGAAAAGAGCTGGAAGCAACAAACTCTGTTCTCAGCGCCTCCTCTTTCTTCTTAATCTCTCAATCTCTTTGACAAACACTAGGCTTGGTATGAAGAAGGGGGGGGTAGTGGGGGGGGGGGGGAATCTCCTCTTGGGTTTTCAGCCTCCATCATTCATATCAGCTCTATACGTCGAAGAAGGCAAAAGACGATGAGAATGAGCATACTTTCTTGGAACTTTGGAGTTGTCTGGTAATTGTTATCAGGTTATTAGGTTCTTATTAGGAACTTACTAGGAACTGGCACATCTAATACCTCATCCCCAAATGGACTCTGATTCACCATATAGTAAGTTAGAGGTCTCCCATAGATATAAAAAAATAACTCTGCAAGTACACTTTCTGCAGTTTCAAATAACTGTTTACCTACATTTATTTCATTGGTCCTACCCTCTAATATTAGTTCACTACTGAGGTGTGCAAAGGGCATTTGTATATTAGAAGCTCCTTAGTGTGTTATTGCGGCAACCTGGTAATTAATTGTTCTAACTGGGAACAGTGTGCTTGGCTGGGAATTAACAATGGTGTGTACTGACCAGGCACAGGAAGTGGTGTGTATACACTAGGAATTTGAAATGTGTGATGGTGAGAGAGCAATCTGGTGCTGAATATCAGGAGTTGCTGGAACACTTCTTATCAACTCCTCCCCCTTTGCCCCGACCATACCAGCCTGCTGATCTGGAAATATGTTTCTGTGGTAAGCATGGGGGTGGAATAAAGGGTGATTTTTAGGGAGCCCCTCGTACTCTGATCCAGCTCTTGCACCTCTCACACACCACTCATAGTCATCCGAACTCTTCATTCTCTCCCACCTCAGTTGCAAATCTGAAGGCCAAAATGAGGAAGCAAGATGTAAAATCACTGGGACCTATCTGTCATTTCCAGTTGCCTGGCCATCTCGCATTTCTCAATTCTCTTGCTGCTATGTTGCAAGTTGCCCTCTGGCTCCAACTTTCACTCTTAAATGAGCAAAAAGGCAGAACATCAGAAATAGATTTAAGAGTTGATCAATGCTCACAGTGCCTCAAACTACTAAATCTCCCTTTTATCCTCAATCGAGGGCCTTATTTTTGTTTGTGAATTTGCTCAGTTCACCTGTTACTTTTGGAAGTGGCAGAATATCCATATTGGCCCCCTGCCACTTCCATCGACATGCGCAAAATGACAGTGTGTCCAAATGGAAAACTCGAAATAATGGGTGGCTGCAAGAGTGGGAGGAGATCAAATACTACATATGGATAGGCATTGGAGGAGCATGTTTTGCCCACCTTTCAAGTTCTCCATTGAAGATTTGCTTGTTTGTTTGTGAGGGGAGAAGATGGGAGCTGTATATACTGCTCCTCAACTTCGCTGACGACTATACTCACTCACGCTCAATATTGGGGCTATAAGGGAAGGAATGTTTTTGTACTGGTGGCTAAGCCCCTCTCTCCATTCAAGCAACGAGGTGAAGCCATGAAGTGCCATGACTGGGACTTCTCCCACCCCCATCACATCCTATCCCCTGGCCTCATATTGAGCACTTTTAGGGGAGGTGGGAGGACCACTCAAACCCTTCCTAACATTTTTGCATAGAAGCAAGAAATAAAATTGAATAGAAGGTAGAGTGGGATTGAACATTTACCACAGAAGGGTAGGGTTATCATCGCTACAGAAGGGTTGGGAGCACAAGGCCACAGAGGGACAATGGAGATCAAAGACTCAGATGTAGTTGCGGATAAAGGGTTGGTAATATTATCCACGCATAAGTCCCAAGATCAAAAAATAGTCACGTACACACACCTTGGTACATCAGAAAGAAGCATGTTTTGTGGGGTCTGATCAAAGGCTCTGCAAATGGATTGTTATGCCTTCATCTAGATTGTTTTTACATCTGGGGCAATGCAATTCGTGTTGTGGCTTTAATAATTGTTTCATTAGCAGACAACAGGGGAATGTGGAAACCATCCATTACAGGCATGTAGAGAGTCACTTTTTGATTGGCTTCATACATATTGTTACTCAGAAGAATGACGAGAGCTAGCAGGCCCATTTGTATGACTCTGCTTATGATTTGTAATGGCTTCGTCAGCTTGACTTTTTGTGACTACCTTTATTCGGATTTATTCGGATTTTCTGAATGAATGCCATGTTTGTATTTATTATGGGTAGTTTGTGTCAAATTTACAAAAACAAGCATTGTCTCTATACAGAATGTCTGACAATAAATACCTGATTGTGAAAGTCCAGATCAGAATCTACCTTGTCAGGCTCAAGATTTCATCTTCAACATAGTCTTCAATAGCTGTCACTGTCATTGTGCAGTAATGTTCCAGCCCATCTCATGAGGACATATTCTATCTTACTTACTGGATTTTGTTGGTCCTATATTATAATTCGGCATCAATCACTACATGCCATGCAGAGCAAGGCAACAGCTGATTGGAGAAGCTTTTGATATAAAGCTGTAGTACTAGTGCCCACGTCAGGGTCAAGTTCACACAACTCACATGCCAAGTCTTCCAAGCTCCCTTTAAAAAGAAAAACAGTGAAGATTCTGTTCACTTTTACTTTTTCAAACTACAGTGCTGTTTATGAAGTGGACAGAATCTTATGCTCGTACCAAATAAATGGTCAATAGCTAGCACACGGTCCTGTGTCATGTATATTTGAGGCCAATATTAGAGATTCCCTGTTATACACGTTATTGAGACTTTCATCTCGATGATCTGAGAAATGTATGGCTTATGGATGGAAGCCCCAGATCCGCTTTTAGTTCCCCAATAGATCTGAATCTGGTTCCCAGGTTTTTGTTTACATCACCACATATTACTAGTATTCGTGGTCCTTGTGAATCGCCGCAAAACCCCTCAACGTTACATTTCTAGAAGAGCCTTGAAATCCTTCATAATGTGTCAAGAGCTGATCTACTGGGTGGCACATTACATACTTAGAAGAAAAGGCCTTCTACTTCCTGGAGCAATTCCAGGCACCAGTTTTAAAAAGTCGGGATATAAAATTACTCTTAAAAATAATTTTAGCAGCAGGGCAAAAAACCTGGAGACCAGAGGAAAAAAAATCGTTTCACTACTTCAGGCCAATCAAATAGACAAATAGCAGGAGAAAATAAGCCGAACATGTAGAAATCCAGAAATTCCTCACGGGTCCAGTGAGTGAGCAACAAGCAAAGTTGTGACAGATGCTGAACCCAGTTTAGTCTGCTTTATATACTTATTCTTCAGGAAGCCCTTCTAAGAAAGTAAAAGAACATAATTTGCCTCGTGTGATGGCTTGGGAAGGACTTATATTAATTCTAAAGTGATTGGAAACTATCCCAAAAAGGAAAACCTTGAATTGACTTCAAACTGTCATACAAAGAAAATGAATGTACTAAAAAATATTCTACGCACCTGTGATGTTAGAGATGCCTTGGGTCGTTTTTTTACTAGACTATGACTAGCCACTCTTGCCAGGGAAACCAAAGAATGAGTGGATCTATACTACAGAAGCAACGGACAGCTGAACACCAACATAGTCCGCGTGACAGGAATCCTAATGCTGGCACAGCTGCCCTCCGACACTGTACTCATCGAAATAGATGCTGCTCACATGCAGAAAGCCTAACCAAATCCTTGCATGAGCATAAATGTTGATCATTGTAAAAATTGTGTTATACAGGAGACTTAAGTCGACCATTTAAAACTAGTGGTACAGAGTCAATTTATTTGCAACTTTTCTACAGATAGCTACCCTTTATTTTTTTTTAATTAACTTCCTGAGCTCCCTGTGCTTTTACCAATAAAAATATGAGCTGGCAGAATGGCTACCCTTTGCTTTTGCTAAGGAGCATAATTCCACCTGCACCATCTGGGGTTCTTGAGACAAAAAAAGTGGTGTAATGAAGCAGGAGCTTTGCTTCAGGTGACCGTGAACACGTGGCTTCAGTTCCCAATGGTGACTTATTGATTTGAAAGAAAGCGAATAACTTCACCAGACTTACACCCACCACCACTTCAGTATTAATGTACAGCACTGTATAACGTAAATATGGTATGCTCCCTGTAGCTCCCCTGCGGCCGATATACTTAATAGTTTCTCTGTTCTAAGGTGCAAAAATGTATTTTAAAATGCCTTGGTTAAGAAGTTACCCAGACGACATTGGCAAAGAAATTTGTGCATATGTCAAGATCGTGTGCTGGCGTAAACATTTCGAAACCGATACACTCCCATTGTTTTCACACAGTCTTTCACAGTGCAGAACTTCTAACGCATAAAAACTGAGATTAAATCCGGCAGGGGAAGTTAAAAAAAAAAATCTTTGCTATCATGTTAGATTATTATTGTCTTCCAGGAACAAGAGAATTGCCAGTTCATACAGGTGTCTAACAGAATCTTTAAAAGTGTTAAGACTGGGGGTGATTGGGAAAAGAAGCGATAAGCCAGATCTATCGCTCCTTTATTATTTATGCTCCAGATGGGCTGGACTCCCTTCGACAGAAGTGGGTTGGATGGGTAGGAGACCTAGAAAATTGACTGGAGGGAGGCATGCGTGGTTCCTAGGGAACTGGCAATATCCGCTTATGATACAGGTAAAGTACCTCCACATGACCTATCTATCCCCATCACGCACACAGCAGATGTTGCCTGTAGTCTATCCTCTATGTACGAGCTGTAGACTACTAGCTGCATATCTCTTCTATATATCATGGGACTGCTCCGGGTTGAGACCCTTCTCGGACGGGGTGGAATAGGAGATTGCGGAGGTCATGGGGTACCCAATCGAGTTAATCCCCAAGATGGCATTGTGGGACTGGTAGAGGAGCTGGGAGACCCCTGCACTGAGTGACTCTTCACAGGCGTGTCCAAGAGAGACATAGCACATCTGTGGAAGCAGCGTGCTCCTCACTCCTTATCAACCTGGTGCACTGGAGTCGACTGGTGTGCACAGCAAGAAAAACTCGTATATGAGGCATGTGGATGTCCTCAAAAGCATGAGAAAGTGTGGGGGAAATGGTGGGCTTACCATGGCCTATCTTTGCAAGTGGGTTGGCCCTTGCATGGGCCTCTGTCAATGTTACTGTGGATCTGAACAGTCACATCTTCTCCTTTTCTCCTTAATAATACCTGTGATGTATGGATGATGCTCGCTGTATTTATAAACAAAATAAAGTTGATTATAAAAGAAAAAAAAGAGTTAAGACTGGGCTCATTTTTCCTTAAATACATAAATTAACATTTTCTGTATTTTTCTTTAAGAAAGAGCTTCCTTGGTTTGATTTAATTTCATAATGAACTGTCTTTTATAAATAGTCACAACATTTCCAGACTCTGGTAAGGACTGCAATACACACCTGAGACAATCTGAAATTATACTGCCAAAATTGTGACGTGTTAAAGTATATATTAACGCAAATCGTGTGCTGGGTGGGAATACTCAAAAGTCTTGGTTCTCACGGTTTCTATGTTAACTTCATAATCTTATGAAAATGTTGGTAGTGCACATTTATTTGATGAGATGTTATAGAAAACCCTCAAGTTATTTACCTAAAAAGCCCCGCAGCCTGTAACCGAATAATGGTCAATCTCCTGTGGGGGGAAATGTCTACACATGCTTTACTGAACATACTTTTTCTACATCAAGCCTGCACGTGCCCGCACCAGCTCATCATTCCATCCATCCATCCATCCATCCATCCATAATTGTTTTCTTGAGGTACAATGTGTCTAACTTATTGTCTTTGTTTGTGAAAAGCTTTGCCGAAGGAAATCTGCTGAGAATTGCCCGAAGGTAACAAACAGTTCGAATGTTTAACCCCTCACCTTTTCTCCCACATACTTTGTAAGTGAGCTGTAAAATGTAGGTCACTTAGAGACATGTGCAGAGTTCTCTTGAGAAAACCAAGCACACTTTTCATTGCTCCTACGTGCCCGATTTTAAGGTAACACTGAAGAGCACGGCAGCCATCAGTTGCATGTGTAACATAAGGGTAAACGTTTTTAGGTCTTTACTAAAAATAGGCTTTAAGCTGAAATATAATGTTATGCAATGTACAAAAGCCATAGACCTTAAATTATAGCACATTGAAAGCCGAAATGTGGCTAATAGTAGCAGGAGGCATCTTTAGCACTTGAGTAGTAAACCGTTTCTCAAATGTGACGCCCTCTGAGTTTTGTTTCGGTGCTTGCTAGTCCTCTAATAGGACGCCATGCACATTAAAAATAAAATATTTTCTACCACGCTTACTGGCTTCTAGTAGCCTTCATAATCAATCTGTCCCGTTGCCCTTCGGGAATCCCTGCACACCTAAAATGGAACTGAAAAACTGAAATGTGAAAATTGATTGCTTATCAGTTATTTATTTTTCTAGTTTTAATTACAGACTCTTATGTATGGACTTGTACATTCTTTATAACATTTCTGTAATTTCTTTTTCTTGTCAGAATGATCTGGAAGACACACATGCAAAATTCCACGTTCTTTTCCTTTTCTTTGTGGCGGCTATGTTCTTCATTAGTATACTGTCGTTGTTCAGCTACCACTGCTGGCTGGTCGGAAAAAACAGATCAACGATAGGTCAGTTAACTCAAATATAAACATTTAGATGCTGCATGCATTGATAACGGTGAATCAAATCTCCAAAAAGTTCTGCAACTATTTAGAGTAGATGGTTTATTAGATGACTAGAAAATGTCTTCATGTTTTTTTTAGTTTTTTTTTACTGATGTGGTTATCGAAAAGTGAGAACATTTTATTTACGTTGAGTGCAATTTTTTCCCCTGTGCCATTGGTAGACAAGCGCTTCCAAATGTTCCCTGTTTGCTGCACTGTTTCCTACATCTGGTTACTTTCTAATTTGCATTGTGGTTGTCTGGCTATTTTAATCTTTCCCGAAGTATCTGCAATCCTAACAGCTTTTTAGTACCGGGTTATGTTTTGTTTGCTGCTGGCCCATTTCTAAGCACCGCTTTTTTTTTTTTTTTTTCTGGGCATCGGATCATTTAAGTCTCCAGTGTTGGAGACCTTGCATTTCATTGCTTACTACTTTGCATTTCCGGAGAGGCTTAGCTCATTTCCACCAGTATGTGTATTCATATGTGTAAAGTGGCCTTTTTTCAAGCATTTCTTTCCTGTGGCAGTAGCAGCTCTTTGGATGCTCATTACACTGTCATAGCTGTTTGACCAGGTGGTGCACTTATGTTGATTTGTATAGCACACTAATCACCCAGGAGGGTGTCTAGGTGCTTAGGCATGTGTGTAGGTGTGTGGTCCCCAAGGTGCTTAAACGAAGAGCCTTAATTCAGCTTCTTGCGTTATTCAAGAAGTGAGGAAAACGCTCTGATGTGTTGAGGTAGGTTGTACCATGTCTTGGATGCAATGTAGGAGAATGAGCGACCTCTGGTTTTGCTTTTGCAGATGCGGGAAGTGCGTGAGAGTGTCTGGTGGGTTGGTGAAAGTGTGTGCAGCTGTTCAGGTATTCTGGTCCCACGTTGCGTATGGGCTTGTATGCGTGTGTGAGAAGTTTAAATTAGCCTCGTTTATGAATGGAGAGCCAGAGAATCTTCGTTTAGTGTAGTGTGTGGTGTGATGTGGGTGCAATGGAGAGGCTGAGTATGAGTTTTGCTGCAGTGGTCGGGACCCTGTTTAGGAGTTGTTTGGTGATTCCAGTGTAGATAGTGTTGCTGTAGTCCAGCCAGCTGGTGGTGAGTGCTTGGGTGACAACGGTACATCTGATGTTCTGAGGAAAACATTTGAAATTCTTTCGTAGCATACACAGGATGTGGAAGCAAGAGGTGCACACTGTGTTGAGCCCTTTCTTAAACTGCACCTAACTAAAGGAGGAAACGCTACCTTTTGGAAAGCAGAGAACGAGTCTGCTAGCGGGACAGCCACGGCTGCAGGAGCCGAGTCCCCCCTGCCGCCGCCTCTCATCACCAACGCGGACGCAGAGCGGGGGGACTCCAACCCCCAGGAGCCTTTGCGGGGGCGCGCAGCAGTGACGCGCAAGTAGGCGCCCGGAGGCGCTTAAAACAGCAGCGCGGCCAGAGCGCCTTGGGAGCCCTTTCTTAAACTGCACCTAACTAAAGGAGGAAACGCTACCTTTTGGAAAGCAGAGAACGAGTCTGCTAGCAGGACAGCCACGGCTGCAGGAGGAGGAGCCGAGTCCCCCCTGTCGCCGCCTCTCATCACCAACGCCGACGCAGAGCGGGGGGACTCCAACCCCCAGGAGCCTTTGCGGGGGCGCGCAGCAGTGACGCGCAAGTAGGCGCCCGGAGGCGCTTAAAACAACAACGCCCCCTCCGCGTAGCGGGACCAAGCCCGGGCAAAGGGCGGGCCCTCTGTGGCCCTCAGAGGCCTGAGGAGCCTGGCCTGGGCCACTACCCCTGCCCGATTTCCTTCAGCCCAAGTAACTATTGGACACAGAAACTGTAAGTCTGCTAATATCTCATTACATGCTACAGGGTTGTTAGTTGCCAATCATTGCTAAGCCCTAAGTACATGGGCTTGTCATCACACTGTTAACATTTCAAACGGTCATTTGAGATTAGCACTGGGGATTGTCATGAATTGTCGGGAGACCAGAAGCATGGCTGTTGCAGGAGCGAAAAAGTTAACCGGGACTCTGGACGACTTTATTGTTCGCACCAATGCATTAATTGATGAGGGGATAGTATTAATGGACAGGAGGGTGTCCCAAGATCTAGCTATGGCCAAGAGATCTTCCCTAGGCCTCATTGCCCAGGCATGTACGCCCAACACCGAGTCCCGCCCCAACACTCTCGCCATGGTACACAACACTGGGGATACTGGGGATTTTGATGTCTTAAGCTCACAACAGGATTTGGAAGCTACCCCTAATCTTAATCTTCTGACAGAGAGTGGCGTAGACAGAAATTAGCTAGACAATCCACCCTTGGCAAGTGCCACAAATCAAAGGGGTTTGAAAGAAGGGGCAATCCCTAAACAAAAGGCCAATAAACCCACCACCCTTAAAGGGAAGAAAGCACAAACTGCCCACAACCGAGACAATACCATCTTAGACCCGGCAATTGTGAATAATAACTTGGCAGTCTGTGCAAATGATATAGGGGGGGTGCACCCGACAAAAATTGGCTTGCCTCGAAGTCTTCCAGACGACACCCTTATTGACAATAGTCTGGAGGAAATCATTGAACTTAGTGGTGAAGTCACTAATATAGCCAAACATAGCCAGGATAGGAGTGGGTCAAGCACGGCTGATAATAATATTTTTAATATGTTAAAAGCCCTACTCGAACCCATAGAGGTTAGATTACGTTGCTTAGAAACCATTTTGAAAAACATTCATAAGGATATAAGTGCCCCAAGCTTTACCTTGAACACTAAGCCATCCCACGTCGCGAATACAGCTAATAAGTCATCTTTGGCTGGCAAAAGCGTCACTGTGGCTAAAAACAATGTTCCCAAGAACCCTAGTAATATTCCAAACCTGGGAGGCACTAAAGCAAAGACCCCTGATCTAAAACAATCAGAGAATTCAACTAAATCTAAGACCACTCCCCAAGTTAAATCTAATGATCCCACTCCGCCGACCCCAAACCCAGACCCGGCTCCAAGAGTTAAGGTAGCGGCCCGTAGAAACATCCATCTTCCCCCAGATGCCTGCCCCTATGTAGTGATTCTTACTGGAGTCACTGAAATTTCACCATCTGAAGTAGAATCCTACCATGCCCTGAAAAATAAAGTGTGCCACTGGCTCTCCAAAAACCATCCCCTACCGCCGAATATTCCAAGTAACATTCTAATGGTGGAGAGAACCCCATGGGTGGGAGGGAATAGAAAAAACTTACAAGGGGACTGCGTTGTGGTCACTTTCGAGAACACACAGGTGGTAGAATATATATGTAGAGGATCCTCTAGATATCAAGCAAGTACTGTTACTGCTAGGCCCCTCTCTTATTTCTACCTACCCGGGAACCAAGCAGATAAAAGATGGAGTTGGCTAAGGGGCCCACATGAGCAAAAAGCCAGTCAGACGTTTAACCCCCCATGGGAGGCGCATCCTCAGGGCTGGGACGAGGGTGGCGATGAGGAATGGAATCCGGTCAGGAGAAGAAGAGGAAGACCGCTTCAAGGGGGGTTTGTTGCAGGGCCTCAAAATAGTTACCCATATTATTGCCACCAGACTGCAAACGGATATGATAATCATTTCAACTTTCCAATTGCTAACCGCTATGATGGTCTATCAACCCTGGATTGGGTCGACTGACAAACACAGGGTTCACCACTTAGACAGAGGCCTAACAACTCCCCCACCCCTCTGCAAAAGGAAAATAGCATCTTGGATTGGCAGAGGTTAAATCCAATCCCCACTTTTGGCAAGGGTGCTGAAGGCAGGGCCCCATTGCACAAAAAAATGGATGAGGTACTGGGTGGACGGGATATTACTATGGCAACATGGAACATCGCGGGTCTCAAAAATAAAGTGGATGATCCGATCTGGCGGGACCTCATAGGTTCTATGGACTTAATAGCTATGCAGGAGACCTGGGACACCCAAAATTTACTGACAGTGGATGAGTTCACCACCTTCTCTATACCGGCTGTCGGGTCAACGAGGGGGCGGGCCAGAGGGGGACTGGTAACCCTGATCTCTGCTAAAATCCCAGGTACATACACGCAAATAGCTACTGGCTGTCCTTATTGTCTTGCTGTTTTAATTACGTATAGGAGTTACCATAATGTTTTGGTTATAAACTTTTATAATTCTTTTGATAGGGACAGGCCAGTTAGTAACCTGATGTTGTTAAGCTCTTTCCTGGTTGATTTTAAAGAGTCTGCAGAGTATGATTGTGCCATCTTGTTGATGGGAGATTTCAATGTTCATGGTTGTCAGGATAAATGCCCCCCAAATGTGTTATTTGGTCCCCCGGACAAAGAAAATATCCACTTTGAACACTCAGAGCAGGGTATTTTTTTGGAAACCTTGTTGGCCGAAAATGGGTTAATTCTGCCAAATGGGTGTGAGGAGGATATCCCCACGTTTATAGGTCATGGCAGTGGTTCCGTGATTGATTACATATTCCTCAGTAGTATTTGTGGAGTCCAAATCAGTAGCTATTCAGTTCTAGGGTCCCACTTTAGCGACCACAACCCTGTTGTATTAAAAGCTAAGAACATATTTGTTATTAAGGAAAGCTGCCCAAACCTGGTAGATAAACATGATATGCGGTTGACAGACCAAGCACGCAGAATCAAATGGTGTAAGCTAATTCCAGAAGAGTTTTTCTGTAACCTCTGTCTTAGTAGTAGGGAGGACCTAAAGCTATGTATGGATGATCAGGCTGGGGACAGTGAAGTAATGGAGGCGTATAAAAAGGTTTGCCTCGACATTCTCTCCAACCTGACGCGTCAGGGTAAAGGCAGAACACATGGGAAGGAAGGCTGGTTTGACAAGAACTGCTCAGCGGCTAGCCATAAACTTAAGGTAGCACTTAAGTCTAACCCAGTAGATAGACGGCTCGTGGCCACTCTCAGGAAAGAATACAAGACTGCAATCGAAAGAAGACGGCGTGAAATTAGAGAGGATGCCTGGGCCGACCTGACCTCAATTGATGTTTTAAAAAGCAGCGCCAAGTTCTGGGCTGTGGTCAATCAACCCTATTTCTCTGATTCCAGTAATAATGAATTGGACTGTGGAATCCAAGAAGACAAATGGCACTCGCACTTTAGGTCCGTTTACGAACAAGAGACTTTGGTGGCAGAAGGCATGACTGCCTTCCCCCAATTGCCTTATACCTTAATCGTGAATGAGGAGGAGGTGGCCGTGGCCATTGGTATGATGACCAGTAATAAAGCTCCTGGACCAGATGGCGTTCCCTCTGATCTTTTTAAAGTCAACATTTTATTTTGGTCCAAAGTTTTAGCCAATGTTTTTAACAGAGTTTCTAAGACAGGCATTCCTGAGTCATGGACACAGTCGGTTATTGTACCCATTTATAAAAAAGGGGACCGGGGGACCCTGGCAATTACCGACCTATATCCCTCATTGATTCTGCAGTTAAGGTTTTAAAGAAAGTGGTTCTAGGTAAATTGACCAATTGGTTAGAGGAGACTGATACACTTTCTCCTCTACAGTACGGTTTTAGAAAGGGGCGCAGTACTATTGACCAAAGCCTACCCCTTCGGGGGTCGATTCTGGCGCTATATAAGAAATATAATAATAATAAACCTACAATTGCTTATCGGGAAGTACACCTTCGCTAAGCAAGGGTCTTTGTTCATTGCCTTTATGGATCTGTCCTCGGCATTTGACCGAGTAAACAGATCCAAATTGTGGGGCCAGCTCCTTAACATCGGAATAGATCCTAACATAGTGCACTTCCTAGCAGACCTCCATAGGGACCTCACTGCAACGGTCCGTTACTACAGAAAGGGGAACTGCACGGAAAAAATCAGCATTATCAATGGTGTGAGGCAGGGTTGCATTCTTGCTCCCCTGCTCTTTACACTATATATCAATGACCTAGGTAGAGTTTTGGGTGCAGCGTGCAAGGACATCCCGAGGGCAGGGAAATATTTACTGCCAGCCTTACTGTATGCGGATGACGCTGCCCTCCTAGCCAGAACTGCAGTAGGACTTCAATTCCTGTTGAACTCTTTTTATGTTTTTATGAATAATCTTGATTTAAGTGTTAACTTTGGTAAATCTCATGTCATGGTAGTGGGCCATAAAGCGAAGACCAAAATAAATGTGATGTCATTATATTGTAATGGACATAAGCTGTCACGAGTCCCCAGATTTCCCTACCTGGGGGTTGTTTTTGATGAAGGTTCCACGTGGCACCCTCAAATGGTGGAGAAAAAAACAGCCCTGGCACGCTCGATTTCTGCGGTGTTGAGCTTCTCCCGTAAACTAGGGGTTAAGCCCATTGAGGCAGTACTAAAAGTATATGCTGCCAAATGTACTGCCATCGCCATGTATGGGGCCGATTTGTGGGGCTTTAGGCCAGTTACATCGCTTCAGGTTACAGAAGATAATTTCTTAAAAACGCTTCTTTCCCTCCCAAGATCCACTGCAAGCTTCACAGTTCATCAGGAATGCGGCGTGGACTACTTGGAGGATAAAATTGCCATGGCCCCCCTATTAAAATGGTTAGCAGTTTGGCTAAACCCAGAGCTTGATGTGAACCATGAAATTCTAAAAGACTGTCTATTGCTAGATCATTGGGAAAAGATCCCTTGGTTGAAATATGTACAACAAATGTGCGAAAAGCTGGGCCGGCCCGAATTGTTTGACAAACCTTTTAGTCTGGTGAAAGGTGATTTGAAATGGGCTAAACACTTTCCTGCTGAACAGAGGAATGGACAGAGAAGGCAGGGAGCTGCTAAAGCCCTCTGTCAGAAA